>NC_136057.1:2145834271-2146314909 GCF_964261635.1 Lissotriton helveticus | reverse complement strand
GAAAGTCTACACAAGGCGACAATTAAAAAGCCAGCTAATTAGAGTGATAATAACGCCAACCAATGATAAGCAACAGGCGGTCTCTAAGCCCATTGTAAGTACAAGGACGGTACTTCTTGCACGCTTGGAGTAGGAGACCCGATAGATAGAAGTAAATAAGTTAATAGCAGCAGTCAACCGTTAGATAAGGCTTCCAAAACAGTTATAGAAATGTGCCCCAAATTTGGGGCAACACTTTTCTTACCCCCATTTCAGCAGACAGTAAGAGAGGAAGGAGTATGTAACCAAGCCCCCACAAGGGATAGAGACTTACCTAACTTGCATCACCAGAGTTCCTTGCTGGAGTTGAATAAAATGTTTTTGAACTTGTATTCTAGCAAGCTCTTGAAAAGGTGCAGTAAATGAATATTCTTCCCAGGGAAAAGCCAGGCTTTAGCTCAGGAATGAGTACAAGCCACCCATGTTTTTTTCCTATGATGGGTCACTGCAATCTATGGAAAAGCCATCTACTGATATTCAGTGGCTTAGGAAGGGGGGGCTGCGGGCCGTCCCGGGAGTCATCACTGAGGGGGGTGACAACAAAAATTTCGCATCAGGTACCACCTGACCACTCCTGATATTCCACCAGCATAAGTGGTCTGGTTGAACATCATAGACATCATAGACTTTGCCTCAACTGCAGACGCTGATGAGTGCCGACCTAACGCTGTAACTCGGAGTTCGCAGATAAAATGAGAAAAACCCCATAGACCTTCACTTTCATCACATTGCATGCTTATATGATTGTACGCTGTAATGACACGTCGATATACGCTGCCGAACCCCAGGGTTGTCGGCCTCAAAGCTGTGTTCCTATTCCACACTTGTTACAATATTCACTATTTGCAGCTGGCCCGGCTGGGTTGTAAGCTAAATGCTGTGTACTGTACATGCTGGACAATAAAGGTCTTTAAAACATAAAAAAAAATAAAAAAATAAGTGGTCTGGTTGAAAGTCCCATATAATAACAGGACTAATAGAGAAGGAGGTTAAAGCGAGCTCTCGGAAACAATGTCCATTTACAACCGGTTGAAACCGACCTGTGTCCTTGATCACATACTCTTTAAATGTGTACCTCTGATTTTTCTCAGATCTTGGCTCGGTCTGCTCATACGTCTCTCACTAAGCTGCCCTTTTGCTCTCATCAGTTCTATTTTGTGTATACGACTCAAGTGTTTTCCTACATTTCATGTTAACATTCGCCTTCTAATCTTCCCTCTGCTGAACAAATTCAAAACTTGCTATGCCTTAGCCAGCTTCTAATGCTCAATCCCGTTTTCATTCCTCTACTTGCTCCTAAATACTGGAATGAGATATAGCAGAGGTCTTCAAACTGGGGGCGGGCCCTCTTGGGGGGCCTCAAGTGATCCCAGGGGGGGCACCAGGCTGTGGCCAAAATAAGCATTAGGCTCACAGCAGTGCTTGGTTTTAAGCAGGGAAAGAATGAGCTGCAGTAATCGTCTCTGTAATTGGCCATCACTAATATCCTTTGTCATTTAATTCCGACTGGGAGATGGTTTCAAAAGGTAAGGGACTCCAAATATTCTTCTACACTCCCATTTCTAGTAATCACACTGTGGGTATTTTTACACGTTAGTAGGCCTGCCTGACCAGAATAGTATGTTTGCCAATCATGTATATCGCTGCATTTTTATAACAGTAAGACAATTTAACGACAATGTTTGAACAGGTCTCCTCTTTAAATAAGTCGAGACATATTTAAACATTGCCAATTTATGGAATAATATTGAAATATTCTGAGGGGGGCCCAAATAATTTACTGTGGGGGTGCAGCATTCAAAAGCTTAAAGACCACTGATCTATAGCCTTCTGTGCGCTGTGTTTCTGCCCTTCAAGATTCAGCAAGAAGAATTCTAAAACTAATGGGGCGAATAATAAAATAAGAAACGTAAGTTGGTAGTTTTGTCAGAGAAAAGAATGCTATAAGACTGTCAGACAGTAGAGAAAACAGCTTCGATGCCTTACTACCATTCAAGAATTAATAATTTAAAAAAGCCAAGATTAGTTGCACAACACTTTATTTTCACATCTTGTTGTTGGCTCCTGTGCACAGACCCAGGTTACTGCAGCACAGTTTACTGACCTTTGCAAATAATTCCTGCTGCTGCCTTAGCAATTCTTCTTCGGGAATGCCAAGGTTTTCCAAACGTGAACTGGCTTTCCTTCTTTTTAAGGCTACAGTTTTGCATTCTTGCAAGACGTCTTTCACCTCGCTGATGTAGGAGCCGAAGCCCAGACTTTCTAATGCTAAGAAGTAAAGAAAAAAAAGACATTACTAATTTTGCAACCGAGAGAAAGTACAGTAACAATATGAACTTCCGGTCATGTAACGGGATGACGCACTGATGAAGCGTGTTGAAGTTATTGGCGTAGCAGCAGGCAGAGAACTAGGCAGAACAAGCAGTTGGGTGAAGTTAGTACTCAACACAGTTGTAGCACAGACGTGCATTAAGACATACAATGCGTTCCCATTTTGCTAACAGCACTACAATAAAAGGCACAATCAATCCAACCAATTACACAGCCCAAATAAGGTGACAAAATAAAAAAGATGGTACATAAGGGGGTGGTGATGGACGGAGCATCTGAATCAAACACTCACACCCAGTCAAAAGATTTGGGTTTGATCCATCACCGTTCTTTAGCCCACTCTGCCACCCCAGTTCAGACATGGCTATATGCAAATCAGTCTGACCCTGTGCCTCATGGGAACAGTCCAGCCCGAACTGCCAAGCCATGCCTTCCCTGGACCGGAAACAAGCTTCTGAGGACCGGTTTCTGGCATTCCAGCCGTCTTCAGCCCGGCTTGTTTGAATCCAGTGGCAAAGTGAGCAAGGGACTAACGTCTGAGCATACCCTGCCACACTTATGGCGGCCAAAGCGGTACAAAAGGGTGTGGTGATGGACGGAGCATCTGAATCAAACACTCACACCCAGTCAAAAGATCTGGGTTTGATCCATTCAAGAACGGTGATGGATTAAACCCAGATCTATTGACTGGGTGTGAGTGTTTGATTGGTTCAGATGCTCTGTCCATCACCACACCCTTTTGTACAATTGTGTGGTGGCAATTGTATCGAATTTCAGCATTCAGACAATTATTTACAGCTGCTACAATTGATTTATGTTTGATTTACTGGTTCTCTTTGGAAATAGGAATTCGTTTTTCCTTTTTATGTTCCCAATTTTGTGCATTATAATGAGTTTTGTGTGTTAATGTGTTTTTAAACAAAGATTATGTTGTGCTTTATAGTATATGGTTTGAATATCACTAAATAGGCCTGGCCTGGGACTGTCATACATTTTAAATGTATTGCGATATGTATGGTATATTTTATTTATGAATAAAGTTGTATATTTTCTTAGATTTGTATTTTTCCAGATTTGTCTTTTTTGATTGCATCCCTTGTGTCCACTGTCATCCCACTGGTGTGAGGCTTCATGTATAAGTGGTGTGGTAAGTGTGCATTAATCCAAATGGGGTTTTCTTTGACTTAGGTCTTTTGTGGCACCCCTCCTTTTGGTTGGTGGGTCCCTCTCTCTTACTTTGAGACAGTGCCATTAGTCAAAATAGTTTGTTTAAACCATAGTATCTGGCTCTACAGACATTAGGCTTAAAGCCAATGGAGCTAGGCATAAAGGTGTCTGGTAACAATGTGCGCGGTTACCTGGCTTTCAGCAGATCATGATGATTTTCAATGATCAGAAGTAGCTCTCATAACACAAAAGGTTGGAGACCCGTGCACTAGAAATTATCCCCTTGGCCTTCAGATGAGACGGACGCACTCTGGTGAACTTAATTGCAAGGCAGTTCTCCTGTCAGTGGACTTTGAATAGCATCTGAGACTGTTCACTGGCCCTTCATGTATCAGGTTCGCTTGAAGCAGGCCTTCATCCCTAGCTGCTTGGGATATGTCACAGTGCTCTACGAGAGTGCATGGGCACAGGTTGGTTGAACGGAGCAGTCTTCTCCCTTTGCCATTGGGCGCACCATGTACCAGGCGTGTCTGCTCTAGCAGCTTCTTGTTGCTTTAGTGATTGAGGCCTTGGTGAAGAGGAGCTGGATGCATAGGTGTCTGGTTTCCAAGGCGCAGTGGACTTGAAGATAGGGTGTCACCATATGCAGGCCATCTGCTCATTAAAGTCCAGCAGTCCACACAGACGATTCCATGCCCCATCCAAATACCTCAAATCTGTAGGGAAGCATCTGGTCTGCAGATAAATTAGGGGAAATCTACCTATCTGACAGTAAAGTGTGAATTACCCATGCTGCTGTGTGATACTAAACTAAGTTGCATTTGATCACATCCAATACTTTTGGCATGATAGTTATCAACAATGTAAACCTGTGATGGGATCTGAACGTCGTCCCACTGCTCCAGCACAATAAAAGTGAACTAAAGAAATGGGAGGAGCTGCTTTCAACAGTAGCGGAATGGGGAGTGCTCTACAAGATGGTTACACATCCGAGCCTTCTCTAAGTTACACAAAACAACCCCGATCAACTCGCAACACAATTCTTTCAACTCCGCAGAACAATGATTTTCCTATGGAGTGGCAATATTCCGTTTCTTTCGAAAAGCATGTGTAATCCACCGTTGAAAGCAGGCTGGTATCCCAGACATACAGCAATACTATTGGTCTCACAGACATACTAAACAACTGGCTGTGACAGACTAGAATCTGCTGTGCAGATGAATTTAGATTTATTAGAATAGGACTTGCACACCTTATTGTACAGTATTCCTATTTAATGGTGTCTCTCACCCACTACTAGAGCGGATTAATATGCTGGAACACAGCCCATAACCAAATCTAACTGCTGGGAAAACGGACTCATGAGACCCAGTTGTAGCGTGGGGCACTTGGAACCCTCCTGGGATAAACTTAAGGAAGTGCAAAAATGTAGTCCTTTAGAAACTAAGATAACAATAGAGAAGCTGGGTGAAAGAAATGGCATCTCCCAAATGTATAGATCCTTGCTTCTTAATAGACTGGATCCCCTTTTGAGCCTGAGCCCAAAATCAAACATAATGCAGCGTCAACAGACTTTTAAGAACTGTATCAAGGATGTTCAACAATTACCAGTAACTAAACTCTGACAAGACAGATTATAGTAATAGGTAACCAATAATCCTTTGGGACGATTCTTGGTGGCTCCAATAGCTTCACTTCTCCCACCGGTTAAACAAGCATTAAATATCTATAAACTCTCATCTTCTTTGTAGACGACACAAAGAGTACTGGTGCTAGATTCTTCCATCACTACAGATTTCTCGTAGGAAATCAATTGTACCAGCAGTTTTTTCTGCAAAATGTAGACTGCAATTTACCTTTGCTTTCCTATTTCCTCATTTAAACCTATTCAATTACTTCAGAATATAGCAGTATGACTTGTGCTCGGCCTCTCACAGAATACTTAAATCTGGGGTCACACCCTCTATCTATTGACTCCCTACTAAAGACTAGATTTTGTTCTAAACCATATGGATTTGTCATAAGGCTTATAAACAAAAAATGTAGAGGGTCGTTGGAGATATATTTAAAGACCTGTCATCTCATCTCCTGAGACAATATCTAATAAACCAAAGAGAATGACCTTTCATTCTCTTTGTCATAAGGCTGTCATTAACTCTGGTCCTTTGTTCATTAGGTCTTGCTTCTCTAGATACTAGCCCTTAAGGTTTTTTAGATCCACGTCAGCCAACCTCCTAAAGAAGCCCTGCATAAGAAGATCTAGGATGGGAGTCTGCTCCTTCTACTGAATGCTGCAGCATGAAACAGTCATTGATCGCACGTCAGAACTATGACCACCTATGTCAGTCTTCAAAGAGGACTGGAGATAGGGTTCATTTCACTGCCTTTTTTTTTTAAGCAATATACACCACGCCATGCAATTTTCCCCATGCTCTCAGAAACATTGTAGAAGTCATTACAGCACTATTTAAATAAAATAAAAAAGAGGCTATAAGTCTTTGGGCAAGAAAAAACTCTAAACTAAATCCGAAAATGTACATCAAAAGTAACGGCCAGCAATAAAACAAAAAAAATTGCCAAGAATAAAAACCAGTAATAGCCGATAGAAAGGTGAAAAATATGAGCTGGATCATCTAATCTATGCCAATTGGTAAAACAGTCTGTTCTTTTCAACTCTTACTGCGCTTATTTATGCCAACTTATCTATGGCACATGATTTGCCTTGCACAATTCGCTATGGAACCCCAAACCGACTTCACAAATGAAATGCTAAAGATATTGTGACTTACTACAAATTGTAGGTTTCGAATTTGAGATTTGGAAACTTCGCGTGGGTTAATCTTCGTGATTTAAATCTGTTCTACTGAATTAATTTTAACATCAAAGCTCACCGACACCCACTGGCTTGGGAGTGATGGTCAAGGCTCAAGACTTCGTTGTATTATGTGATCTCCAGTAAACAAGGACAATAAAGGAAAGACGGGGGCACCATGTGGCACACAATCAGAATGGCTGCACTGGAGTGAGGCTCCTGCAGCTCGGCACAATAATCCGGCCCAAAATCCTGCCTGATGGTCCCAATCGGTAAATATTCGCAACAACGGAATGACTGTACACCAGTGCTTTGATCCTGAACGTTTGTGTAAGTGGGGTACTCCCAACTGCAGCTATGACGTCACTGTGAAGCCACCGCTGCTGAGAACCTGAGCGCCTGGAGCTGCTGCCGGGCAGAACAGACCACGCAAGCACCGCGGCGCCCACGTGGCAGCTGGGACTCATATCGGGAACAGTCCTCAATCCTGGCAGAATAGACGACTGCGGCGAGTGTGCAGGCAACTCATCACTAGCGCGTACCATAGTGCTGAAGCCCACGCTAACCCGCAGTGACGGATGCCCCAAATATTCATGAGCCCTTCTGCCGCTACAACCATCCCGGCTCACCTGCTGGTGCGCGCCATCACTGTCTCCTGTGACTGGATAGCAGCCGCACGTTGAGAGCGCCGGCGGCCTGCTGACCGCCGCGCTGTCTGTGCTGAAACTCAACGGTGCTTGGCCCTCCGCCTAGCGACAGCACGTCAGCGTAGTGGAGAGGTACACACAGCAAAAAATAGCGCACCATAGAACACCACCGTAGGTGCGCTCAGTAATTCGCCCGTGACTCCGCAGGGGCTTGCTAAACCTATCCGCACTTGGCACGCCGATATTGGGACAGGCGGAGAGGGGGCCTACAGCTCTTATACATAGCACAGCAGGGAAGGGGTGCCATCCTGCGCGACATCTGGCTGAGGGGCCCATCATTGCATACCCCTTACTCCTCCATAGCACGATCTAGCTTGAGGGGGCAGCAGGGGTCGTAGTCTCTCCCAATCCATTGCAATGTTGAGGGCACTGGTCATCGCCCTTGACTGTTACACTGCGCGGAGGGGGCGACACGGCACCAAGTACCCACACGCTGGCACTGCCCCTGCAGCCACAAGATACCCAACATGGGGAAGGCACACATGAAACAGCCGCGACTGACGGTCGAGGCCAGGAAGAGCAGTCGCATGCAGCATGAAGATTCTAACTCGGCTAGAGACGCACCCGCACCGGGGTCATCCCCCACACCAGATGAGGACATGAAAGCCATACTCCTGGAGATACACCAAAGTCTCACATCCATAGCGGAAATAATGGATGCCATGAGTAATCGGATGGACGCCATCGTACATAAGCTGGAAGGCCTTGAAGAACACGGAGCGGCGCATCTCCGACGCTGAAGACACCACAGCCCATCTCAAGACAAACGTGGCACACATGGACAAACTGCTGAAGATCATCGCAGCGAAAAATGAAGATTTAGAAGCACAAAGTAGAACATACAGGTCCTTGGTATTCCCGAGAGCACCAACACTGGGAGGATGGAAGAGTACCTAGAAAAGCTACTGTGGGACACAATTTTTTGCTGAATCTTTTCCTGCCATAAACCCACATGGAATAAGGAACGGCAAGGGGTTTTTAAAGCATACATTTACCACCAGCAGGTGGCAAATGTATGTGAGGACCTGTGGGTAGGGAAGGCAGTGAGAAGGATTTTCTGTCTGTAGGAAGCACCATATGCTGCTGGCCCAGTAAAAAGAACAAGCATTGAAAATGCAATAGGTCTCGCCTTTCATTAAGTTAAAGCCATTTGCTTTGCTAATGGTATTATATAGCAAAGCAAATGGTTTTAACTTAATGAAAGGCCAGACCTATTGCATTTTAAATGCTTGTTTGAGAGATGGCTGCTAATTTCGCTATTTTCGGCAGATTTGCACTTAGGATTGGTTGCTGCTAAATAAGTATCATATGAAAAATTTGTTGTATTTAGGGAACAGTTCCTTCTCTCTTCATACTTTATAGCTATGAACTGTGCTTTGGCAGTTTTTGAAAGGTATGGGACTGGTGAGACAGCTAATTTAGCTTGGCACAAAGGCACTTTATTTACTGGCAAGATCTTGTTAGTTTGAAATCCCTCTTCCTTTTGTCATGTGTGACCTTGGGCAGACCCTGCGTTCTCCATTCAGTGCCTCGCACCTCAGCCATGTCCCTGCTCGCCTCCTCCTCCTCATGAACACAACAGGGTGCCAGCATGTAAGGCATGCCCTGAGGGCACAAGGCTGTCAGCGCTATGGTGTTGGGCGCTACACTTGGGTGACTGTGTGAGAGTGCTGCCAGTGAAGGGGGACTTGCTGCGGGGTGTGGTAAGAGTGGCGGGTGATGAGGGTGTTGCTGTCGCGTGTGGAGGGGCGGTGACAGTGGCGGGTGCTGTAGGGCGCCGGCTGTGGGAGAGGGTGCTGCGCGCTGCACTCTGTGATGGTGTAAAGGTGCTGCTGGCTATGGGGGGGGGGGGGGGGGGGGGGGGGGTGGGGGGGAGATTCTTGTGGGGTGTGCAGGAGCTGTGACGTTAAGATAGAAGTGTGGACTATGGCGAACGGCGCAAGCTCATCCCTCTTCCTTTTGTCATGTGTGACCTTGGGCAGACCCTGCGTTCTCCATTCAGTGCCTCGCACCTCAGCCATGTCCCTGCTCGCCGCCTCCTCCTCCTCTTGAACACAGCAGACTGCTTCAGCAGGAGTGGGTGTGAATTATTGATGGGCGCAGTGAGCTGTACAGGGTATGCTAAATGGCTGTCTCCAAAGACCAGGCGACGGCCCCCACCGTTTACCATGTGTGCTCCTGGACACAAAGGAATGAAACCTCACCTCTGCCGCGAAGGAACCAGACCACAGCATAGAGCAAACAAGCGCGTCTCAAAAACGAAAAAAACGAGTTTGAGCTATTGACATTGCAAATGACAATGCCTTTTATTTTTTAAAATGTAAATAAAATGCATTGTCCTTTGCAATGTCAATAGCTCAGACTCGCATAAATGCGAGACCTATTGCATTGCAAATGCGCGGCGCACGCTTTAGGCATCCCGCTCACTTTATTTATTTATTTCCCGCTCCACTTTTCTCGTGAAGCCCAACGCTCCATTCCTCTCCCTTCTCAACATACTCTGTTACTGCACGTGTCTGGCCAGTAACATAGTATGTTGAGAAGGGAGAGGAATGGAGCGTGCGCCGCGTTTTAAAGTAATGTAAAAAGTGGAGGGGGAAATAAATAAATACAAGCCGATCACCTTGCAGACCGCAGATGTTATCGGCAAGCCTGTTCCGTTGCATCGAACACTGAACCCACAACCAGAAGGAGGCGTGCTCACGAGAGGCTGCGGAGCACGCGCACACGTTCCAGCCAGCGACGGAGTCGTGGCGCGCACCGCCTCCCTGTGCCGCGTCGAGCGCCATGGATCTCGACCCCTTTTGCGATTCCCAGTGTGCGGGGGCCTGTTTCTTACGCCGGGGGCCTGCAACCGCAGCCCTCAGCGATGTTGGCGGAGGCTGGCGGGGATGCGCCCCCGGTCTGGGGGAAGCTGCCGGTTTTGCTGCCACTCTCGCTCCTTCCCCTGAAGGTATGGCAGATCTCACGATGCATGGGGCGGGGGTGTGTGTCTGTGCAGGGGGGGGAAGGTAGGGGGCAGCGGCGTGTGTATGCGTGCGTGTGTGTCTGGTGAGGGGGCTGCAGCGTGTGCCTGTGTAATCTGTGTGCAGGGGTGTGGGGGCTGCCTGTGTGCGCATGGAAATATGAGCCACGGCGACGTGCGCGCCCACGAGATAAAATCTCCGCCAGGAGAAGCTCGTAACACTTTGCTGTACACATTCCCCCAGAAGTGACTACATAAGTTGTCGAGCTTAGCGCGCACCCACCACGGTAACCATGTTTTTTCAAAACGTTGGTATGTATGAAAGATATGTATGTTCGTAAGGTATAACGTACGCAGCCATGCTGTACGCCGCCGAAATTTAAATGTACACACCTTTGTTAACCAGGAGGTTAAACTCTAAACTTTACTTTTTTAAATCTGTGCAACTCTTAGATTAAAGTCCTGAGTAAATGTTGTATTTGATTTAGCTCAGGCGAAGGAGTCAAGCCTGAATTTATTGGGACTGTGGCTTCCATTTTGTTTCAGACGTGTAACCCGGTGCCCCACTGCTCGTGGGCATGTCTCTGGCGCGGGGAGAGGGGCACAGGTCTACTTATACTCCAGTTCAGAACTGCAGCACACCCTCCACGTAATACAAGCACCGAAGAGGCGTTCAGTTGGGGGTGCAGGATCTGGAAACTTCTCCAGAGTCGCGAGTCGTTGTGCTCGCACCCCACCTCCTCCCCCCAACCACACAGACCTTGTAAATAGAACTTCTCCATGTAAGTAAGCTTCGCACGTTTTAGAGGAAGGCGGAAGTAGTTCCAAAAAATAATAACCTTTCATGACTTTTATCATGTGCATAAACGCACACAGCCCAAGTGCACGTGTAATCGGCCTACTACACCTAGCCGGTTCAGGTGCTAAACGTATCACAGCCTCTCACGTGCTTCTTTGATATTTACGAGTCTCCGCAGAATTTAGGGGCATCTGCAGTGGATTCACTGGTTTCAGAACGCCCATTTTGCAGTTTAAAAATAAGCCTGCTTTTTGGAAAACGACAATTTACTGCAGGGAAGGTGTGGCGGTTTTATGTGAAACGTGGGAACTTCTGTGTCAGCCCTGAGGGTTGTTCAGAGTTTAGAGTCAAACAAACGCGTTGCTTCAGATTGTTACCAAACAGAAAACAAGACAAATACACACCAAATGTCCCGTGTGTCGCCAATATGCTCGAGTGTAAGGGGTGGGGGTTTTGGTGAGGTGGGGGAAGCAGGAGGGCGGCTGGGAAGCGCTTTGCAGATTCTCCAAGCGTGTTAGGTGAACTGGCAGATTTATGATGGTCATTGGAAGCAGGGGCTTTAAATCCCTAAACCACGCCGTTTTTTTTCTCACTGTATAAACGTAGGTTTTGTCTCTCGAAAGAAAGTGGCTTTGAAGCCCCCCCTGGAAGCCTGCGCGAGCCTACTTGCTTCAAGTCCCCAGATCGGGCTATTTAGCAGCACTTTAACAAGCCATTTAAGTCAAGCTTCCTTAGTAAGTCACAGACGCATCGACGCCAGCCCCTTTCGAATACCTCCCCCACAAATAAATGAACATGTAATGCGCGCCCGCCACTTCACGCCGTACATCAATCCCCAAATCCCAGACGCATTGACGCCAGCCCCTTAAAGCGAAACTGACTGAAGCAAACGCCCGGCCCACGTTAAAAAAAAGCCACACACATTAGATGCAGTCAAAGCGCGCTCACGAGGTCAAAAGGCACTCCACATGAACAACTACCAGACCCATTGACGCCTGCACTTTCAAAGTGAAACTGACTAAAGCAAGCGCCCGGCCCACGTTAAAAAAAAAAAAAAAGCCACACACATTAGATGCAGTCAAGGCGCGCTCACGAGGTCAAATCTCCAGCAGGAGAAGCTCGTGACAGTCTGTCTACAGCAGAAGAAATTCGTAACAGTCTGCTGTCCACATTCCCCAGAAAGTGGCGACATAAGTTGTCTCCCTAGACAGCAAAAGCTTTGCTTTTGCTTTCGTCTAGGCGAGACCTAAAAAAAGACTAGGAACGAGGCTTGGCATGGAGGGGAGGGTAGTATTGTTCTCATGCACCCTGAAAAAAATTGGAGTGGAAAAACTTACCCACCCCGAATTACCTGCAACAATTTCACTTAGTCGGACTCAGAATCGGGCCTTATTGCTATAAAAGTACAAATCCAATATAGAGTAGACTACTGTTTTAACCACCGCAAAATTTAGCATGAAGGGTCAGGTGATCAGTGTTCTGCTTTGGAAATTAACAGCCATACTTTTATACACCAATATGACGTTATTGTAACAAACACAATGAAACAACCTACTTTTATTTCATAATGATTTTTTTTTCAACTCAGAAGCATCACACAGATAAGTGTGGCACACATGGATTACCTACTACAATCAACAATGGTTTAGGGTAGAATTTTGTACCACAATACTTTTGTCATTTCTGAACTCTCTACAGAACAGGGATTACGATTTGCCTATTTACTTGTATGCAACTTGTTGCCCATTGAATGTTGGATGGTGGCCTTGTCGGGATTCAAACTAATGTGCAAATTACACCAGATGTCAGCAGCAGGTGATTTTCTCGTCCAGCCACCTTGCTGACATATTCATTTTCATACTTTACCTCAGAGGTAAAATAGCAGCTAACACTGCTGCTGCAACAACCAACTGTGCACCAGGTAGCCCACGGCAGGCAAATGCTAACAGGCATTAGCTTTTTCATAAATACTATACGGTTGAAGGATGAGTCGCACGAGTAGAACACCTTGATAAACAGGTTAAGTCGCTTACTGGTGCATTTAGAACTTGACAGGTATGTAGGTAAAAGACGCCCGAGTGCTTCTATCGAAATTAGGAGATGCCAAGAATCTTTAAAAAAAACCTGCTGGCGGTATGAGTATAGTTCAAATTACATCACTTACTTCAAGCAAAAAAAATCTGCATCAACGTGTATGTTAAGGTGCAACAAAAACATTTACGGCAGAGATATGAGCCCTCACCCATACTTCAAAACGGAACATTTAAGAACTCAAACAGATGGTAAGCTTTGTGCTGTGGCACCTCAAGCATGTTAATAACAGAAAAGTTGTTTGAAAGGTCGCTATTACTTCAATATTTCTTGCTCTACAAAATACTACACCATAAGCCATGTGCAGTGAGGGGGTTTATCTCCTGCGGCGGCACATACCCTCTGGAAGAAATGTCAACCACACAAAAATTGCAATGCCCATCTACATCAACAAACTTGAGACGGCACACTGAAAAAAGAAATCGGAAACTATCCAAAAGATAACGACGAGTATCCTAATCAAATTTCTACACTCATAATTTTAAACCGAGACAGTATCTGATGTGCAATGCAGACACTTGGTATATTCCGCCATTCAACAATACTGCATCAGGCCAGATTGGGCCCTATATACAGCAGAAAGAGCCATGTTTTGCGGTAGATCGCACAGTGTTGTAGAAAGACACTGTTTACGAGTCAGAGAGTGAGTTCTCAAAATAATATTTATTGTCGTAAAAAAGCAGATAAGGCGAGCCCGTCAGCTTGCCCAGTGCAGCTACAACCGCCAACTCCCCTTTAGCAGAATTCTTGCATTAGAAGGCAGGCATGCGATCGGATGTAGGAACGCTCATAACAGAATATTCTTTTACAGTATACGGGGCAATACATATTAAAGAGCACATTCAAGGATACAATAGCTCCCTTCTTTAAAAAAGTAACAACATTAGCATAATAAAACACACAAACATTTTTAACTATAATAAATGCACAGTATGCAATAATGCACAATAAACTATCCCCTCAAAAAAAATGAATACAATAAAAGACTTTATATCAAAACAAATGTACATATCAAATTCCTGTAAGAATCCTGGTTTCTTAGACACAACCATGCCCGTTAGTGATGACTTCATGATTTGATTTGCAAGTTCTTCAAAGATCTGATGATGTTTCAAATGAAACTCAACTTTGGATTTTTTAGATCTCATATTTGTAAGCATTACCCAAGTCCTTGTAATAATCTCTGTTACCTACTGATCAAGTCTGATCGTAGTATTTTTTAATTTTATCCTGTGAATTTTCTATCTTTAACATGTGTTTTATTCAAATCCACTTGCTCATGTAGACTTCAAGAGGATGATATGATCCAACCAACTCGGAAACATACCAGAACGAGGACGCCTACCCCTCAACAAAGAAAAAGGTGTTACACCAGTGACAGTGTAAGGAGTATTAGGATATGCCCATGATTTGTTTCTTACAAATTCTTCTACATCCATTCCACAAGTTACAAGCGTTTGAATCCATTCCTTAAGCAATCTATTAATCCTCTCAACAGCTCCATTGGAATTTGGACAGTATACTGCCACAATACAATGTTTTATACCAGGGTTCTCCAAAGTTTGCCCTGGAAGGATGGTTCCATGCCAGATTTTTAGTATTTCCCAATTTAGATAAATGTAGTTATCTTAAAAATCATGCCTGGATCTGGCTATCCTGGACCGGCTTTGGAGAACCCTGGTTTATACCTTTGTTCCTAAGAAAATATTCAATTTTTTTCAGGAACCAATTCTACCCCGTTATCAGTTACCAGTTCTAAAGGGTCCGAACGAAGACTCTGTGAGCTTATTTCATGTACAAACTCATATTAGACTCAGTTAGTAAAATAATCAGTCAGCACCATGATATACTTAAAACTTTGATAATTAACAAATGGGTCCAGAAAAATATAATGCCAGCTTACTCCATGGGCAATCTGGAAAGGGAGTAGGCACCAATAGCATTTCCTTCATCATCCAGTGTTTGTAGAAAAGCAACCATTCTTCACATTAGTCTACAAAATCCTAAACAGGTTTGTAAATATAGGGCTACAAAAAATGATGCCTTAACGTTTATTTCTGGAAGCGGTTCCCAAATGCCCAGAATGCGCTAACCTAATAATTTTAAATCTTAGGATTCTTCAGTGGAACACATTTGCCAGCTATCAACAAAATCCTGGATTCTATAGTAAGCAGAGATGCCATTTGACCCAAAAAAATGTAAATCTCCTTGTAACTGCTTGAGTGGTGGCCACCCCTTGTAGACATAATTAACACGGTCAACAAGTTACTGTCCTCTGTATGTGCCTTATTCCACTCCCCCACACTAATAGTTACTTGGCACATGCCAACTACGTCAATCCCAGGTACTACACATTCAGAACCCAAATTCACGGACTCTACCCCCGAGGGAGCAAAAAGAAATGGAAATCTTGACAAACAGCCTGCCAGGAGATTTGTTCCCCCTGCTATGTATCTTATCTCAAAATTGTATTTTTGCAACTATGAAATTATATGCATAAGCCTAGAAGAGACTGCAGAGTCTTTGGTCGCACAGTAAGTACTTCAAGGGCTTAGGATCTGAGCATAAAACAATTTTTGTTCCCCAAACATACGTCTTGTATTCTTCAATTGACCATGTACATGCTTATGCTTCTCTTTCAATCATACCGTATCTTTTTCCACTTCTGGGAGCACTCTTGAAGCAAAAGCTAAGGTATGCTCCTCTGTGCCCACCCTTTGGCAAAGGACCTCACCCAGTCCTACAGCACTAGCATCAACAAATATGACACATGTACAGCCATTGATAAAGGTTTTCAAAGCAGGTACATACATGCTTTTTTGATATTCCCAAACACTTTGAGGAGTATCCTCTCAAACAAATTTTCCTTTTTTACTTAAATGTTTCTGAAGGGGCTCCATGAGAGTTCACACTCGCACACAAATCTAGCGTAATAGTCACTAAAACCGATAAACGATTTAAGCTTCGGTCTAATGCTTTCTGGTGTTATACAATGACCTAAATAATCAACAGTATTAATTAAAAATGTGCATTTATTACGGGATACAGTCATAAAATGGCCATTAAGAATAGACAACACTCTTTCTAATATGCAATTGTGCTAATCAATGGATTTGGCAAAAATTAATGGTATCCTGAAAGACTTGTACCCCAGGAACACTCTTAAGCAGACACAACATTAACTTCTGAAAAACACTAGCAGCAGACACTTGGTCAAACAGTAAAAGTAAATATTTAAATTCTCCGAATGGAGTAATGAATGCAGTAAGCAACTGAGATTCTTTCTTCAAAGGCACCTGATGATACGTCGCTATAAGGTAGATATTTCTAAAATGCTTTGGTCCACGAAAAGTTGTTAATACTTCGTGTATTTTAGGCAGCGGTGACAGTCCACAACTATGTTTTTATTTAAGGAGTGTAAATCAGCACATAAGCGAATACTGTAATTTTCTTCTTTGCTATCACCATAGCACTTACCCATTCCGCGCTTTCACACGTTCTATGATTTTATCAATTCAATTCAAAAATTCTTTATTTCGGCCTTAGGCCATAAAAGAGTGCAAGATAAAACATAATAAAAATGGAGATACATAGAACATTCATTTACAATGACACAATAGAATCCATTCGAAGCAAACTAGACGTCATTACATTGAAAGGAGCTTGAATATTTAGTCCTTAGCATTCAATATCAATCAATTGACGCCACTTAGACCACATAGCTAGCAAGTACATCGAAAGTGCAAATACAATAGAACTAGTCGTGTCAGTTTTTAAGATTCTGAAAGCAAATAAACAATGTTTAAAGCATATATTTTTACACAATGATACCAGCCAGTGCTTCCTAGATTTAGTATAGGCTGGACAGAAAAATAACACGTGAAGTTCATCCTCTACATCACAGCTGCAACCTGGACATGACCTGTTGATAGAGGATGACCATTTACTCGTAAAAGCTTTTAGTGGTAGAGTGCCATATCTACATTGTATAAAAAGTTTCCTGGCTAAAATAGGAAAAACAACATCCATAAAATTCTCGAAGGAATAAGAATTCTTGAAAGCTAAAAAGGAATTAGTCAAAGTACCAGCATTAGAGGCACAAATTACAGAATTCAGTTTTTTTTCTTAGAAGATCCGGGTAAGTATATATGTTTTTAAACGAGAAGAAAGATATATCTTATAGTGCATATACATTTAATTACCAGCGCTTGGCCCCTCAGTCACTTGAAGCGCATATATTGTCAGACCAGTTTAGTGAAACAGCCATGGACCCAATTGATGGCAAAAATAAATACTTAGAATTCTGCAATGGATCGCACTCCGCTAGCCCCTCCTCCGGGTCGCCCCTAAGCACTCTGGTATTTAAAGTGCATGTAGTTCGAAGAATAAAAGTCAAGTTCATAAGTGGTTCACCAAAGTTGGTGCGAGTAGGTACTCGTTGTTCCCAAAATCTCTACTTATCGCTCCCTTGAGCGCCAAGCTGACGAGCTTCTGGAGACGCCCTGCGAGCCAGAGAGGCATCGAGGCCTGTGACGGTTACTTGGCGGCCTTCTCATCCACCCCATACTTGTTCTCTACTGATGAGGGAAACTATCCCGAAACCCGAGCCATGTCTTGGGTCTAGAGATTTTGGGAACAACGAGTACCTACTCGCACCAACTTTGGTGAACCACTTATGAACTTGACTTTTATTCTTCAAACTACACGCACTTCAAATACCAGAGTGCTTAGGGGCGACCCGGAGGAGGGGTTAGCGGAGTGCGATCCATTGCAGAATTCTACTTATCGCTCCCTTGAGCGCCAAGCTGACGAGCTTCTGGAGACGCCCTGCGAGCCAGAGAGGCATCGAGGCCTGTGACGGTTACTTGGCGGCCTTCTCATCCACCCCATACTTGTTCTCTACTGATGAGGGAAACTATCCCGAAACCCGAGCCATGTCTTGGGTCTAGAGATTTTGGGAACAACGAGTACCTACTCGCACCAACTTTGGTGAACCACTTATGAACTTGACTTTTATTCTTCAAACTACACGCACTTCAAATACCAGAGTGCTTAGGGGCGACCCGGAGGAGGGGCTAGCGGAGTGCGATCCATTGTAGAATTCTACTTATCGCTCCCTTGAGCGCCAAGCTGACGAGCTTCTGGAGACGCCCTGCGAGCCAGAGAGGCATCGAGGCCTGTGACGGTTACTTGGCGGCCTTCTCATCCACCCCATACTTGTTCTCTACTGATGAGGGAAACTATCCCGAAACCCGAGCCATGTCTTGGGTCTAGAGATTTTGGGAACAACGAGTACCTACTCGCACCAACTTTGGTGAACCACTTATGAACTTGACTTTTATTCTTCAAACTACACGCACTTCAAATACCAGAGTGCTTAGGGGCGACCCGGAGGAGGGGCTAGCGGAGTGCGATCCATTGCAGAATTCTACTTATCGCTCCCTTGAGCGCCAAGCTGACGAGCTTCTGGAGACGCCCTGCGAGCCAGAGAGGCATCGAGGCCTGTGACGGTTACTTGGCGGCCTTCTCATCCACCCCATACTTGTTCTCTACTGATGAGGGAAACTATCCCGAAACCCGAGCCATGTCTTGGGTCTAGAGATTTTGGGAACAACGAGTACCTACTCGCACCAACTTTGGTGAACCACTTATGAACTTGACTTTTATTCTTCAAACTACACGCACTTCAAATACCAGAGTGCTTAGGGGCGACCCGGAGGAGGGGCTAGCGGAGTGCGATCCATTGCAGAATTCCAAAAATAAATACTTGTGCTTCGCCTTAAACACCGTGAAGAGCGCAGTGCTAAGTCAAAAGCGAGTTCGCTCAAGCGATCATATGATAAGCACTCCTCAGCCCAACAGCTTATATCGCAGAGCAATTAAACAATCCCAGAAAACTCGAGTGCAAACACTAGAATGTTGTTTCACAAAAGCGGATACTTCTTCTCCCAAGATGGCCTCCAGTGCGTTGTATGCATCATCGCGTCATGTACCATAGAAAATGGCCACCAACTAATTTTGTTTACGAGTCAGAGAGTGAGTTCTCAGGAGAATATTTATTGTAGCAAATAAGCAAATAAAGCGAGCCCTTCAGCTTGCTTCCAAGCAGTCCAGTTCCAACAGTCAACTCCCCTTTAGCAGAATTCTTGAGTTAGAAGGCATGCAGATGAAGGAAAACTCATAAAAGAACATTATTTTACATTATAAAGAGCACTACACATTAAAGGACACAACACACAGCCTTTATTCCTGGACGTGAGCTAGCAAAGCACATGGGGAAAGCAGGGATACTTGGGGTGGTGGAAAGACGTCTTTATCCAGGCAACTTGCACAGACCTAAATCATTAAAAATATTATCAGTCATAGACTTCTCCTAACTCGCCTATGGCTACGTCCTACAAAGCATGAAGCCATATCAGAATGGTATCCTGCATGCAAGTAATTAGCATGGCAGACTGTTGTACCTGCTGCTCAGCCAGTGTAACTGTCGTGACAGAATGTTAGTGTGTGGAATGTTGGTGAGTGTGTGAGTCAGTTCGTGGATGGGCTGGACAGCAGGAAAGCTGCTCCTGGTGGGGCTCTGCTTTACATCTTAACATCTGTTCCTGAATAAATCTACTTAACCAATCTACCTTGAACCAGACCATCATTTTTATTTACTACATATTTTGGCAAAGATTTTGAAAAGACCTACGTGTACAAGTGGACTGAAAGAGAAAATTTCAATCAACTGAACCTACTTGGAATCTACTGAAAGAAGAAAGAAACTTAAAGATCCTTGGAAAGTTTTAGCGCTGAGAGCACAGTATGCCCTTTAGCCCCACCAGTGTCCTAACCCACCGGAAGGTCCAACAGCCAGGGCATGCTGAAACTATTTACATCCTCGCATGCGCTTTTAAGCAGCGCCATTCCCTGTATTCATCTATGGCCTAGTGGTGATGCTGCGTGCCATGATGTACTGAACAGACTTCTACAAGTGGTGGAAGCACAGACGCCAGATCCCAACAGTGAGATTTTGTTGCAAGTGACTAGGGAACACATGTACTTCTACAAACTTGTTGGTATGTGATTTGTCTTTTACACTTCGTGGACTTAGCAATACTTAAAGCTTGTGCTCGTTGTATCAAAAATCTGAAATTTTGGTTTTACCACGTTTTGGCTGTTAATTTTTAACTGTGTGTGCGCAAGCCCCAACAACTGTGCATGCAGAGGCCGCGCGAAGGAAAGCATTGTGATGTCAGCTAAGGAATTCCTGTTGCCGTGCACTGAGCAGATGCCTCCCTATGCCTTCTCAAAAACTTTCATGCCACACTCTGAGGCTGTTGCTATGGAGTCATCATGAGGGGCGCAAGTGGAAGTCCAGCGAGCCGCAAGCCTGTGTTCGCCAGTGAAGTTACCTGGTCAGTGGCGTTGCGTGAACTCCCTGCGAAGAGATCGGCGGCGTCACAGCTGACATCCTGGAACATGACGCTGCAGACGAAATGTGTGCTTGGAGCCATCCGGCACATAGTAAGACTGCGTGCCGCCATCTTGTGTTTGGATGCGTTTTTTCGGGCCAGCCGTGAGCATAGGGAGCTTCCCGCGAGAGGTGAGAAACATGGGAAGCATGATGAGGACTCGTCTCGACGTTGGATATTGGCATGCAGGGATTTCCTGGAAGTCCGCCTTACGTCACAGAACGTACTCGCTCTCCCATTGGGCGTCCTCTCAGTCACGTGACATTGTTCAAGACCTATCCTTAGCCCTGTTCTCGTAGGCAGTTGAAACTGGCTGGGACTGCTCCAGTAGGACAGCGAAGCGACCACTGCCCGGCATGGAGACTTCTCTTCCCCCCCACCTCGCTGAGAGCGGCCCCTTTCCCTCACCCCCCCATCCCCGACACCTAGTACTGGCTGGGAGAGAGGAGGCATTATCCCACCCAGGCCAAGAGTGTAGTGGGATGACTGGCTCCTTTGGAACCTTGGGGGAGGAAGTTAGAGGTACAGGGGTGCTGTAGTGCGTGTACATGTGCGTGTGTAGTCTCTTTTTCCTCCTGTAATGCACCATTTGCTCCTCTTGTATTTTGTTTGCTCACAATGGTCACCTTTGCCTCATGTAACTTAACGTTTGCTTTTGTAATTTGTTCACTTGTAATGTTCTCCTCGTGTATCAGTTCTGTTCCTATTGTGAAGCCTCTGACCTTCGGGTAAAGTCCGCACGAGATAAAAACGCATAAATAAATAAGTAATAAACCAGGAAACGCCGCTCCCAGGACTACTCACTACACTGCGCTCGTATGCAGTGCGCAGCTCTGAGGAAAAGTCGGTCCAGTCCTTGACTGCACAGGGAAGGAGCAGGATGGAGATCACAAACGTGGGACCCGTGAAGTTTCAGGTAAGAATTGGGGAGAGTGCACCCTCACCGCCCCTCACCTTCTGTGGAGAGGATGTCCTGTATTCAACATTCTGCCACAGTGCACCCGGCGTCTTGTATCGGAGGGCAAACCTGCTTGGAAAGGGGTTGAGTTCTGAAAAGGCTTGTTATCTTATAGGCAGGTAGGGCTGGTGCACAGTGATTCGTGTCAGTATAAATCTGGCACTCCACATACATTTCACCAGATTCGACCGGCCTTGGAGGCACCTGCCTGAAGCTAGCAGAACTGAAGCTGCTTTGCCTAGCTACATGTCCATGTCGTGAGCTACTTTAAGTACGGTGCACAGTCTAAATAAACGTGTGTCTACTTACAAAGAGTAATTAATGTTCGTTTTATTTTCAACGATGAGCAACAGAAATCCTTAATCTATACACTACCTCTCAACAAGTTTTGAAATGTTGACATACAGAACTTGCCTAGTGCGAGATGAAGTATCACTGTTTTGCTGGTCAGACAAATCAGCGCTCCTGAATTGCCCTGTATCGCTCCCGGTACTCCCCCCAGCCAAAGAGCACGGTTTCCCAATGTCAAATATAGAGGCCTCTCCCACTGATGTACACCTGCTATGTGCTTGCTGTTAGCTCTCTCCCCTGCATCCCTATGTTACCGTCTCCCTTCACCCCCCCCCCCCCCACTAGTGGCCTAACAATAGCCCCCCACACCCTGGGAAGGGGGGCAAACTCACGGGGACCAGGCTTTAAAGCTCCGAACTGGGTGTGGGCCTCAAGTTTCCTTGCGCCATGCCCCCCCTTGTTGCAGTCTCCCTCGTGTATTTCTCTACCACTTCCCCTGTGCCTTTTTCCTCATGCCCCTCCCACTCCTCGGTGCATTTCTCCAATTCATCTCCCCTAACCCGCTCTACATCTGTTTTTTTCCTAATATTAAAAACACAAAAGAGTGTTCCACAATTTTATTTTATTGGCCAATCTAAGTATATAGCCAGGGCTTTAAGTGAGATGAAAAACCTGGGGGGGGGGGGGTGTCTCTCAAATGTGTGTGGTCCATATAATTAAAGGCGTGGCGTATCAACACCTAAGCTAATTTGTGATTACCAGTGTGCCTCGCTGGTATTTTGCTGCTTCTGTGTTTGCATCGGGATATATCATGCAACAAGAATCATAACACAGATAACAAGATAGGACTATTGGCGTTGTCAATGGGTATCAGTTGCATAAGATAAATAATCAACAACTTTGGATCCGTTGTAAATAATATTGAAAATGCTTCTGTTCTTAAGTGAGGAGACTGGGGAAGAATTACAACGAGTCTCTTTGAAGTCACATAACAGGCAGGGAAGGGTGGCACTGCTGCAGAGTTACGATTTGTTTTCCACCCTGATGGTGAGGGACCCGTCTCATTTTTTCTGTATTTCTCATATGCCCTGGTTGTGTATGAATAGGGTTGCCTTTGTTTACTAAACATTACTCATTTTATCAGTGCCAGGCTTGGGCCTCGGGGAGAGAATTTTCGAGCTAGCGTTCATGAAAAGGGATGCCCTTAAGATCTCAATGTGTCAAGTGCTTTCTGCGGAGATGGTTCTGCAGTCTGCATGTCTAAATTCCATTGAGTAAGCCACCCGTCCTCTATCAGTTAGATTCAATTTAGTTGTAAAACTTGTTTGTTTAGTGAGTTGCTCGGCCGATACAATGTCATTGTGCTTTAAAAACACATACTGGGTGGCCAAGATGGCGGTGTGAGCGGACGTGCTTCTCGGAACTCCCGCCGCCGGCCGATAACACAGCACCTTTTACAGCACCTCATCCCCCGTGTTTGGGCCCCCCGAGGAGCGGTGGTCGATCGGACGGGCTTGGCCCCGGTGGGACTCTTTGCGGGGCGTCCAGGGCTCCTGGGGCCGCGGAGAGAGGCTCATCCCGAGAGCAGCCTGGTTTGGCCTAGCGGCGAGGAGAGACGAGGAGGCGTGGCCGAGGGTGACGGCGGAGCGTGCCCGGCCTGGTAGCACCTCTGGCGGTGTTCTGTTACGCGAGAGCCGGTGGGTAGGTGGTGGGTCCGGCCCACGTGGTCTCTGCGTGAGGCCCCCGGGGTGCTGTTGCCCGGGGGCTACTGCGGACCTACCGCCGCCGCTTGGGATCGGCCACTGCAGGAGTGGCCACTGCCGGGGCCAACAGAGGAAGGAAGCGGTGCGGCCTTATGCGGAGGGCCCGCCTGCGGAGCGACGTCTACCCGCTGATCGGACATCGACCCCAGGGGACCCCGGCCTACGGTGATGAGCGGAGAGTGGCTGAGGGGACCCCTGGTGACTGCTTGCACAGCCCCGTGGATTGGTAAGCCGGCGTGGCGTTGTAACGTGACTCTGCCCCTCTCCGCTGGACATTGGGGGTCTCGAACGGCCGGGAAACCCACCTGGAGGTGGGCGGGGAGGTAGATCACGGGCGCTGAGGCCTGGTTGGAGGGCCCGGGGCGGCCAAAATTACTGCGCGTTGGCGGCCGCCATTTTGGACACCACATTGGGCGCATACCTGAGCGAAAGGTCGTCCTTCGTGAGGCGCCTTGAGGGAACGTGTTTGGTCCCCGGCATAACGCGCAGAGGCCGGCAGTGGCGTGTTCCCCGGGAAGGTACGGCCTACATCAGGGCTGGAAATTGGAGCGACGATCGGGGTACGGCGGTGCTTGTCCCGAAGACACGGTGAGGACCCGGCTGAGTGTGTGGCCGAGGGGTGGGCGCCTTCCTGCCGCCAGCGTGGTGCTTGGGGGAACATCAGTGGACTCCA
Organism: Lissotriton helveticus; assembly: GCF_964261635.1. Taxonomy (NCBI): domain Eukaryota; kingdom Metazoa; phylum Chordata; class Amphibia; order Caudata; family Salamandridae; genus Lissotriton; species Lissotriton helveticus. The sequence continues at coordinate 2,146,290,856 of NC_136057.1, read as the reverse complement.
CGGAGGGGCTCTTTATGCATTCAGTGGCTCCGCGACTTCAGGTGGGGAACCGGGCCCTCCCACGTGCTTGAGACCCGGGCCCATTCCGCCGCATAGCACCAGTCGCGGCCCGGCTGCGAGCCCCGCGGGACATGTCCTCTGTACGAGGCCGGAAAGATAGGACCATTAAAGACCCGTTCACCCCTAACGCGACGGGGAAGCGGGCAGACCCCACCACGGCGGTTCAGCGGGCTGGTGCTGACAAGATGGCCACTGGCTCCTCTACCTCTGGAACGGCGAATACCGAGGAGCCCATCACCAAGGCTTTTCTAGAATCCCTCTTCAGTGGTCTGCGAGAGGACATTCACGCCCTGAAAAGGGAATTGCAGGAGGAGATTAGAGAGGTCCGCCGCGACACGGACGCAATAGGTGAAAGGGTGGCCGACTTGGAGACCAAAGGCGAAGGGCGCGACGTTGAAATTGAGGCTCTGCAGCAAGAAATCATCCGTATACATGACCAGCAGGTGGACCTTCAATCCCATGTTGAGGATTTAGAGAACCGCTCCCAGCGGCATAACATCAGGATTCGGGGGGTGAAGTAGACTCCCGACACGGAGGATCTATCCACTTTACGCAAGGCCTATTCAACCACATTCTTGGTAGGCCAGCGGACTCTGCACTCCGCCTTGATAGGGCGCACCGGACGGGCCCGCCCAGGGCCGCTTCAGCCCTCCCGGCTGATATCTTGGTCTGCGTGCAGGACTTCCGTACCAAGGAAGAAATCCTCAGCAAGGCCCGACAGATGGGAACTATCTCCTTTGGAGCACACTCACCGTCTTTATATCAGGATTTGGCGGCCATCACCCTCGAAAAACATAGGTCCTTCAGACCGGTCACTGCGGAGCTGAGACGGCGCAACATCTCCTACAATTGGGGCCACCCCTTTCGCTTGGTGTTTAGGTTGGACAATAAGGTTTGCCAACTGCGGTCCTTCCGGGAAGCATGCAGTCTTTTGGGCATCGAGGAGCCGAAGGAGGAGGAGGAGGAGGGGCCGCCTGCCCGGGTGGCGTCTGGAGTGGACCATACCGGGCAGTGGCAACAGCATCGGAGGAGGCGCAGGCCAAAACGTCCACCCGCGGTGGAGATCAAGGAGGGTCAACGAGCAGCGGTGGAGACTGCGGCGACGGAAATGGCGAGCCCTGACAGCGGTTGACTGTCGTTCTCAACACTCTGTGGCATTGTTGAGAAAGGATGGGATGAGACCAGACGGGTCGGCGGCGGGAGAAAAGGCGTTGGATTCGGACACAGTCCCCCAATTTTGACCTTCACTATACATCTACATTAGTGGATGATGGACAAGACTGGTTTTTTGTATCCTTCATGTTGGGGAGGGGGGGGTTGTTGTGGGTGGGTTGGGATTGCGGGAGGGACGGGGTCCAGGTCCAGGGATTCTTTTCAGCTCTGATGTGTTGCTTTCCGTAGATTATAGAGGGGCGCAGGCTTCAGGATACGCCTCGGGGAAAGTCCGGATGTACGAGAGACATGCTTGGCGAACGCTTGATTCTGCCCGGATAGGGGTCCGGGTGGCCCACACGTTTCACTATGCCCCCGACTGAGTTGCGGATCCTCACACTAAATGTGCGGGGACTCAACAATCCAGTGAAAAGGAGGGCTGTCCTTTCCCTTCTGGAGGCCTCTAAGGCCGACATATGCTTGCTACAAGAGACCCACTTATTGTCGAGGGGTTGTCACAGGATGCGCTCGCGCTATTTCCCCCAACAATTTTACTCTTCCTCTTCCACCAAAACAGCGGGGGTGGCTATCTTAGTAGCCCAGAGGTTCAGGGGAAAGGTCCTGCAGAAAGGGGCGGAGGTGAAGGGGAGGTTGTTGTCTTCTAGATTCTCCCTTGGGGGAGCGACCTTCACAGTCTGTTCTATTTATGCCCCAAATGAAGGTCAGGAAAAGTTTTTACACTCCGCTCTCACGGAGGTGGCAGCGTCCCCTGGTTATGGACAATATGCAGGATAGGTCAGCGCAGCGCTCCACTCAGGCTGGGACACTCTCCACTGGGGGGTTGGCTAGGCTTACAGACATGGGCATGGTGGATTTGTGGCGTCGATCCCATCCCTCGGAAAGGGAATACAACTATTACTCTAATGCCCACAAAACCTATGCCCGCTTGGATTATTTTCTGGCATCCCCTTCCTTACAGGCACTTGCAACGGCGGTGGAGATAGGAGCTGCATCCCTCTCTGATCATTCCCACATGATGGCTGTGTTCTCTTTGGCCCCCCTTTCACGCACACCGCGCTGCTGGAGGCTGCGCGACTCGCTGCTGCATCGCGCCGACGTGGTGGGGAAGATCCGGGGGGCTATAACTGACTATTTGGCGCATAACGACACTGACATCACATCGTTGGCCACTCATTGGGCGGCGCTAAAGGCGGTTCTGCGTGGTGAGCTTATAGCGATCTCGGCCGCCGAGAACGCAGAGCGTGCACAGAAACGGGAGGAACTGTCGCTGAGGACGCGAGAACTTGAGCGCATGCACCAGCGGACCGGGGCGCCGAGGATCTGGAGGCAGCTGCGACAAGCTAGGCAACAACTGACAGCGCTCGACCAAGACCACGCGGAATATGCGGCATTGAGGGTGCGACACTTATATTATACTGGGGGAGACCGCTGCGGGAGACTGCTGGGTCATGCGCTTCGGAAAAAACAACGGAAACAGTCGGTACGGGAGATCGTCGCGCCGGATGGTCACCGAGGACGCGGACATTGCGGGGGCATTTAGCACTTTTTACACCTCACTGTATACTGGGTCGGTGCTTGACCCGGAAGAAGGTGAGAGGTTCTTGGCCTCGGTCTCCCTCCCTGCGTTGACCCCGGAACAGTCGGATCTTCTGGAGCGTCCTATCCGGCCAGAGCAGGTGGTTGCAGCTATCTCGTGCCTCAAATTGGCAAAAGCGCCCGGCTTGGATGGCTTCTCGGCGATCTTTTACAAGACGTTTTGTGCGCAGGTGACGCCTCTGCTGACCGCCCTCTTTAATTCTTTCGCAGACGCCGGGGCGATCACGAGCGATTTGCTGGAAGCCACCATTTCAGTCATCCCCAAACAGGGGAAGGACCACTCGAGGTGCGAGGCATATCGCCCGATATCTCTACTCAATGTAGACCTTAAACTCTACACCAGCATACTAGCGGCGGGCCTCACACCACTAATGCAGGGGCTGATCGACCCGGATCAGGCAGGATTCATCCCTGGACGTCAGACCGTAGACAACACTAAAAGGGCGCTGCACCTAATTGAGAAGGCCACAAGAACGTCGGGGGAGTACATGTTGCTGGCGATAGATGCCGAGAAGGCATTCGACCGAGTCCACTGGCCTTACCTCGAGCAGGTGATGGTGAAAGCTGGGTTGGGTGACCGATTCCATACATGGGTTCTTAACTGCTATTCTTACCCCTCCGCGTCGGTCCGGGTCAACGGATTCGCCTCGCCACGATTTTCTATAGAGCGTGGCACTCGGCCGGGGTGCCCGCTGTCGCCCTGCTCTTTGCCTTGTATATGGAGCCGCTAGCACAACTGATGCGGATCACTCCTGAGGTACGCAGCATCAAATTTGGGGCATATGTCCATACCATCAGCCTGTATGCTGACGATGTCCTCCTGTCTTTGTCCTCCCCGGACACGTCCCTCCCGGCCTGTGTGGAGATCTTGAGTGCGTTCTCCAGAGTGTCGGGGTTTAAGGTGAATATGACCAAGTCGGATGCCTTGGACCTTTCCCTCGCCCCGCATACGCGAGCCGACCTGCAGAGGCGTTTTCCGTTCCGTTGGGCGCAGAAGTCAGTTCCTTACTTGGGAATTCAACTGGCCGCAACGTTGTCGGACACGGTTGGGATCAACTATGCACGGCTACGTCGGCTCATTCGTACTGAGCTGACCAGGTGGAAGCACCTCCCTATGTCATGGCTGGGTAGGGTAGCGGCCATCAAAATGACGGTCTTACCACAGATTCTATACGTGTTCCGCACCATCCCCCTCCGTCCGCCGGATGGCTGGCTTCGCCAGATGCAATCAGAGCTGGCGCAATTTATATGGAATGGCAGGAAACCCCGACCGAAGCTGCGTCTCGCGACACTCCCTCCTGAAAAAGGGAAATTGGGTCTTCCGGATTTTCTGCTTTACTATCAGGCGGCACAACTGAGAACGTTGGTGGAGTGGAGCAGGTGGGAGTCAGATAAACATTGGCTCTTTCAGGACCAGGCGGTCGCGGGTCGTCCGCTCCAGGAAGTGCCCTTTCTCCGCCGTCAGCATCGTCCCCCCAATCTTTACACCTCCTACATCACGAGAGTACCACTGGAGGTCTGGGATTGCACCAATCTTAAATCTGATCTGACCACCTTTCCGTCTCCGCTTACTCCCCTACTCGAGAACCCGGACTTCACCCCCGGGATGGATGTGGTGGCATATGCGAGGTGGCGCCCGGCGGCTGTAGATCCCTAGTCTATTTGTATACTAAGGAAGGGATTATCCCATTCGAGACTTTCAACCGAGAATATCACCTGCCGGAATTAGAGCGCCTCCGGTATCCCCAAGCTCGGCATTGGGCGATGAATAGCCAGGTGCGGGAGGGGGCTGATCGACAGCTGCGTCCATACGAATATTGGCTAATCACGAGAACCTCGGATAAGCATCTCATTTCTGATCTATACCGCACACTCCTGGACCGGTACTCTCGGGTGTACAACTCGGGCAGGGCGCGCTGGGAGAGGGAGTTGGGGGGCACCCGTAGCACCACAGAATGGGACAGTATATATTACCGCGCGCGACACTCTGCTTATCACATGGGACTGACCGACACGCTCACCAACATAGCCACATACTGGTACTATACCCCTGAGAGACTGCATGAAATGGACCACAGCAGGGAGGCGACGTGTTGGAGAGGTTGTGGGGAGAGGGGAGTCCCTGACCCACCTATTATGGGATGGCGTCCAGCTGAAGGAGTATTGGAAATTGGTGTTGGATGAGGTTGATGCCCACTTTGATACCGAGCTCCCTCGCTTTCCCTCCTAAATACTACTGGGTTTGTCCTATCCGGTCACGTATCCCCTGCGTTCCCGTAGGGGCAGATTGATTGCCATTGCATTGGGTTCAGCATTGCAGAATATTGTGTCTTTCTGGCCCTCCACTCACACGCCCACTTTTCAGGGGTGGCTTTACCGTCTTTGGGCGGTTCTAGGCATGGAAAAGCTCTCCCTGATTGGGGCGGGACAGGGGGACAGATACGCGGAATTGTGGCAACCATTTCTTTCCCTGCTGGCTATGGAATTTAGAGAGGTTACGTGCCCTAGATATCTGCGCCTGGCCCAGACCGAATCTGATGGAGTCCGAGGGGCCTTGTCCTTACTTGCGGAAATTGTTGGACCTGGACCTGGGGAGGGAGGGGGTGGTGGTGGAGTAGTTGGGTCAAGGGGAGGATCAGGGTGGGGTGGTTCTATTTGGGGTTTTTATTTTTGTGTTTTTTGTTTCCCCAACATCTTGACAACTGTGGCCTATACAGTGGCAGCACCCGTTCATTGGGGCTTGGCGGGAGAATCTCCGGGGTGGCTATGTACTCGGGGGATCCCTGAGGCTGTAAACCACGATATTTTCATCCCCCCACCTCGTCCCCCCGATTTGAGACGCGGCCGGCCCTTCGGGGTTGTAGGCGGCTTGCTGTGTTAAATACCAACTGCATCACTGTTATCCTTGAAACACCTGTTGGGTACCACGATCTCCAGCCGGCCCATCGGGTTGTAGGCGATTTTGTCATGAATGTTTGCTTCTACAATACTAATAAAACAGATTTAATACTAAAAACACATACTGATATATTTGTTGTCATTGTTAGAAGGTCGCCCAACTCTATGACTTAAAATGCCCACAGGATGAAGGTGAATATACTTTTACCAAATAAGCGGACAATGACACGGAGAAAGATGGAATTCAGTTTTTTTCCCTGACAGCATAACCGCCTGTTTTGCAAAGTAAACATTTTCTCTTGGTATTAAAATAACGGATGTTTATTGTTAACCAACTCGTTACATTTTATTGATCTTGGAAGGATGAAAGGCTGTACGTACCCACCAATATTTGACGTTGTGACCATGAGGTCAAACACTTATTCCTAGATTGGATGCATTAGTCCACTGAACAATCTACCAGACCGTGTATGTGGAAACTCCGATAAAACCACACGAGTCACACATAAGGCAGAGTATGACAAGAATTGACTGCAGTGGTTTTAATCCTTTGATAATAAATATGTCCAGCTCTGGCAAAACCAGCTGCTAGAATAATTTAGCCTCAACTGTACATGTCGGGCAGGCCATAAGCAAAATACCAGTCACCCTGACATGCGCAGTTCAGTTAAGAAACCCTACCTGCCGGGTGCGAATAAACAACACCTACTAGTACACCAAACATTGGCATCGTCAATAGGTGACGTTTTTATCTAATCTCTCTCACTTACTTTTTTGTATTTTTGACATTTCCTTTTGTCCGTGGTTGTTCAGCTTCAGCGCCCGTCTGTACTGCCCCCAACCCCATCACTTCATTATTGTTGTCTGAAAAGCAGAGCAACCAGAGCCCAGCCAAGCCCCCCAGTAAAACACCGTATATCACGTTGAGGAAGTTGGAATTTCAAGTCCATTTCATGTTAGTTTCCTTTGGTTTCAATTTAAGTTTGGTATAACATTTTTGTCGTTCGTAGTGCCCCTTAAGAAGTGCTTCATTTTTTCACCTGTAGAACCGAACCCGTGACCTACAAGTAACACATCACTACATGGGTCTCTTAGCTCATTAAATCACGTTAAAACTTCAGAGCACATTTACCAGTCCTGGCTCAGGCGCTTTGGTGGCGGTAATGGGGCTATGAAATATTAATGTGGGTGGTGTGAAGAGGTCACCTCTTTGGGTCCATAAAAAGAGGTCTGCGCATCAGGTGTGCTTTGATATGTGGGTGCAGAAATCATTCAATTAACCATATGCCCCAGAAAGTAAAAGCCTTGTACGTGCTTCCACTAGGCAAACTAAAAGCAAACAAGCATTTGCAAAGCAATAGGTCTAGCATTTGTGAGAGTTTAAGTTATTGACATTCTATCTATCTATCTATCTATACGGAATTTGTTAAGCGCACGGTCACCCAGGGGTTTCATGGCGCTGAAGAAAACAGATGGTAGATGGTAAGTGAGGGGGCAGATGGTGTAGTGCTCTAACCGTACGCTGGTTTGAATAGCCAGGTCTTCAAGGCTCGTCTGAACTCTGTCAGCTTGGTACAGCTCCGGATGGACAAGGGCAATGAGTTCCAGGTCTTTGGGGCGAGATATGCAAAGCTGGATCCGCCGAGTCGTTTCTTTTTAAAAGTCGGCACCGTGAGGAGGGACAGATGGGTAGAGCGAAGCTCGCGGGTAGGTTCATGTTTGTTAATGAGTTGGTTGACGAACCTGGGGCTCTTTCCGTGAAGAGCCTTGAAGATTATGCAGCCTGTCTTAAAAGTGATCCGATGGGTAATGGGAAGCCAATGGAGGGAGGCCAACAAAGGTTTAGCTGACTTCCTGCGATTGCTCTTGAATATTAATCTGGCTGCTTGATTTTGAGCAATCTGCAGGCGTTTAACGATGGTGAGGGGGAGGCCCAGGTAGGTAGAATTGGAGAAATCTAACCGCGAGAGAACCAATGCGAGCACCACCTGGATGAGAGCAGAGTGGGTCAGCAGATGAGCGATTTTTTTAATCTTTCTTAACTGAAAGAAGCAGGAGGAGATCACAGTTCCGACCTGGGTCTTCAGTGAGAGATCGACGCTAAGAGTGACCCCGAGGCTTTTGGCAGACTGGGAGGGGGATGGAGGTGTGCCCAACGAGGATGGCCAAAAGTGGGGCCCCCCAACTGAGTGCGCTGTTACTAGGGAGTACTAACTCAGTCTTTCCTGGGTTCAGCTTAAGGTGGTTCCGATCCATCCAGCTCTGAATGTGCAGCATGGTCTTTTGAAATTCCTCGACGGAGTCCGGGGAGTTGAGGGGAAATACCAGCTGCAAATCGTCTGCGTAGTTAAATATGAAGACTTTTCTGTTTTTCAGGGAGTGCAGTAGGGGTTTGAGATAAAGATTAAAAAGGAGGGGGGACAGTGAGGAGCCCTGTGGGACACCGCAAGTGGTTGGGAGTGTGGGGGCTGTGAAGTTCTCCAGCTTTACAGCCTGGGATCTGTCCGTCAGGAAGGACTTGATCCAAGAGAGAGCCGCGCCGCTGAGGCCGGCTTGTTCGACACGATGTAATAGTATGGTGTGGTCCACCGTGTCGAAAGCGGCCGATAGGTCGAGCAGTACGAGGGCCTGATGGATTCCATTGTCGGCATTGGTCCTTAGGGTGTTCTGCACGGCGAGGATCACCGCCTCGGTGGAGTGTGCCTGGCGGAATCCCGCTTGGTTGGGTTCCAAATAATCTGATGTTTCGATGAAGTTGGATAAGCAGCTGGTTATGTAAGCTTCCAGTAGCTTTGCACCGTAAGGGAGAAGGGAAATGGGGCGGTAATTAGAGAGGTTGGAGGGATCGGCACCTGGTTTCTTAATAAGAGGGACCAGGGTGGCATTTTTTAAGGAATCGGGTACTATTCCTCGTGATAGGGAGGTGTTCAGAATAGGGAGTATGCCCTGGGGGAGTGCAGCATAGACTTCTTTCAGAATATGCGGGGGACAGAAATCGTTGGGTGAACCCGATTTTACTCGGTTCATTAGCTCCAGTAATTTAGGTGGATCAATGGGGGGGATGTCCTGAAGAGTGTTAGGATTTCTACAGATATCCGGGTCGTCTGCTACAGCATAGTTGGTTTGAATGCTGTTTTTTATAATGTCAATCTTCTCCTTGAAGAAGTCGTTAAGCCGGTTGCACATCGTTTGTGAAGCAGGTTGAGAGGGAGAGGTTCTGGCGTCATTGCATAGGTCGTTGACAACTCTGAAGATTTCCCGTGATTTGTTTATGTTTTTAAAACGAAAACATAAATAAAAGGCAGTCATTTACAATGCCAATAGCGCAAACTTAAGTAAATGCGAGACCTATTGCATTGCAAATGCTTGTTTAACTTTAGTGGCAAATGAGTGGATACAATGGGGTTTACTGCAACACTGGCCCGCTGTTGTGGGCCCAGCAGAGAGACAAACAAAGCCCTGACGTAAATTGTGCTCTCATGTAACAGAAAAAATGCAAAATCGTTCAGGTTCATAAGAGTCCACATCTAGTGTTCACACCTAGAAAACTGGAAAGAGAGTATAAACTAAACAGCAGAAATTAAGTGATGAGTGATACAGTGCAGCGCTAAGAAGGATGGAAACACTCTTGTACAGCCTTTCTGGGAGACCTAGCAAATGAGACACTTGCATCTATTCTAAAGGGTCGGTACGGTTGGTCAGGGCAGTGTTGAGACGTTCGCAGCATTATTTTTGAGCCTCCTAGAGACCAAGTAATTTTGTTTCCAGCTCAAAACACAGTGGATCTTTTGGTGAAGTGTGGGTTCTATGTTAAGTGCAAGCCAATCACAATGTTAATCCAAGGGTACATAACTCTATACAGAAATAACGAATTTAGAAAGATATATGGATTCAGCAAATACAAGGACGCTTCTTCAACTTTCTGTACGAGGGGCAGCAGTAGTGATATGTTCTCAATTTATGTATTGCCCATAGATAGCGATAGGGTATTCTAAGCAGCACAAGCTGTGTAGGAGACGTTACAGAGCAGATGTTTTCACAGGTAACACGTAACAAGCAAAAATACTATCCACATGGAATAATGCTGTAGAATATGAGGGAATAAAAGATGGGTTCCGGTACTAAAACACAAATTATTCATTTGAAGCTTTCAAATACTGTTTTATTGGCTGGTAACTCTACCCAGCTATTACACTTGTGTTACGGGGCTAGCTATGAATGGAATGTGGAAGTGCAGCGTAAAAATGTGGTGTGGTGTACTACGATGAATCCTGGAAAGAAATTGCTGGGAAGCAGAATGAACAACAATGGAGTAACGCGGAGGATGTAACTAAATCTACAAAGATTGTGGAAAAAATACATATATATTGTTGGTAGTTCATCAACAAAAGGGGATGTGGTGGATGATGGTTTGGGTTTTGCAACTCACGATAAAGCACGTATTGCGTATGAGTACAGCGAAATAATAATAATGGCATTTAATCTTGTTTCATTTGCAATGTCTGATCCACATTTAGAAACTGGAGTTTCCTATCAACATGAGACCTTCTATGAGCCAAGAGCATACAAGAAAGCAGGAGCATGCTGTACTGTTAGTGTGACTGTATAACAATTGCCTGCTTTCAACTCTGCATACTAAATTGAAAACTATGAAACGTTATAGTAGGCCTCGAGAAATCTACCCGCCCACTCGCAAAATGTTTAGGGCTTACTGGCCCATTCTGGCAAGCTGACAGAGAACATGTGTTATGTTTACTCGTTAAGTGAACGAGTAATAAATATGCCTTTAAATCTTGTTTTCATCTCGTTACATTAGCTCTGTGTTCAGAGACAGAGGTCGAATGCCAGCTATGTCTTCGGACAATTTGCTGTTTCTTTTACCTTAGAGGATAGGGTTTCCTTTTATTTTTTTGATTTTGTGAAGTGAACTGTCTGAGAATCGTGCCGTACAAAAAGTGTGCAATGAAGGACTGTAGGATGTTAAGCTTTTTAAAAGAACACAACAAATAAAAAAAACTTTTAAATGACCTGGACAAACATTTCAAAATATATTTCAGTGGATATGAAAGCAATTTTTTTGTAATTCTTTGATTTAAAAAAAAAAAAAATAATAAAAAAAAAATAATTAATAGGATGAACATAGATCAGACAACCTTACTTGGTAATGTGCAAATGACAATTTATTTCTGAAACACAAATTCCACAGTTTATAGTTTATACGCTATATGGTTTTATCAGTAAAACTATACGTCAGTGGGAAAGTTTGTGGTCATTTCAATGGAAAATGTGCTCTTTGTAAATGACAGCACCAACTACTGCATCATGCTTTAGTGGTCTATTTATCAAAAGGCAGTTTTTAAACACGTACAGAGAACAACTTCTACCCCCGCCCTGATGAAAATGCTGTTAGTGAATTAAGAGGTAAGTCACGGGTCATGTGTACCATATGTGCGAGCTTGATTCCTATTAGACATGGAGCAAACGTTTAGTCTATTAAATCAAACAAAACAGTTTTTTGTAAAGCAGCAATGCTTAACTCCCATAGTTGAAGGTGCTCTCGTATGCGATAGTGAAGAAAAAGGTGCTCTGTACAATTTAATATTCGCCTAGGATCACATATTTGGAGACCAGTTTACAGGGCAAGTACATTATTCAAGTCACTAGACCAGCACGTCTGGTAACATTTTTATGATTTTTCGGGGCCCATGTAGGATGTGATGGGCCCAGTTTGGTGGGGCAAGAGAGAATGACCAGTGCTGTACAGAAGATACACCACAAACCACTATACATTAACAACGAACCCTCTGAAGAATTTACGCTGTTAAACTGTGTAAAAAATAACACCCAGTAATATGCCAATTCAGGCACTAAAATAGGCAGTACTGTGTGCTATACTGGAATCAGAATGTATTATTTATGAACCAAGAACATATGATATTGCCTCAAGTAAAGAACACAATATGTGACACAGTACCACCATACAAGTCGCAGATATAGACGTATGACAACTCCACGTAAAGAAGTGAGTGCAATAACGCACTAAGACTATCCTTCAGAGCACAGTTGAACACACAGGTGATATTTCAAACAGTGCAAAAACCCGACGAGGCGAGTTGTATATGCCCACCCCAGGACCACTGCGTCCTGGTGCAAGGTACTGTACACAATTTAAATTCTGAGTGAGCTAAATACGTTGTACAATATCCCTATAAAGGGAAGGGAAGGTCGTGACGCCAGGCGGCGCCATCTTTGGTGCCGCACTAGTGGTTGGCCGAGCGCTACTTAGGGCGGGCAAACCTGAGGCTCTGCCTTGACTAACGAAGGCGTGCTGCCTCAATCCATAGCGACAGGGAGTTCGAGATCAGGAGCTCTGGAGCGCGAAATAGACAGCGCATTTTACGCACTTAACAGCGCTATTTACAACTGATTTTAAAATATCCTGTTTTGTATCCAAGTTGTTGTTGGGTTTATTTTTACCCTGTTTTTAGTCCCACTCACCTGCACTATAATAGTAATCACACCGCATTTCGCGGGTCCTTTTTCACCCCTTGGCGGCCATCTTAGGGGAAGGTCGTGACGCCAGGCGGCGCCATCTTTGGTGCCGCACTAGTGGTTGGCCGAGCGCTACTTAGGGCGGGCAAACCTGAGGCTCTGCCTTGACTAACGAAGGCGTGCTGCCTCAATCCATAGCGGCAGGGAGTTCGAGATCAGGAGCGCTAAATAGACAGCGCATTTTACGCACTTAACAGCGCTATTTACAACTGATTTTAAAATATCCTGTTTTGTATCCAAGTTGTTGTTGGGTTTATTTTTACCCTGTTTTTAGTCCCACTCACCTGCACTATAATAGTAATCACACCGCATTTCGCGGGTCCTTTTTCACCCCTTGGCGGCCATCTTAGGGGAAGGTCGTGACGCCAGGCGGCGCCATCTTTGGTGCCGCACTAGTGGTTGGCCGAGCGCTACTTAGGGCGGGCAAACCTGAGGCTCTGCCTTGACTAACGAAGGCGTGCTGCCTCAATCCATAGCGGCAGGGAGTTCGAGATCAGGAGCGCTAAATAGACAGCGCATTTTACGCACTTAAGAGCGCTATTTACAACTGATTTTAAAATATCCTGTTTTGTATCCAAGTTGTTGTTGGGTTTATTTTTACCCTGTTTTTAGTCCCACTCACCTGCACTATAATAGTAATCACACTGCATTTCGCGGGTCCTTTTTCACCCCTTGGCGGCCATCTTAGGGGAAGGTCGTGACGCCAGACGGCGCCATCTTTTTTGCCGCACTAGTGGTTGGCCGAGCGCTACTTAGGGCGGCCATGCTAACGCGCAGCGTGAGCGCGCCGGAGTCACGCCAGAGTCCAGCCCGTCTGCGCCCGGACGGGCGCGGGGGCTGGGAACTCTGGTGGTTGGTCTATTTACACACGGGATGAAATACTTCGATTAAATACGGGATTACATCCCTTAGACCCAGCTACGCTAGCTAGATTGAACGAGCTGGCCATTCGAAACCCACATACAGGTAAGTCGACTTCAGACCACACCTTGAAACTAACCAGTTTGAATACGAGGCCTATGCAATGCCATAATCTTGAGATCTTCACCTTGCTTCAAGATGAAGACATAGATATACTGACGCTGCCCGAGACATGGCTTGGGGAAAATTCGATACCGGACATCATAGCTGCTGTCCCGCCAGGATATGATATACACTGGCATAATCGTGCTGGAAATGCCCGGGGGGGGGGGGGGGGGGGGTGGGGGGGTGGACATTCTATTTAAAAAACAATTCGCTGTAACCAAAATTTTGGCAGAAACAATAGATTTGGCCGATATGCTCGCAGTGAAAATTATGTTTGACAATTTGTGTCTAACTATCCTCACTGTGTATCGCCCACCTAATTCCACCTCGGCTTTTAACGATCTATTCATGACTAGCATGTCTGATATATGCTCACGGTACAAAAATATAGTAGTCACAGGAGACTTCAACCTCCATTGGGACAGGGAAAGAAAAGACTCTGCAGCTGACTCATTAGAGACAACCATGTCTTCCCTGGGCTTTAAACAGCTGGTAGACTCCCCCACGCACAAAAAGGGCCACACCCTTGACTTGATTTGGACCTTAGATCCTAAGATTACCTTAGTGAAAGTGCTTCCCTGTATATGGTCAGATCACCATCTGATCTATTGTGATGTTCCTGTCGGCACGAAACCCCCACAACCACCACCCAAAATTAAAATGATTCGTAAGTGGAAAGATGTTGACTTGCAAACGCTGACCACCAAACTTACGGATTCTATTCAACCTATAGATCCTGACGCCGATGTAGACCAGGAGTGTAAGGCTATAATGGACTGCCTGATTAGTGCAATAAATCAGATTGCACCTGAGAAGCCTCAAAAGATTAATAGCGGAGGGAAAGGTGCCCCCTGGTTCACCCCTACTTTGAGGGAGCATAGGAAAGAACTACGTAATGTAGAAAGAATCTGGAGGAGGACAAAAGATGAAATATCCTATGAAGATTATAGGAAGCGGTTCCGCACCTATAAAAAACATATACTGGAGGCTAAAGCTACATTCTATGAAAAGCGGATTAACGAGGCGGACAATGTCCAGAAGGAAACCTTCAGAATTTTTGCGGAATTAAGTAAGAGAGCGCAAGATACGGATACCACAATTAGTGGTGATACCTTTCTGACATATTTTCTGGATAAGGTTGACACCATTTTAAATGAGATAAAAAATACTGCCACTGGCTCTATGGAACCACAGGTAGCTCAAACTATGGCGGGAACCCACATGTCCAATTTCCCCCGGATAGATTCATTGGGCCTTGAAACACTGATGAGGAAAACAAAGTCAGGCTCTCCAGCGGACCCATGTCCCCCAAGTGTGTTTCGCCTAGCTCGCCTTAGCCTAGAGGACCACATCCTGTCGATGTTGAATAAATCACTAGACACAGGTCGGCTACCAGCCAGTTTTAAGGAAGCTCGGGTGAAACCGCTAATAAAGAAAGTAGGGGCAGACCCCAAAGTGTTGAAAAATTACAGGCCAATCTCCCAGCTACCATTCCTGTCCAAGGTTCTCGAGCAACATGTGCTGATATCCCTGGCATTGTTTCTGGAGTCTAACCATCTTCTCCATGAGATGCAGGCAGGGTTTCGAGCACACCATAGCACCGAGTTAGTTATGCTCTCGGTGCTGGATGATCTCAGATTGATGGTTGACAGTAAAAAACCAAGCGCGCTGATACTTTTAGATCTGTCAGCTGCGTTTGATACTGTCAGCCATTCTTTACTCTTGGACAGGTTGGCTGACTTTGGGTTTCGGGATTCAGCTTATCATTGGCTGGAATCTTTTCTATCTGGGAGAACCCAGAGGATTCAGTTGGGAGATATGGTATCAGGAGTGGGAGAACTTACATGCGGGGTTCCCCAGGGCTCTGCCTTGTCTCCCCTCCTGTTTAATCTGTATTTACAACCTCTAATAAAAACTCTGACTGAGATGGGTTGCCGCGTATTTAATTACGCGGATGACACTCAGTTGTTGTTGAGTATGGATGACACTGAACGGGCCCAGTTACAGGCACAGGAGATACTCAGATACACAGTTAAATGGATGTCTGGGACCCTCCTGAAGATTAACCCCGAAAAAACCGAGGTGTTAATAATTTCATCTACTTGCTCCCCCTGGAGTGACCTGTACTGTCCCCAGGAATTGGGTCCCACTCCCAAACCAGCCGATTCGGTCAAAAGCCTTGGCATTAAGGTAGATAGTGCTCTTTCAATGGTGAGCCAGGTCTCTACCGTTGTAGGAACTTGCAACGGTCTTATAAGACAATTGCGCAAATTAGTTCCACTCCTTTCCCAGTCCATGCTTCGTACTGTAGTCTCGGCTACTATACTTTCGAGGCTGGACTACGGTAATGCTCTCTACCTGGGCCTACCAAAGGTATTAATTAACAGACTGCAGGTGGTCCAAAATGATGCAGCAAGATTTATCTTCAAACTTTCAAGGAAATCACATGCTTCCCCGCTGCTGCAGAGCCTTCACTGGTTGCCAGTGACGCAAAGGTCTGTTTTCAAAAGTCTCTGTATAGCCCATAAGTCTATCTATGGACAAGCTCCTGCCTATATTAAAGAAAGGCTAGAGATCTACCGACCTGAAAGAAGCCTAAGGTCTTCCGAGGCGCAATTGCTTGTGTGCCCTCGGTTTAAATTGGCCACAAAAGGTGGAAGATCTTTTTCGGCTCTGCTGCCTAGGATATGGAACAAACTGCCTGAGGCCCTTCGTAAGGATGGAAACAGGCTCCACTTTAGAAAGATCCTAAAGACTATCCTGTTCAGAGCAGCGCTGAGCCCAGCTTAGCTTCCACTCTTTCCCCTGTCGTTGATTAGGCTGTTATGTTTTGTGGTCAAAAGCGCCCTGAGACCTGCCGGTGAGTTGGCGCTATACAAACCCACACTAACAATAACAATAAAGAGTTTAGAGCTTCTGTTTGGTGCATTCACAAAAACAGCCAAAGGAGCATTGGATCCATATTAGAAGTACTTTGCTATACAGTAACCACACAAGGGATACTTGCTTATCACACAATAGATTATACGACGGCACTTTCCTAAACGGAGTCATACCTTAGTTTGGCGAGCTGCTCAGTGCCTAAAACACAGATTGATGTGCCACTGTACACGGTCCATTGTAGTATGGGTCTCTTTAATACACGCCCTGTACACTATATCATTGTAGAGCGCACTAGGAACTGGCTCTCCTCCCCCACTCACCAAACACGCATTGCACACAGGGTGCTATATGTAAACGTGTGCACTTACTGCAGATATACACCTGGACAACAGCACCAAACGATCTCATGGCGCAGCTCTTAACCTCGGCCACTTCGGATCACTCAGATTAATTTTAGGAGCCCATTAAATTACTCTCATCTCGTAATGGCAAGCACTCGAAATTATTTTTCACCTCTAACGGAAATTCCAGCAACACTTTCCAGACCACGATCCCGTTGCATAGTGTGCGTAACGGGTGAAAAACATCCCTCCCCAAAATAAGCTGGCCTCTACTCAGCTGCCTAATAAGAAGCTCAAACAAATCAGATGATATCAGACCCTTATCAACAGCTTCCACCCAGAGGCCACGATCATCATTAATATGTGCTTTATAGTCTACAGCGTCTTAGGTTATAATCAGCCACCAAACTTGGAGGACAAACTATCCATAGTACGATCCCCTTCCAGCCAAGAGGTTCGATGCAGCAGAGCAGACCATTTAAGACTCACGATTGCTTCGACCAAGAAAAGGGATCGTACTTCGCCGCACTAAACTCCCACCTTTCGGCAACGATCAATGCCTATCACTTCTGGAGACTTGTGGCTACTATACTATTCACAGATGACAAGTGAACACATCAAACTTGATCTTTAACAAAACTGCACTATGTAACTTATATGCAGCCTGGGCTTAAAATGCACTGCATGCAAATGGTTCGTATGTATATATCTAGGGCTGGTTAATGGCATTACATGACATGGGGACAACTGGCAACTACACATACTACTGCATCAATTTGTACTTTGATTTGAAGGCCAGACCATCTGATCTGCACTCTAGAAACACTATCAATTAAAACGAAAAAGATCACACTCAGTCGGTTTTAGAGCAGTGCTGTGAGTTGCCCCACAACACAGAAAAAATAAAACAGTAAATAATACAAAGACTTATCTCGTGACCCCGATCAGATAGCTACTAGCGCTGTCGAAACAGAAGAAAGCACTCATAGGTACACTCCATAAAGAGCACCAGAGGGTGCAACATAGAGAACTACGACCCTGCATTGAGGGTTGTCCTCTTGTCATGAGCATCAGGGCGACATAATGAGCATCAGGGGGGACAGCCCTTGACTAATAAAACGCGATTAAATCAACCCAGATCTGTATCTAGGGATGAATGTTTGCTTTACTCTGCATTCCGTCTATCATCTGTTCTCTTTGCTTGTTTTTTTAAATCCTTGAATAGATCCTGTACCCATATCTCAAATGTAATTTATGTATCTTGTGCAGATGCACAGGCTATACCCATATGAAACAATGAAGAAAGTATGCAGATGATGAGAAACCCTTTTATAAAGCACACCCGTTCCTCATTCCAAGCTTCCCTTGGTCTCCCTAGAGACCCACGAGCCTCACCCGTCCTCATTTTAAGCTTCCCCTGGTCTCACTATAAACCCCGAGACTCACCTAGGATGACATGTTCGGGGGAGATGGTCTTCTTCTCGGATTTGTTGCAGATCTCGTTAGCTTCGCTGGAGATGAGGTGGATGAACTCGGTACAGCAGTTCACCACCAGCTCGCGGGCATCGTTGGCTACGCGCACGTTAGGGAGAGTCTCTTTAATCATCTTGTTGATGGCGGCCCGGGGGATCGTCAGGTCATCATCGTTTCCGGAGGAGGAGGCCATGCCGGGGGAGGAAGATAGGCAGCTTATCGGGGCTTGGGCGAGGGTAACAGCGGCCGCTGGGCGGTTCCCACGCCTGCTTTCTTCGGTTGTCAGCAGGCGGCGCTAGGGCCACAACTCCATTATCAGGCGGCGCCTCAGCAACACCCTAGCGCAGCTCCCTTTAATTCATTGACCCGGCGGCTACACGCGGGAGTTGGGCTGGGAGCTCCTATCCTTTTCGCCGGAAGTATTGTCCGAGAGCAGCGCAGCGCAGTTACCTTCCACTTCCGGTGCTCCATTCCGCAAGCGCTCTATCACAGTTACCATGGAGCCGAATGTAAAAGCCCAGCCCATTTATGACGTAGGAGTACGTTCCTTACCTCTCACCCTGCCCATTTTTTGCCTGACGTTTTAATGGCCGCCACAGCTCATACGCATGCTCAGTGCAAATGTTCTGAGCTCGTCAAGTGACGTCGTGAGCCTGTTAGATCTATGAGAACATCCTAGTCTGCTGGAGCCGTCTATCGTATTTATTTATTTATGCATTTTTATATAGCGCGGACTTTACCCGAAGGTGTCACAGCGCTTCACAAAAGGAACAGAAATGAAACATAATTTGTATTTATTTATTTATTTTATTTATGCGATTTTATATAGCGCGAACTTTACCCGAAGGTGTCAGAGCGCTTTACATAGGACCCAGTTTCAAACATAAGGACTGACGGTACAAAAAGAATTTGCAAATTGTTGACTTACATAAGAACCAGTTGAAAACATACGGATTGAGGATTACATGCGTTATAAAAAGTTACAAACAGCAAAAATTGCAAATGTACAAGAGATAAAGTCACACAAGGAGGAGATACAAATGGATAAAATCTAGGCCTATACTAGTGATATCTCTATCTACTTAGGGAGGGGATACACATGGATATACTCTAAGAGTCACATAGGAAGGGTAGAGAGCAACACGGACTACTACATATTCTAGTGATTAGAGCTATCTCTATATACATAGGGAAGGGATACGAATGGATATATTCTAACAGACACATAGGCGACTAGTCGTTAGAGTTATCTCTATATACATAGGGAGGGGATACATATGGATATACTCTAAAAGTCACATAGGAAGGGTAGAGAGCAACGCGGATTACTACATATTCTAGTGATTAGAGCTATCTCTATATACATAGGGAAGGGATACACATGGATATATTCTAACAGACACATAGGCGACTAGTCGTTAGAGTTATCTCTATATACATAGGGAAGGGATACACATGGATATATTCTAACAGACACATAGGCGACTAGTCATTAGAGTTATCCCTATATACATAGGGAGGGGAAAAGAATGGATATACTCTAAGAGTCTACAGCATTTACCAGTGATTAGAGTTATTTCAATGAATCACAGAGCAGAGTTCCAAAAGTGTGGATGCAGTCACAGCACAAAGGGAGGGTGGGAGGGATGCAAGGGTAAGGAGAGAAGGGAAAGCAGAAAAGGGAGAAAACATTTGAGGATCATCCACGGGGAAAAGGGTTAAAGGACGAGGGAATGGGAGGAGGGCTAGAGTCCAGAGAAAACTGTCCAAAAACAGCAGCAAAGTGTCGGCCAGGACAGAACTAAAAGTCATGAGAAACATGACAAAAGAGCAGATTACAAAAGCATACATTACGTTACATAAGGTAATAGTGACATTTGTGAGAAAACAAAATACATGAGGTAGTAAAAATTGTGAGCAACCAAAAATACATGAGGTAGTAAAGGTAATAGTGACAATTGTGAGCAAACAAAATACATGAGGTAGTAAAAATTGTGAGCAGCCAAAAATACATGAGGTAGTAAAAAGTGCACAGGAGGAAAAAGTGACAAGTGTGCAGTTATAAGAGAAAACAAAGTATCATTTGAGGTATAATACTGCAAAAGGTGCTAGACACTCAGGCACAAGAACAAGCGTTATGTAGGCAAAGGAGGCACTTGTGCCAGTATCAAAGGTAAAAACATGTGAGAGGTAGCAAACCGTGTGTTACAAGGGCAAAGTGGTGTGTGCATGTTACACAAGGGCACCAAACACAAGTACATGGAAAATACTCCAAAGAGGCAGACACTCCAACCCCAGGAATACCCTGGGAAGGCACTTCCATGGTCGTGGAAATTATCAGTAGTGGGAAGTCTTCCTCCAAATAACAAGAGGACGTGAATTACTTTTGGAGGTGTCTCTGGAGGAGGAGAACTTTGAGGTCCCTTTTGAAGGCCTGGAAGGAGGCGGTGGTCCGGAGCAGAGGCGGAAGGGAGTTCCAGATTCTCACTGCGTTGCCTGAAAAGGATTGGGCCATTGTTCTCTCCTTCTTGAAAGTGGGAGGTTCAAGTAGAAGATTCTCCGCATTGCGTGAGGGTCTAGAGCCTCCAGAGAGTTTCAGTTTGTTCGCCAGGTAGCGAGGAGAGGAGGAGTGCAAGGCTTTGTGGGTGATACAAGCGGTCTTGTAGATAGCTCTAGCCTCGAAGGGAAGCCAGCGGAGGGTGGATAACATCGGTGTGATGTGATCGCTTCTTTTGGCCCCATAAATGAAGCGAGCTGCTGAATGGAAAATAGACTTAAGTGGGGACAGGTGAGGTTTGGGGAGGCCAGTAAGAAGAGAATTGCAGTAGTCTAGTGTGGAGAGGACCAGCGATTGCACCAGGGTTATAAGGTCCTGCTCCGGGAAGAAGCGTCGGATTCCCCAAAGAAGGCGCAGTTGGTAACGAGCAGATTTTGCAATATAATTGATGTGGGGAGTTAGATTGAGTTTTTTGTCTAGGATGACTCCAAGGGATTTTGCGCTGTCGACAATGATGGGTTTATTGTTTAGTAGATTCATCTGATCCATCCATGATTGAACCGGGGGGGGGGAGAGTGAGGAGGAGAAGAGGAGGAATTCAGTTTTGGAGGGATTCAGAATCCGTTGATGAGTTGACTTCCAGTTTTGGATCGAGTCCAGAGTAGAGCTTAGGAAGGAGAGATCATGAGTGGAGGCAACCTTGAGGTAGAGTTGAGTGTCGTCTGCATAGAGATGATAGTGAATCCCGGATTTGCTTAGGAGGTTTCCCAGTGGTTCTAAGTAGAGATTGAACAATGTGGGTGCAAGTATAGAGCCTTGAGGAACACCCTGACCTACCGCCACAGGAGAAGAAAGACTGTTCGCTATTTTGATCATTTGGGATCTGTCAGAGAGGAAGGATGCAAACCATTTAAGCACAGTGCCCTCCATGCCCATTCTCTGTTGAAGGATATTGAGGAGGGTGTTGTGATTGACAGTGTCAAAGGCTGCAGAAAGGCCAAGGAGAATTAGAAGACAGGACCCCCCCCCGAATCGAGTATCCTCAGCGCGTCATCAACCACTTGCAGTAGGGCTGTTTCAGTGCTGCAGTTTTGCATGAAGCCAGACTGACAATTGTCAAGAAGATCATTCTCCTTGATATGACGAGAGAGTTGTTTTGCTACACATCTTTCTGTGATCTTCGCAAGGAAGGGAAGGTTAGTGATGGGGCGGAAGTTGTTGAGGTCCTTCGCATCAGCAGTGGGCTTTTTAAGCAGAGGGGTGACCTGCCCAGTTTTGGAGACAGGAAGGGAGCCTTGCCAGAGGGAGAGGTTGATCAGAGTGGTCCAATAGGAAAGGTAATGGGTGTAGAAGTCCAAGGCAATGGCACTGGGGATAGGGTCAAGAGAATGGTTGGAGGGCTTTGTTTCGCGTATGCACTTGAGAAGGGCATCTTCAGATATGGGGTCAAAGCTCTGCCAAATGGCTAAGGATTTGCGCTCCTCTGGAGGTGTATGATGGGCGACCTGATCCACAAGTGATTTCACTTTTTCATCGAAGAAAATAGCGAAATCCGCTGCTCTCTTAGTAGAATCCTCCACCTCAGAGGATGGGGGAGAGCAGCTCGGAGTCTTGATGAGATCGAATAGTTTTTTGGGTCTATTTTTGGCGGAGTCAAGGAGGGTTTTGAAGTGCGCCACTTTCTCAAGGAAGATATGCTTGTGGTACTTGGATCTTGCTGTGCGAAGCATGGCTAAATTGTCTGTGGAGGGCACTTGCCTCCATTGCTTCTCCATGAATCTTAGCTGCTTCCTTTCCTCATAAAGGGATTTGTTGAACCAAGGTGCTGAGGGAGTGGGCCTTATCCTTTTGCTTTTGAGTGGAGCGACGTCATTAATTTCAGCTGCAAGAACTGTGAGGCATTGGGAGGTGAGATCGTCAACAGCTATGTTTGGGTCTAGCCTTGGAAGTGATAGCAAAGCTGATTCACAGAGGGGACCGATATCAATATTTTTGGCATCACGGAACCAGGAGATGGCCCTCTTGGGTTGGCCAAGAGTTATAGAGTGTGAAAGTTAAAGAGAGAATGGGATGAGGTGGTGGTCAGACTAATCTACATGGATTGGGGTAGAGGTAGAAAGCATGCCTGCTTTAGAAATAACAAGGTCCAGGATTGCGCCCTTAGAGTGGGTTGGTTCAATGCAGTGTTGGAAAAGATCATTTGTAGAGAGGAAGGTGGCCAGAGAGTTCGCAGAGGAGTCTTGTGGTACGCCCCAGTGGAGATTGAAGTCACCCACGAAGGTCTGATTGTCACTTTGTGTGTATTGGTCGCTGATGAAGTCAGTGAGATCTTCTATAAACGAAGGGCCACTACGAGGCGGGCGGTAAATGATATGGAATCTGAGCGGTGGACGGTGTTTCAATTGAAGCTCAAGAGAAAGGCATTCAAAGGTGAGGGAGGAACTGATTGGAGAAGCCTTAAGTTGGAGGGCGTTTCTAAAGATGACTGCAACACCTCCCCCGTGTTGTCAGTTCTGTCATTCCTTAATATGGAGTAACCTGTGGGTACTAGGAGATCAAACATAGAGTGAGAGGTATCTTTGAACCAGGTCTCTGTGAGGAAGAGCATGTCAAGTTTGTGAAGGGTGATGGTATCGGAGATTTCAAGTTTGTGTTTTACTGCAGATCTGCAGTTGTGAAGCATACAGCGCAGCTCTGTCAAGACTGTTTTGGTGACGGGGGCACTTGGGCTCTGAAGGGTGATCAGGATATTGTACTTATGTGGGGGTGCTCGGGAAGGTTTAGGTGGATGTTTTGTTCTGACAGAGGTGATGGTCGGAATAGTGTAGATAGTGGGGTTGCTAGGGTATGTCTGTTGAAGGAGGGTGGCGTTCAAGGGCTTGTGTGAGTTAAAGACGTTTGCAGACGAGAGGTTGGTCTTGGCTGTATTGGGGTGAAGGGGCGAAGTGCATCTCATGGGAAGTTGGGAGGGAGTAGAGGTGCATGGATGGGTGGAGATCTTAGAGCATAAAAGTGAAATGGCAGCTGTAAGCTGGGAGATGGAGGTGATCAGAGAGCCTAGCGTATTTTCCAGTGAGAATGAGGCAGAGCACGGAAGGTTGGGTGGCCCGACTGTATCCTTCCTCTGCTCAATTCTTCTCTTCTTTCCGGGACGGTACCCAGCTCCTTCAAGGAGGCCGTTCTAGTGCCTCTGTTGAAGAAGCCTGGAGCCGACCCTGCCGTCCCGGCAAACTATCGTCCTATCTCTCTCTTACCTTTTTTCTCAAAAATCTTGGAAGCCCATGTCACTGCCTGTCTCTCGGGGTTCATCGAGAGTTCCATCTTTCTCGAGGCCAACCAGGCCGGCTTCTGCCCTGGTCATTCTACGGAGGCTGTGATCCTGGCTGTCCTAGACACCTTGAGAGACGGAGCTGACAAGGGTACCTCCCAGGCCCTGGTTTTACTAGATCTGTCGGCCGCTTTCGACACGGTGGACCATAACATCCTCCTCCACCGTGTCGAACAGGCCGGCATCCAGGGCCTGGCGCTGGCCTGGGTGAAATCTTTCCTTATTGGGAGATCCCAGTCCCTCAGCCTAGGTACATTTAGGGCCCCTAGGGAACATCTGCCTTGTGGGGTCCCTCAGGGCTCGTCTCTATCCCCTCTTCTTTTCAATCTCTATCTTCGCCCTCTTCTCTCTTCTCTGAGGCAGTGGGACGTCCGCGTCTTCAATTACGCGGACGACCTACAACTAATTTTCTCTCTTAACTCTCCTTCTTCTATTCCTACTTTTCAGGCAGTCATGTCCCATATCTTTCAGTGGATGTGTCAGAACCAGCTGAAATTGAACCCCGGTAAGACGGAGCTCCTCCTGCCGGGTAAGAGCGCCGTCCACTGGGGTCCATATTTCTGGCCGACAGAGCTTGGCTCTCCTCCCTCCCCGGTAACCTCGGTGAAAAGCCTCGGGGTCACTATTGACGCCGGGCTCTCTCTGGGGCCGCAGGTGGGGACAGTGGTTTCCTCCTGCATGTTCCAACTGCGCAGGATCAGGAAGGTGGCCTACCTTCTTACTCCCGATGCCTTGCTTCAAGTCATCATGGCCCTTGTTCTCTCCCGCCTGGATTTTTCAAATTCCATCTATCACGGCTTGCCCAAATGCTCCATCAATAGGTTGCAAGTCATTCAAAACCAGGCGGCGAGACTGGCCCTCGGGATTCCGAAGTGGCAGTCCGCCAAACCCCTCCTTATCAAGCTACACTGGCTCCCGGTTAGCCTAAGGGCTGCCTTTAAGGTTGGCTGTCTTATTTTCAAATCTCTTTCTGGTTCCTGTCCCGCCTTTCTGAAATCCCTTATCTGCCCCTACTGTCCCTCACGTAACCTTAGATCACTTCACTTACATCTTCTGGTGGTCCCTCCCTTCAAACTCTGTAGATCTGGGGGTCGAAGATTTGCCTTTCTCGGCCCCAAACTTTGGAACTCTCTTCCCCTCTCAGTTAGGACTTCCGGTACTCTCATTCAATTTCGCAAATCATTAAAAACCTGGCTTTTCCCACAATCCCGCTAAATTCCCTCTGTTTCCTCAGCACCTTTTCAGCGCCATGATACCTCCGGTGACAGTGCGCTATACAAAATCCCCTTAACATAACATAACATAACATAAGGGGTGGTGGTATTGGTGGTGGAAGGCAGGGAGAGGTGGGGGGACAGGAGGTAAGTTGGGGAGAGGTGGGGGGACAGGAGGTAAGTTGGGGTGTGGGGTTCACAGGTGAAGTAAGTGAATTGGGCGTTAAGGGAGAGTTGTCATTGTTGGTGTTGCAAGAGGGAGAGGAGTTAAGGACAAGTTTAGAGGGAGAAAGGTGCGGAACACGGCGGTAGGGAAGTAGGAGGGGGGAGGCCTGAGTGGCGTTATGGGAATGTAGGAGGTTTGGGAGGAAGCGAGGTGCAGTAGTTGTGGAGGTCCTGTCAGTTAGGAGAGGTGGCAGTGAGGGAACGGTCATCTGGCAGAGTGAGGGGGGTTGAGAGAGAGGGAAGTTGTGGAAGGGAAATAGTCCTGCTGGGCCCGAGGGAGGGAGACGGGAGGGGTTACTGGGAGAGGAAAGGGGTAGTGCAGCAGTACTGGAGGAGTAGGAGGGAGGAGAGAGATGCAGTGGGAATGTGGCGAAAACGGGATGAATGGCGAGGGGATGAAGGGGTGGAGAGGAGGGATGGAAGGAGGGATAAGGGGAGCGTAGGGAAAGTTAATCGGGGGAGAGGGTTGGAGGAGAGGTGGACTAAGAAGGGGGGTGATAGGGAGAAGTATGGGGGAGGAGAAGAGATTTGAGTATCGCGATAGTGCAGATGGGACGAGGAGCGTATTAGCTAGTGGTAAGGCTGAAGTAATGTGGGAGGGGACATACTGTGAGGGGGGAGGAATAGGAGATGAGGTACGTTGGGGCGGGGAGGGAGGAGGACCGACCTGTGCTTCTCGAGAGTGCAGCCAATTGGAGTGGGGTGGGGTCGGCGGGGGAGAAAGGGAGAAATGGGTGGAGCTGGAAGGAGAGACAGGGGGAATCCGGTTGCAGAGGAGGGGAGTAAGGAGGGGAAGAGGTGGTCAAAGAGCGAGAGGCAGGTGTCTTTGCCTTGGATCATGACAGTACCGTTGTTATAGAGTGAGATAGTGAGGTAGCCATTGAAGCACTCAGAGGGGGAGATTTTTAGTTGTTTCCCATAAGGGATAGAGGAGGAGGAGGTGACGTTGAAGGAATTGTAAAAACTGTTGGACCAAGAGGGGGTGTCGCGAGTGAAGAAAATGAAATCGTTTTTGAGCCTCCTAAGACAATCATTGTAAAATTGATCAACAAAAAGGGAGTCCGGAAAACGTTCAATAGTGTTATGCTTCAGTCGTTTTATTGTAGCTTTAGACTGATCGGGAGGATAAATGATTTTGTAGCAATTGGCTCCAGACTTAACTCGAGAGGTGGCCATGTTGGGAGGATGAGGCGAGGAAGGGTGGGGGAGGGATGAGATGGGTGTTATTGGGAAAGCGGTGGTGAGGAGAAATAAAAGGGCAAAAAGGGGCGCATAATCCAGGCGTATATGGTGAGATAACCGAATTAATGTGCCGTCAGGGAAGTGAGGTGGGAATTTGTTGGGCCCTTCATCTAGGAGTATGAGGTGCCACCTGGCACTAGATAAAAGTTACAGGGGAAATATTTGCAAATAGTAGGGACCCATCACAGAGCAGATACAGACAAAGTAGAACAGAATAAAAATGACCACCCAGTGACCATTAGAGAACACTGAACTTAGTACCAGCCTGCTAATAGAACCAAATTCGGTACCCGCCGCCATGTATGCCCAAGTTCTCACCAGACTACTATATGACCTTAAGCTCCTATGAGACACTAACGTTAGGGCAAAGAGCATAGGGTGGATCACAAGTTGATTAACAATGTCTAGAAAATGCACAGCAACCTCGTCATCTTCAGACCACCTCTGATGCCGCAGGAGTCATGACTCAATTTGAACTGACCCCATGGAGAAAGTTGCTTAATAGGTGCAGCAGGCACTACTAGATGTGCACCTGTGAAAAGGTCTAAACACTGCAGCTGGTATTACTTACTGTACATCTAATTGATGGCCTAAACGGTGCAGCTGGCACTACTTGCTGCGTAGCTGTAAAAAAGGGGCCAAGCGATGCAGCTGGCACTACTTGCTGCGCAGCTGTAAAATGCCTAAACGGTGCAGCTGGCACTACTTGCTGCGCAGCTGTAAAAAGGGGCCTAAGCGATGCAGCTGGCACTTCTTGCTGCGTAGCTGTAAAATGCCGAAACGGTGCAGCTGGAACTACTTGCTGCGCAGCTGTAAAAAAGGCCTAAACGATGCAGCTGGCACTACTTGTTGCGTAGCTGTAGGAGGTCTAAACGGTGCAGCTGGCACTACTTGCTGCGCAGCTGTACGAGGCCTAAACGGTGCAGCTGGCACTAATTGCTGCGCATCTGTACAAGTGTTAAAAATAAATACCACACAGTTAAAGAGTTAAGCGGATGGCGATTATGATGGAAGAAAGCATTTCTCGCAGATGCCCGCAGGGCTGTCCGGTTGTTGCAGGAAGCACTGGCCGTGAAGAGGACACATCAGGAAGACAGACTGTTAGCTCAACTTAATAGAGCTCAGTAATAGGGAATAAGTAATCTGGAAGACAGGCTGTGAACTCCCTTAATACAGCTCAGTAATTAGGCGCGCAGGTGCGCGCGGCGACGAGGCGCTCACCTGCTCCCGGGTCTGCTCCCAGCTCTCCACCGTGTTGAAGGGCAAGCTTGTGACCTTGTGACCATGAGAGATCAGACAGAGACAAAATGGTGTATCAGCAGAGGACTTGCTGCGCTGAAGAAAGTGAGAGTCTTCCCGCCCTCCTGTAGTGCTCAGCAGTTATCGGGCTCGATCACCGCACCCCTCTGTTCTCGCCTCTACTCTTGCTACTTAAACTGAGACCGGTGCCTCGATGCATCCAAAGCCAGCAATGGAGGGAGGGGACGGGGGGGGGCCCTTAGCACCCTGCAGAACTTCCTTTCACGTGGGAGAGCTAACCGGGGCATCGCTCGTCCAACCTCACTCGAGGGCCTCCCCCAGGGCACCCAATGTCTCCAGCGTACGTCAGTACATAGTACGTCAGGAAGTTGATGTGGTTCGGTGATCCAGTAATTGTTTATTTATTTTATGCGTTTTTATATAGCGCGGACTTTACCCGAAGGTGTCAGAGCGCTTCACAATAGGAAGAGTAATGATACTTATTTTTAATTTTTTTATTTTATTTAATGCGTTTTTATATAGTGCGGTGTTATGTTGTGTAATATGTAATGTACCTTTAACTTCGCACATTCCACATTCTTTGGAATTGAGTGTACTGTATTCCACTTTCCTCTATGTGTTCTACATTAGTTCAGTTGACGCTGACTGACTACCTGTCAGCTGTGTACCTGCTTGCTTAAGGATTAAACCTGTTCAACCTACATTGAAGTGTCATTCTTCAATTCAACAAGTGGCGACGATCGGGATATTCTACTCTTCAATATTTTTTTTTATTATATAAAAAAAAAAAATTGGTTCTTAGTGGATCTGCAAGCAGAGACGACGTTACGGAGTATCTGGAGGCGCTTTTAAAAAAAATCGGAAAGGACTTCGAGTTGCTGGGCGGGGAGCACGTTCCCCGTGTTTTGTGGAGCAGTAAAGATTTATTTTATTTGAATATTACACTTTTCAGAGCAAACGCGCATTGTCACTCGGAGCTCTTACCGTTGCATTTTGAACAATGCCAATTGGAGTCTTCGCGCGTGACTACCTCTGATGCTGTTCTCATCCGCACGCTCGCAAGTTCTCTGGCTATCTCCAGCGTCTTTTGTTCCTACGTCAAACGTTCAACGTGAACATGTGCATCATATGCGGTGGCCATTTTGGATTGGTCTAGCCTACTCGTAGTCGGAAAACTATTTAACCGACACAAGTGAATTCAGCTGATTCTGTCACACAGGGAAGTGACAGGCCTGCCAAGTATCACGCATCAGGTTTCAGTGTGGTGTTCCGCAACACCGCACTGAAATGCGTTGTCACGCATTAAATGCCACTCAAACTGGGTGCTAGCATGTGCCACCAGAGCCTCCTGTGACCTGTGCAAGGCTGTGCCGGCTCTGTGCTGTTTGGCAGACTTGCCAGCACTAGCTGCAGTGAGTGGCTCAGTAACAGTTAAAGATCTTGTTTCAGCTCTCTGGGTGAGAGTGCACTGTGCTACAATGTTACAAACGCAGCGCCTGGCTGCATCATTTCCCACCCGCGACGCTGTTGACACTGACTGTCGATTTACCAAGACCTGCGGCAGTGCCTTAAATCAGCAGTGGTTGCCACTGTCTTGTGGCACCATGGTAGGGAATATCCGGATGTGAGGTCCTCTGCCGCTCCGTCACGTCCTGGAACAGAGGAGGAGGGAAGTGCGGTTGTTGGTCAGAAGCGGCGGGGGACTTGAATCTGAGAATCGCGTCTGCCGTGAGTAACGCGTTGGACCCGGCCAGCGGCGGGAGCCTGGCCAGGATCGACCACCAGTGAGAGACACTCTCAGCAGCTCTGATGGCGGCCGCGGCGCATAATGAACTTGCAGATAGAGACACCGGCGCAGTCAGTGAAAAGTAAGTACTTTGGCCCCACGCTGACGGCAAGCAGCCTGCGGCCAGTACTTAATTTTAAGTGTAAACTGTACTTCAGTCACACAGCACCTGCGCCGCGGAGCGCACCACCACTGCAGATCTGCATCGATTATTTCAGACACACTAACTGATTAGAACCTGAAGGCAGGTCTGCTCGGTCTCCTCATTATTGAGGTATCTGCAAGTTCTGATTGATCATGATTTCAAATTAACATCACTATCTGCCAGCCGCAGGAGGGCTGCTCTGTCTCGGCCGCGTGACCCTCGCTTTCGCTCACAGTTGAGAAGCGAGAATGCCAGAATATATTGAACAAACTCCTTAAATTCAGGGTAAATGCAAAGGTAGGCCTTGCTGCACCGGTCACGTGTCGAAATATCCGCACAGGAGTAAAGACAGGCATTTGTAATCTTGAGGCTTGCCTGATGCTGCATCCATGCTCCGAGTCACTGAGTCTGTCAGCTGTCCTGCTAGTACTATTTTCATCATTTATTAACAGTCGAGGCACCTGAGATCGAGGCGGGGGCCTCTCTCACATGATCCGGTTTCAGTTTGCTTACATTGAGGGCCCACGTGGAGAGAGACCCTGGACAGACTCCTTAGTGCCCTTCCATTTCTAGTTCTTTTTTTGCAGTTTCATACCTTAGAGTTTTCTCGTTGCTCAAATGGATGTACTTTCTGATATGCTAGATTTTTGCTTCCTTGTGAGTGTCACTCATAGTCGTTAAATGCCACTCATAATTGCACTGAAATTATGAAACTGTCACACATAAGCAATCTGAAACCTTGGCAGCTATGAAGTGACTATTTTTAGCGTTTTAAAGGTATTTACAATCAATTCTTATATTATTTAAGAAATTCTACATTATTACATTTTGGCATTTATTTTGCTTTTACGAACTTTAACATTTCCTGGATCTTAAATTCACTGGTGGTGAAGAAAAGACAGTGAAGGAAAGACTATACTTTTCTCTTGTATCTCAAGTAAATATTTATTATTTTTCTCTTTCACTGAACAATTCCACCAGAATTCATCGCATTTTTAAAAAATTTTCTTTGGAAATGAGTCAACAAACTTTCTCTTTGAGTAATCCGCAAAACCTTTGGTCCAAAGGTTCTTCACCAGACTTGAAATGGTTGGAGCGGAAGGACTATTTTCTTAATTACATGGAGACTGATGGCAAAATGTCCTTTTGCACTCTTTAGGTCCACAAGGTCTTATGTGCTACAATCAGATGAACAAACCTATTGTTGGGGCTGGGGACAGTAATGTTTTTACTATGGCTCTGTCGAATTTAGATAAGTATTTTGCCCCCAAGGTTTGTATTGGTATTACGCGGTATAAATTTTTTCAGAGGAAGCAATCCAAGAATGAAAGTGTTGATGACTATGTGGGTGAGTTAAAAAAGATGGGGAATGATTGTGCGTTTGGTGTGTTACTGGATGGTTTGATTTGTGATCAGGTTGTCATGCATGCAAACAATCCTGCACTTCAGGAACGTTTATGGATGA
Source organism: Lissotriton helveticus (assembly GCF_964261635.1). Classification (NCBI taxonomy): domain Eukaryota; kingdom Metazoa; phylum Chordata; class Amphibia; order Caudata; family Salamandridae; genus Lissotriton; species Lissotriton helveticus. The sequence goes on along the minus strand of NC_136057.1, from coordinate 2,146,259,692 downwards.
ATGGCGACGCTTGTCTAGATGACATCTTAGCCTTAGTTCGCAAAGCTGAAACTTCTAGCAGGTGTGCTAGTGCTTTGAAATCCGATAGCACTACAAAAGATATTGTTGCTAAAGTTAGCTCTAATTATAAAAAGATCAGCAATTTCAAACAAAAGAATGAAACATGGGCAAAGCCTAAAATGAGTGGTGAAACTCCTAAATGTTACAGGTGTGGGAGTTCTGAGCATTTGGCTTTTGCTAAGTCGTGTCCGGCTAAAAAGAGTAAATTTGGTGCTTGTGGTCTGTATGGCCATTATACCAAAGCATGTAGAAGGAGGACTAAGACTGTCAAATGCATTCAAGAGGATGTGGACTCTGATAATAACTCTTCCAGCGGTGCTGATCAAGCCTCTGTATGTGCAGTAGTCCTAAAAAAGAAACTCCTTCTCAATATTCGGGATGGATGTTTATTGTTTGACAATAAGCCTGAATGTTGGATGCACATAGGAGGTGTGCATGCAAACGTTTACGCGAACTCTGGTTCGCCTTACACTATTATCAATGAGGATGTTTGGCGTAGCAATTTTGTTGACCGAATCGGTTCAAATTTATCTTCTCCTGATATTGACCCTGAGGGTTATAATGGTGGGAAGATTGATATCATTGGTTTTCGTTGGTTGAAATTTGAATTCAAGAATCGCAAATCTTTTGGTAAGTTATACATTTTGAAAAAGGGACCATCGGTTTTAGGATGGAAAGATCAGGGTGATTTACATATAATCCTTGATCCAAATTCAATTGAAAAGGTTCTGGTTATGGATGAAAGGACCAAGACCGGGGATGTACTTCTAAGAAAATTTCCTTCTGTTTTTCAGAAAAAATTGGCAAATTAAAGGATTTTGAACATAAGATAATCTTAAAAGATGATGCGGTTTCCAAAATTCATAAGGTCAGAAGCGTCCCTATTGCCTTAAGACAAGATGTTGCGTCTGAGCTTGATAGATTAGTCTCCTCTGACATATTTGAGCCAATTGAGGCATCTGCTTGGGTTTCTCCCTTGGTTGTGGTGAAACGTGCAAACGGAAAAATGAGACTCTGTGTGGATTTGCGCCATTTGAATGATAATATAGTGGTGGATCAGTTTCTCTTACCAAAAATAAATGAGATGCTAGCTTTGCTCGATGGTGCTAAGTGGTTCACCACAATTGATTTATCTGCCGCATACCACCAGATTCCTTTATTTAAAGACAGCAAGCAATACACTGCTTTTATAACTCCGCAAGGTTGTTTTCAGTTCAAGAGAATGCCTTTCGGCTTAGCTTCAGCAGCTGCTGTTTTTCAGCGCTTAATGCACAGGTTGTTCTCAACCATTAAAAAACACAAAGTTTTTCCAAGATGATATCCTCATTTTTGGAAAACACAAGGAGGAGCATGATAAAACTCTAGAAAAAGTATTGAGCATTTTGGAGGAAAAGGGTCTGACAATTGAGTTTTCGAAATGTACCTTTGCCAGTGATCATGTTACTTATTTAGGTCATGTTATTGACTGTGAGGGGATCAAACCTAAGCCTAACCTCATTGACGCTATCAAATGCGCTCCCTCTCCTAAAGGGAAAGATGATGTTAGATCTTTTATTGGTTTAGCTGAATTTTGTTCTAAATACATTCCTAATTTTGCAACCAAAACGTATAATATTAGACAACTTTTGAAAAACAAAACTAAGTTTGTATGGTCTGTGGAGTGTGAACAAGATTTTGAGGACATAAAAAGCTGCATCACAAACATTGCTTCGTTAAAGAGTTTTAATCCTGAAGCACAAACCATTATCACTACCGATGCCAGCATCAAGGGACTAGGTTCAGTTTTGTCTCAAGTTGGGGTGAATGGAAAAGAACAAATAGTGGCTTATGCGTCTAGGTCTTTATCACCTACTGAGGAAAAGTATTCTACCATCGAAAAAGAAACCTTAGCACATGTGTGGGCTGTGAATCATTTCAGAGCTTTTGTGTGGGGTACAAAATTTATTTTACGTTGTGATCACAAGCCGTTACTCAGAGTTTTAACCACTGAAGGAACTATAAATACTTCTGCAAGAGTAGCCAGACTTGCTTGCTATCAAGTTGCAAGATTTTTGTTATGAGATGGAATTTGTACCTGGGAAAGAGAATTGCATAGCTGATTTTTTGTCTAGAATGCCCAAACAGCTTGTAGAATGTGAAGATGATTTGTGGAATTCTTTCCAAGTTGCGTATGTGCAAGACCTGGAAGGTACTGGTATTATGAAAGTGAAGTGGGACGAAGAATATCTTAATGATAATGAATTAGCATCAGTGAAACCACATCTAGCTGGTTCCTGGCCAATAAAAAGTGGATAGTAAACATTCTTTAAAGTCTTTTTGGGAGGTCAGATTTGATCTAAGCATCAGGGAAGGTAATATCTGGTTTGGTGAAAGGGTCATTCCTCCCAAAACGTTGCGTTCATCTACCATGGCTTTATGTCATGAAGGACATTTTGGCATTGTCCGTTCCAAACGCACTGTTAAAACTTCATTTTGGTGGCCTGGAATGGACGCAGATATAGATAAATTTGTGAGGAATTGTAAATCATGTCAAGCTGCTGATAAATCTTTGGTCATGTGTAAGCCCCCTATGGGCACTATGGTGGAACCTAATTCACCATGGTAGCACACAGCTATTGACATTATGGGTCCCATTGGTAATGACCGGAAGTATATTTTGGTGTTGATGGATCTTTTCTCAAGATGGCCTTTTGTAAAGATTGTTAATAGAGCAGATACTGATACTGTTTTACAATTTTTAGATAATTCTTTCACTTTAGAAGGCATTCCTTCTGTTTTATTAAGTGACAATGGCGTTCAGTTTATGTCCAGTAAGGCTAAAGAGTACTTTGATAGATTAGGTATCAAACACAAAACCACTGCTTTGTATAATCCAAACAGCAATGGTATGGTTGAGCGCTTCTACCGAGTCATCAAAAACCCCATTCAAATGTCTGCAAGTAACAAGGATTGGGAAACTCAGGTATTAAAAATGGTTTGGTCTTATAGAACTTCTATTTGTGAAGCCACGAGTTTTTCTCCTTTTGTTCTTATGCGTGGTAGAAATCCACAAACAAAATTCACTCCTGGGTGGTTGTTCAAATCTAATGTTGTTAATTGGTCTGAAAATTTTGTAAAAGAAAAAAGTCAAGCTTCACACCTAAAGAGTAAAGTTTGGTATGATTCGAAGCATAATGTTAAAAATGTTGACATTGTTGTTAGTCAGTGGGTAAGAGTTAAAAAACCTAACAAATCTCCGAAGGAGGAAAGTCATTTTTATGAGCCTATGCAAGTTGTGGAGATCATGAATAATTCTGTTCGTCTTACCGATGGACGGGTATGGAATCTTAAAAGGGTAGTTAAATGTTGTGATCCTTTGGATTCCCTTAACAAAAACACTTCTTATGATCTGTTAGATTCTGTTTCTTTACACTCTTTTAGAAAATCCTCTAATTTGTTTGACTTGGAAGATTTGATGTGCTCATCTTCATCTGAGTCATCTAATGTAAATCTCTCCAATGAGGTTGTTGTTAGCTCTAATTTAGCTGTCCCTAGTGTATCAAGTTTAGCTAATCAAGATGTTTTGACAAGTTTGACTGTTCCCAGTGTTCCTGTTTCAAGTTGTGCCAGTCAGGAAACATTCAACACCAACAGAAATTCTAGACGTAAAAAAAGGCATCCAGTTTGGTTAGCTGATTATATTTCTGAAAGTTTTCCATTATAAAGCAAGACATATATATATTTATATATATATATATATATTCATTTATACATAATTTATTTCGTTTTTTTTATTTTATTTTTGGTTCAAAAAAAGGGATGATGCTTGTCATAATCATTTTATTGTTTTTTTGTTTTTGCGTTCCGAAGGGGATGTGTTATGTTGTGTAATATGTAATGTACCTTTAACTTCGCACATTCCACATTCTTTGGAATTGAGTGTACTGTGTTCCACTTTCCTCTATGTGTTCTACATTAGTTCAGTTGACGCTGACTGACTACCTGTCAGCTGTGTACCTGCTTGCTTAAGGATTAAACCTATTCAACCTACATTGAAGTGTCATTCTTCAATTCAACACGCGGACTTTACCCGAAGGTGTCAGAGCGCTTCACAATAGGAACAGTAGTGATACATGAGGAACAATTACAAGTCAGCATGTTACAAAAGCAAACGTTAGGTTAAATAAGGCAATAGTGACAATTGTGCATGTATCAAGAGCAAACAAAACACAAGAGGTAGCAAACGATACGCTACAAGAGGAAAAAAGTGACATGTGTATGTTACAAAAGCGTACAAAGTACAAGTAGAGGTATAATACTGCACTAAATGGCAGATACTCAGAACACAAGAACAAACGTTACGTTATATGAGGCAATGGTGGCACTTGTGCATGTAGCAAAGGCAAACCAAATAAAATACAAGAGGTATCAAATGATACATTACACGAGGGAAAGTGACGTGTGCATGTTACAAAGGAGTACACAATACAAGTCGAAGTATAATACTGCAATAAATGGCAGACACTCAAACAATAAGAACACATTAGGAAGGCACTTCAATAGTCATGTAGAACAGAATTTCCAATAATGGAAGGACTTCCTTCAGATAATAGAGAGGGCGTGAATTAAATTTGGAAGTGTCTTTGAAGGAGGAGAGCTTTGAGGGCAGTTTTGAAGGCCTGGGAAGAGGTGGTGGTCCGGAGCTGAGGCGGAAGTAAGTTCCAGATTCGCACCGCGTTGCCTGAAAAGGATTGGGCCATCGATCTTTCCTTCTTGAAAGTGAGAGGTTCAAGCAAAAGATTTTCCGCATTACATGATGGTCTAGAGCCTCCAGAGAGTTTCAGTTTATTTGCCAGGTAGCGAGCAGAGGAGGAGTGCAAGGCTTTGTGGGTGATACAGGCAGTCTTGTAGATCGATCTTGCCTCGATGGGAAGCCAACAGAGGGTGGATAAAATGGATGTGATGTGGTTGATGGAGCAAGGTGGCAAAACAAAATTTTGTGTACCCCTTGTGAAATCAATGTTCCATAACGTTAATATTTACTAATGGTATGCTGTGTTAAAATTAATCAACCATAGAGTAAGTTGCATACATTATTACACACGGGAAATACTCATTTTGCTTGCATGACGCTATAAAATTAACTAATATGTGTTGTTATCGTATTGTGAACTAATGCACAGCTTAAAAAATAAACAAACGCAGTTAAATGTGCTTACTGTATACGTTTTGTGCCTGAAAAGTGGTTGGATATGTAAGTATAAAACGCATTTATGTAGCTTATTTGCTAGGTAACAACTAATAGGGAAACATTAGTATGGTGGGAGGTAAACAGAAGGGTTTTATTTCCACATTTAACATGAATCTGTGTTTGTTTCTATGATAGTTCCAAAGAGTGGCCTCTGAGGCCTGTATGAAAGATGGCTGCCCGGGTAAAATGTGAGCAAAAGCTGGACAGCGCAGGCGCGCCTAAAGCCTGTATTGTATATTTATAATTGCATCAAAATGACTACCTGGTGTCTGTAGTCCTTTCTTAGTGTTCCTATGTGTTGTATATTTATACTTGCATCAAAATGATTACCTGGTGTCTGTAGTCCTTTCTTAGTGTTCCTACCTTCTCTATCTCCCATGTTATCTATGTGTGTTCTATCTGGTGTGTTGAGGATTCCAGCCCTGGCAGTTGGTCTGGTCAGCTGTGGGGTTTTACTGCTCTGCTGTCTTATCTTATCTTGTAACTTAATAAATCCATCTTAGTAACTGAAGACGTGTCTTGCTGCCTACTTAATTTACATTACAACAGCCTGCAAGTCAGAGTGAACTGCCTGTGCTCGGGGAGGTTCAAGGCTACCTTGCCCCGGAACCTAGGATGGGTGCCAAACCTGGACGTTTGAATGTTTGATCCTGGGAAAAGGTCCTGATGTTGCGATTGAAGGAAATGACTAGGCCATAGACTGTCCTAAAACAAAGCCCCTTTATTTTTCTGTTGAATCATTGTGAAAATGATGTTGTAATGGTGAGAAGATGCTCACATACCACAAATGTGTCCAATCGGAATCCGAATAAGTAATAGTAGATACTTTTTAGATAGATTAAGTTAGGAAATTAGTGTATAAAAAACCCTGGTTTTGTCTAAAGGGGGTCGCTTTTTCGATTTTCCACTCGAAGTGCTGCCCGACTGAGGACTGACTCCTGGATGTAAGAACTCTTTGAAATTATTTTGTTTGCTTTACAGGACTGAAGGATAAGATGAGGGTGTTAGTTAGGGATGTTAGGAGAGAATGAATTTGGAACTATCTGTCTTTTGCTAAACTTTTAACTGATTTCTAAAATAAGCGATTTTTCCTGAGCTCTAAATAAAATGATCATTTTGAAATAAAGTTTAAGATTTTCTGAATAAAGAATTAATCAATGCATAAATGTCAGACATAATAAAGTTTTGCTTTTAATAAAATTGGGAAAATGGAATTTTAAAAGCTGGTCTTGTGATTTTCCTACGCCTAATTTTCTTTCTAGCAGATCCATTGCCACTATGGTGGTGCGTCTGAATAATTAAATGTTTGAATAAAACCATGGTAAAGTGTAATAATCTGTAGGTTTAAAAAAAATAACTAATTAGATAGGTTTTGGGCACTCCACCAAATGTTACAGCCTTTCTCCAGTGTGATACACCAAAAGCCCTGAAGCCAATAGTAAGTGAACTGAGTAGACGTGTAGTGTTATGGGCCCCACTGACAAATGGTTGTGTGTTTAGAGGTTTTCAGGGAAATGGTGAGTACTAATTAGAAATGATTTTGGAGCCGCGCTGTAGCATGGTTGCTTCTTTGAATGAACGAATACGCATTTATATAGCGCATGGCTAGCCAAGGGCATCCCAGCGCCCCATGTAGGAAACGAGCTGCTGAATGGAGAACAGATTTAAGGGGGGACATGTGGGATTTGGGGAGGCCAATAAGAAGAGAGTTGCAGTAATCCAGTCTGGAGAGAACCAGCGATTGGACCAGGGTTTTAAGGTCATGCTCCAGGAAGAAGCGAAGAATCCCCCAAAGAAGGCACAGTTGGTATCGAGCAGACTTTGCAATGGAATTAATGTGGGAGAGTAGACTGAGTTTTGTGTCGAGTATGGCACCAAGGGAATTTGCGCTGTCGACAATGATGTGTTTATTGTTAAGTAGATTCATCTGATCCATCCACGATTGAACCGGGGGAGGAGAAAGTGAGGAGGAGAGGAGGAGGAATTCAGTTTTAGAGGGATTCAGAATCAGTTGATGAGTTAATATCCAGTTTTGAATGGAGTCGAGAGTAGAGCTTAGGATGGAGAGATCATGAGTGGAGGCCACCTTCAGGTAGATTTGAGTGTCGAGATGATAGTGGATCCTGAATTTACTTAGGAGATTTCCCAATGGTTCTAAGTAGAGATTTAACAATGTGGGTGCAAGTATAGAGCCTTGAGGAACACCTTGATCTACCGCCAAAGGAGATGAAAGACTATTCGCTATTTTCATCATTTGGGATCTATCAGAGAGGAAGGAAGCAAACCATTTAAGCACAGTGCCCTCCAAGCCCATTCTCTGTTGAAGAGTGTTAAGGATAGTGTTGTGATTGACTGTGTCAAAGGCTGCAGAAAGGTCAAGGAGAATAAGAAGACAAGACTCCCCAGAATCGAGTATCCGCAGTGCATCATCAATCACTTGCAGCAGGGCTGTTTCAGTGCTGCAGTTTTGAATGAAGCCGGACTGGAAATTGTCAAGAAGATCATAGTCCTTGATATGACGAGAGATTTGTTTTGCTACACATCTTTGTGTGATTTTCGCAAGAAAAGGTAGGTTAGTGATGGGGCAGAAGTTGTTGAGGTCGTTCGCATTAGCAGTGGGTTTTTTAAGCAGAGGGGTGACCTGCCCAGTTTTGAAGGAAACAGGAAGGAAGCCTTTACGGAGGGAGAGGTTAACCAGAGTGGTCCAATAGGACAGAGAATGGGTATAGAAGTCAATGGCTAAGGCACTAGGGATAGGGTCAAGAGAATGGTTGGAGGGCTTTGTTTCGAGGATGCTTTTGAGGAGGGCATCTTCAGAGATGGGGTCAAAGTTCTGCCAAATGGCTAGGGATTTGCGCTCCTCCGGGGGGGGAGGGGCGTAGGATGGCTGACCTGATCCACAAGTGATTTCACTTTTTCGTCAAAGAATACAGCGAATTCTGCTGCTTACTTTGTAGAATCCAAGTTGGAGGTTGGGGGAGAGCCGTTTGGATTCTTGATGAGATCGAATAGTTTTTTGGGTCTATTTATGGCTGAGTCGAGGAGGGTTCTGAAGTGCAACGCTTTTCCAATAAAGATGTGCTTGTGGTATTCGGATCTTGTTGAATGAAGCGTGGCCAAATTATCGGTGGAGGGCGCTTGCTTGTCTCCATTGTTTCTCCAGGAGTCTTTAGTACATCCTTTCTTCATAGAGGGATTTGTTAAACCAAGGTCTGAGGGAGTGGGCCTTTTCTTTTTGCTTTGGAGAGGAGTGACGTTATTGATTTCGACTGCAAGGATTGTGAGGCATTGGGAGGTGAGTTCGTTAAGATCTTGGTTCGGGTCTAGCCTTGGAAGTGATAGCAAAGCTGATTCACAGAGGGTACCAGGGTCAATATTTTTAGTGTCACAGAACCAGGAGTTAGCCCTCTTAGCAAGTGGGCATGTTACAAAAGCAAACGTTACGTTACATGAGGCAATAGTGACAATTGTGCATGTATCAAGAGCAAACAAAATACAATATATGTTAATACTCCCAATTTAAGCAGATGGCACATGCATTTCTTAAGCCAGAATTTATGTTTGTTGTGTTCAGTTTCACTGCTGACGGGAATAAACTCTAACACCGATTGAAGTAGAAGTTAAAAGATCTATTTACTTATTTTTGTGATTTTATATAGCGCGTACTAGGCCTGGGGCATCAGAGCGCTTTACTTTAGAGTCAATACTGAACGGTAACAAATGGATAAGACAAGGGATTACTTCTCAGAAGAGTGAGTGACAAGGTACCTAATTCTCGCGAGGTGGAAATGCATATACTCATAACACATTGTTGTTGTATGCTTCTCAGCCTGGATGACTGCGTGTGAGAGTGTTGGAGTGTGGAATGTTGGAGTCCTTGAGTCAGTTGGTGACGGGCTGAGCAGCATAGAGGCTGCTCCTGATGGGGCTCTTCCTTTGTACAATGTACCACTTGAATAAACCTACATGAAAACTTCCTCGGCTGGGCCTTCCATCTTATTATTACACGCAACCATAGAATGAAGAAATATAGGTCGTTAACCCAAGTGTCCTTCAAAAAGGACAGCTTTGAGGTCCCGTCATTAAAAGGGTATTAAAAACAAGCACTGGCAAAGCCAGTAGGTTTCGCCTCTGCGAAATCTATTGAGCTAATTTATTTTAGCTGTGTGGTATAGCACTGTGGTTGTATAGTACGTTCAATGTTTTTTCTAAATTGCTATGAAACAGTCATAATTATTTTGTTGTTTATTAATGTGTGAGAAATGGTATGAACTTTAAATTAAAATGTGAAATGAAATAAAACTTTATAAATAAATAAATAATGGGAAAAACTGCTGGCTGAAAGTATTATGACATAGCGAACACTGCACTTGTATGGGGTTTGAGGGTGCTTAATATAGAGAATGGTATGGGTAGTGGTAGGTAAAAAAAAAAAGTCAGTGCCGGCTTTTGGGCGGTGCGGGCAGTGCCACCGTGTGCCAAGGTCAGGGGGCGCCAATTGTGATCTAAAATTAGAGCCAGTGGCATTGCTAAAAAACCTGCACATTTGTACGCTGTTGTCCCTCTTTCTTTTCCACGAAGTTAATCTTCGTAGAAATAGAAGAGAGAAAACAGTGTTAAACAGATCAGGAGGCATACTTTTACCCATACACTGCAGTAAAATATTTGTTTGCTTAGGAGTCATAAAATAAAAGGTTTCTTGTGAACGTCTGTGGATTTTATTTAATTGATCTAGGCACATAGAGCCTAACTTCGCTCTCTACTGGCACTATCAGTATGTCTTCTTACCGCCTTGATTACTAGAGACATTCTACCCCAGCCCAATTTTTAGTAATTCACTTTCAAACTGTTAATTGAAACTAAGTAAGTTGTAGGTAAAAGCACCTGCTGCTGCATTCTTTTCTTGTAGCAACTTTCAGGCAACAATAAACATGTCACAATTACTCCGGTGAATAATGTGTTTTCTATAGAGAGAGATGGGTGCTTTGTTTAGTGGAAGTTTTGATTCATTGTCAGGTAGCACAGAGGGTTAATATGCCTGCTGCAAAGAAGGTGCACCATGCTCATCACATAGAGCAGATAATGTAAATAAGTCAGTAGGTTACTGCTTTTGTCAGAGAGATCCTATTGTTACTGGCAGTTTGTAAGTGAAAAATCCTAATGTAGAACAGTGAGCAATTTACTGTCAGCAAAGAGCTGCATGAAAACGTCATGGTATAGGTTACAGCATTATGATTTTTCCCTAGTCTTTCATTAACCTAATGTTGCAAAATGGGTTCATTTGGGCAGAAATCAATTCTTATTAGTAAAGAGAAACCCCAACCAGAATGTTAAGTTTTATATTCTAAGTTTGTGCTTCTCCAGACCAAGCACTCTTAACCGCATGCGCGCTAGCGGTTTTCCTGCTGCGCGCTGCGTTTTTTTAAAAACCGCGTTACATGACGAGCTCAGCTTGTCATGAGCGTACGAGCGTCGTCACTCATGACGAGCTGAGCTCGTCATGAGCACGGAAGGGGTTAAACTTTACTGCCTACAAGTATGGATGACGTGACTCCTATTGTAATCCTCTGTCTTATGTAACATTTCCCACAAACTGATTGACACACGTATAATTGATTCAGGGAAGAGGTGTGGCGAAGCAGCCAGGGTGCCTGACTACGCACCACAGGGTTCAAGGTTTGATCTCCGGCGGCAGGTTAGCCCAGCACCATGTGACTCTGGGCAATAGCTTGTTTAATTTTCCTGATGGCCCCTAGCACCGGGACACCTATTAGGAGGTAGCTGTGCGCTTTACAAAGGCTGGTATTTCATTATTTGATTTCAGTGGCGTAGCAAGGGGAGGAGGTGAGGGCGGTCCGCCCGAGCAGCACGAGTTTTGGCGGTGGCGGCCTCCCCCGCTGTTACCTGCTGTCTCGGGGTGGAAATCCCCCCTCACTCTTTAATCAGCCGCAGCAGGGTGGCAAATGCAGTGACCCTCACGGGCAGCCAAAGGGCTAGCATCACCACTAAATTGTTTGTCTCAGTGTAATATGTGTGATGTAGAAGAGTCTGACACCCTGCACTAGTATGAGTGGTGCTATAAAACGAATTAATCCATCTGTGAGAGAGTAGTTATGGAGATGTGAGGGGCACTGTTGAAGAGTGATAGTGAGGGAATCCCTGACGGAGGTGTAAGTAAGTAAGTAATTTATTTATTGTTTTTAGGGTAATAAAAACCATTACAAAAAGAAGAATACATTAAAAAAACAAGTCTCACAAGAGAAATTAAAAGAGACCCTTAAAAACAAGAGTTTTGAATAAAAGGCAAAGATAAAAGACAGTAAAAAGTGCGGGTGGGATATATTGTTCCTGGCAGCATGATCCTGGCCCAAGATTTCCTCTTAGCCAAGAGCCTGGGTTGTTTGTTTCCGTTCTGCTAGTTTCAGAAATTTCACCAGCTTCCCATTTAGTGGCGGGAGACCAGGGTCGAAGCAGGCGAGGACGGCTTGTCTGCGTGAGCGGACTCCTAGCTCGTTAAAGGCTGTTTTCAACAGGGCTGCCCTTTCCTCGTTCAGCCTCGAGCATGTGCATAGTTGATGTTCTAAGTCTTCAATCCCCGTTCCGCAGAGCCGGCATATAGTCCCATAGTTCTGTCTCAGCCACGGTGGTAAGTGAGGAATGGCGGGTAGGATCCCTAGCCTGTGTTTTTAAAAGGGCTTCCTTAGTTTTCCAGCCATACTCCAGACCAAAATATGCTTGGAGCCCCGGTGGAGCCCAGGGTCATCCAGGCATGGCGTCTGTGAGAGAACGTGGCTTTGTCCTCCACATGCGAGTGTCTCTTTAAGCTCTTGTTCACTGTGAGCTTGAATTGCGCATGTGATAGAGGAGACTCCCATAGCTCTTTCAGTCCTGTGACGGTCAGGGACTCCTCTAAGTATTTTTTTGCCGGCATTCTGGATGATCTATTTATGTCTTGCCAGAGCTGTCGATTCAGGGTATTTTCTGGAGAGTTCTTTAATTTGTGCCAGCACTTGATATATGACCCTCTTCCTGCAAGAGTTTGGCTCATCAGCCCAAATTCCAACCGAATCTGGGCTTGCAAAGTGTACGATGGCAGGTTAAAGAGAAGTCTATAGGCCTTTGAAATGGTTGTATCCAGAAGTTTTGCATCAGTTCCTCTTAAAGCCTCACGTAATTGAAGACTCTATTTTGATTTTAGCTACTCGAAGTAGTGGCAGTAGAGTTTCGCATCTCAAGTTGGGCTTTAGCTGTCTCAGTGTCGTGGCTATTAACATGTGTTGGACCCGGTCCTTTGGGCAGGTTCACCCCGTGACTTTTTGCTTTTTCCTAGCCTGTTTTTGGAACCTGGATTGGTGATTTTAGGCCTCTGCGCACTTTTTTACTGTGGTACAGTGTAAAGTGCGTGTGCTCTCTGTGTAGGGATGGTGAGTGACCTGCCCTCCCATAGGAATGAATGGGGAATATGTATGCCCATGGTACATTCCTGATGCATGGGGAGTGCAGGGTCGAGTTTGATATGTGTAAACTCGTGAGAATGAATGCTGCAGAATGGTATATGCGGCATGGCTGTGTCTAGTCTAGAAGCGCTACTTTTAGAAGTTGGCATAATTGTGTAGTGAGTCTGCTGGCGCGTGATTGGCTGATGGGCCTGGCCCAGGCATGCCTGGGCCTGCTGGTAGATGGACCGTCTGGTGAGTAGGAGGGGGTCTGAGTCAGCCATAGATGAAAGGCCCCCATCTGCTATCACGGATGGGAGGGAAGAGCTCTGGTGGTACCAGGCGGTGCCTGTCAGCCCACCCTGCTGCCTCTCCCTCCGGATGGCCCCCTGGCACCTTTGACCTGAGGCTGACAGGGGAGGGAAACCAGATACACCCAGGGCTTAGGGCTCGCTTACACAAAGACTTCAAAAGACTTCAAAGCCTTTTCTGTGTATAAGAAGGGGCTGTGTTCCCTTCCAATTTGTTCTTGTTTTTCTGACTTGAATCTGCCAGGGGCGTGCTGCTGCTTGGGCTCAGGGAATCCCTGAGTCCTGCCCAGCCCCTGGACTACTGATGGACTTTCCTGGACTCCTGGGGGACCCCTCTGCCTGCCTGGGCTGATGGGGGGACCTGGCTTTGCCCCCCCTGGGAAGCTCTGGGGCTTTGGCAGCATAGAGAAGCTGCATTTCCCTGGGGAAGAGCGCTGGAGCTGTATTCCTAGCGCCTGGAGGCGCTGTGCTTCCCCCAGAGCGCCTGGGAGCGCTCTGCCTGTTGTCTAGCGCTTTAGAGCGCTTCATTTTCCCCAAGCGCTTGAGAGCGCTTTATATGGACTTTTCCTAGCGCTTAGGAGCGCTTTATGTCCGCTTATAGCGCTAAGGCATCTGGCCCGTAGAAGGAATCAGCCCCCGCCTGCCTGCCTAAGGATCGGGCCGCCGCGCTGCCCGCGGTGACCCGGAAGTGACTGACCGGCCGGCCAATCCTGTCGCGGCCGGCCGGAAGTCCCGCCCCCCGCAGTCGGCGGGAAGAAGAAACGAAGGGCGGGAGATGGCGGCGGTGGATGGGGCTCCTCTCGGCTGAGGGAGCCCCAGAGAAACGTGGCGGCCAGCTGACAGGGCTCCCGTGTGCCGAGGGAGCCCTGCCGAGAGAGAGAAGTCCGGCGCGGGAGCAGCGAGGCTCCCATGTGACCGGGAGGACGCCGCAGAGAGAGCGGCGCGACGCTGGAGCCCCCCCGCAGCAGAACCGGTGAGTGAAGGGCTGCGGGGGGGAGGAAGCTCCGTGCGGCGCCGGTCAAGGCACCGAGTAAGGGCGGCCCGAATGGCAGTGGGTCGCCCCACCGAGGTTACAGAGCCGCGGGGGGCTCTTGAGGGCCCGAATTGCTGGATGTTGGTGCCGCTTTGGGGCACAGAGTCAGGGCGGCCCCGGTTGGCAGCGGGTCGCCCCAACATAGTCTAGAGCCAGCGAGGCTCCCACGTCCAGGGGGCATTGGGTTGCCAGCCCAGCGGCCGCATCGGGGGGCATTGTGTTCTGAGTCCCCCGAGAGGGACTCCCCGCCCCCAGTAGTGCGAGCGCGTGCATCGTCAGGAGGAAGCCCCGAGGGCTTCAAGGGCGGCCCCGGCTGGCAGCGGGTCGCCCCAACGTGTGTGAGCCCAGAGGAGCTCAGGGGGGCCATATTTTGATTAAGAGCCAGATGACTCCAACGCCCCCAGCTGTTTCAGAGCCTGTGTGGCTCCAACCTTTTGCGCAGTTCATTCTAGGGCCAGTGAGGGCCCCGGCGCAGTTTTGAATCTCCAGCTGCCCAGCAATTAGTGGGCAGTTGCACCGTTTAGGCGCAATTCCAGGAGAGAGTCCCTGTGTGGGACAGCGAGGGCACAGTGGTGCCAAGCCTTCCCAGCTGCATAGCACTTAGTGCCAGCTGCAACGTTTAGGCCCTTGTGAGTGTTCCCAGGGGGCCAGCAAGTAGTGGGCCCCTGCATCGTTTAGGCCCCTGACATTGAGACTCAGTGCGAGCGCGTGCATCGTCAGGAGGAAGCCCCGAGGGCTTCAAGGGCGGCCCCGGCTGGCAGCGGGTCGCCCCAACGTGTGTGAGCCCAGAGGAGCTCAGGGGGGCCATATTTTGATTAAGAGCCAGATGGCTCCAACGCCCCCAGCTGTTTCAGAGCCTGTGTGGCTCCAACCTTTTGCGCAGTTCATTCTAGGGCCAGTGAGGGCCCCGGCGCAGTTTTGAATCTCCAGCTGCCCAGCAATTAGTGGGCAGTTGCACCGTTTAGGCGCAATTCCAGGAGAGAGTCCCTGTGTGGGACAGCGAGGGCACAGTGGTGCCAAGCCTTCCCAGCTGCATAGCACTTAGTGCCAGCTGCAACGTTTAGGCCCTTGTGAGTGTTCCCAGGGGCCCAGCAAGTAGTGGGCCCCTGCATCGTTTAGGCCCCTGACATTGAGACTCAGGGCGTGCTAGCCCCAACAAGGCCAGTGGGTCTAGGGACTGCCACAGGTGGTGGCTTATGTAGGTTTTGCGCAATTGTATGGTTCTTGCACCTCTGAATGTGATTTCTTGCATCATGTCTTATTCCTGCACCTCTGAATGTTTTTAGACATCATGTGACTATTGCGCTACTGTATTATTCTGGTACCTCTGAATGTAATTTCATTGCATCATGTTCTTTATTCTTAACACCGCTGAATGTGTAGGTTTATGCATTATGTGTTTCTCTTTACTACTCCTCTGAATGTATATTTATGCATCATGGGTAATGTGTCCTTTCTTAGACCCCTAAAACGCTGTGTGCTACTTAGGTGGTTTTCCTTTACTACTCCTCTGAATGTGTTTCATACCTCATGGGTAATGTGTTCTTTCTTAGACCCCTAAATGCTGTGTGATACTTAGGGGGTTGTTCTTTTTAGTACAGGTGGTCCTAGTGAGGTCCTGGTCCCCTGCGTGACAGTATCCTAAGGGGTTTAGGGTTGCGTAGGTGGTACTTACCTGTTCCCAGTAGTTACTGGGTGTGATCTATAACTGTTACTTTGTGTTACAGTGAAGTTTATATACTTTTATTCTAATTACTGACAAGTATTTCTATATCTGCAAAGTGTTGATTCAGACAGTGGCCCATGTGGCCCTGTCTTGTAAATAATCCCTTGTGAATATTGCCGTGCCAGTTGGCACAATGTACATGTGTAATTTCTATCTGATATGTTTTGACAATACAAAAGTTATTTTAATATAACCTTGTGTGGAGTCTCTTTTGTGGTGTACCTAGTATGTTGTTGCTGTTGTGCGCTGACGCAAATGCTTTACACATCGTCTCCGAGTTTAGCCTAGACTGCTCGTGCCAAGCTACCTAGAGGGTGAGCAGGGGTTATCTTGGCGTGTGACTTCCTTGCCCTGACTGGAATGGTGGTTTCGGCCTGGCTTTGGCGTCAGCCTTAGCCTACCCGAAATAGCCGGTTTCCAACATTGTTGGTCAGCGGTGCGGATTTGGACTTGTGTTTGCACAGTGCCATAGCAACAGCTGGCTACATTACAAAAACTCTGCGTTTTTCAGATAGTCACATATTTGGGATTATTGTTTTTGATTTTGTTTTTCCTCAAGAGTGTCATTTTCAGATGGTGTTCCTGCGCTTTATGTTTAGTGGCAGGGGAGAGAAAATGACAGGGCGGGACGCCAGTAGAGAGGGGAGGTTCCCATAGATTAGGAATCCCTTGCTGGGTCCAGTGTCCAACTCCTATTCCTGTCCCTGTGTGGGTAGATGGAAGAGAGGGAGTGTGGAGGAGAAATTGCTTGCTCAGGAGGGTGGTTATTCCCTCAGTGTAGTGTGTGTGTCTGGGTTCCCCAGTATGGTAGGACCCAGTGGTGGCAGCTTAAATGTGTCCAGTGCGTGAATTCCCATTCCCAGTCCCAGAGTATGGTGCCTGGTGCTCAGTAAGAGAGTGACAGGTTGAGAGTCAGAGGCAGTGAGGAACTGTCTCACCAGTCTGGAGGGGGAGTGTGTGGATGAGTGGTGTCTTGAACTGGAGGAGTTCGTGTGAGTTTTTTTTTAAGGAGCTTGCACGTGAGGTGGATGTCTGGCGGTGTGCTGGATGTCGTGCAGAGACATTAGGGAGTGATTCTAAAAGTAGTGGCTTGTGTATCTGATGATCCGGTGTAGGTGAAGAGGTTCATGTGTAGCCCAGCTAGGTCCCAGTAGGATGGTAGGGGTGTAGGGGCTCGCGTCCTGTCTCAGTGGAGGTGGAGTGAGTGTGGGACGGTGTGTCCCACGGTGGCCCGAAACCCTGTCTCAGGGCCCGGAGGGTTCCCTAAGGGAGCGCCAGGTCAGGCGCCTAGGCTGTACTTACAAGTCATTTGAAGAGGATCTTCCTGTGTCAAGATGACGGGGAGTTTCTGTAATCAGAACTCCGGCGGTCCTGGTGTGGGCAGTACCGCTCCTAAGTGGAGGGTGCAGAAGTCCTGGCTCGCTGAGCATTTGACCGTCTAGAGTGCTTGATCATGTTTTTGGGGCCTCTGGAGGTCGTTCCCCGAGGAGGGGGGAGGCCAGGTTCAGGTTCAGCCTGACCTGGAGGGAAGGGCATCTGTAGTCAGTGTCCTGACCGGTTGTTGGCTTCCAGGGGTACCGCTCCCAGGTGGGAGGGTGCAGAACTCTCGAGGGGGGTGCAGAGGGACGGTGTCCTTACTTCTGACCCCGGTGGGAGGAGAGTGTGTCGCTGCTACGCCGCTGGCGTGTGCTCTGTCTAGCCTGAGACATACTGTGCCTGTGATCATAGAACTGGAAGGGGGTGCAGAAGGACGGTGTACTTCTGACCCCGGTGCAACTTGAGGGTTTAAATCCTAGGTTGGGAGATTAGGAAACTTCCAGGTCAAGAGGAATCTCTACCCAAGTAGATCAGCTGAAGAGACTGAGGGGGCTGCCCTTGCTGTGTGTTCTGGGGCCCACCTGCAGTTTGTTGTTTCCACTAAGGTAGAGGAAAGGGGGCTTTGCTGTGTGCTGTGCCCCCCACCTGCTTGAAGAGGGACTGTGCTGTGTGCTTTGTACCTCTGAAGTGAAATAATTTCCAGGTGATAGACCAGTGACGGAGTGAGGTCCTGATCTGGTAGGAGAGTTGTGTTCTGGTGAGTGCTTCCCTGTGAGGGTTATTCCTTCACCCTGACGAGAAGCAAGGGTCCCTACTTGGTCTAAGGTACTTACCTCTGCTAACTAGAGACCCCCAGTTCTAACATTGGTGGAATAGAGGTAGGGTGGGGCATTCTTGCCGTGACCTCTAGTCAGCCTGAGGGTGTGGTCCCTAGGTTGTAGGAGCAGTGGTAGTGTAGCTACCCTGGGAGAGAGAGTGGAGATTGGCTATTGTGTGCCAGGGGCTTCTGCCCCCACTCTGTGGATTGGTTAGGACCTGTGGTCTTTGGATGGCCTAGGGCCTGGTCCTGGCTGTGGATGACTAGTGTGTACCAGTGGGGTATCCTAGTTGTGTCAGAGAGCTTTTGTTGAGGGAAATCCCTGTGGGTTCAGAGTGGCGAAAAACTGGAAGGTGGCCCTGCCCTGCAGGCCCGTCTCCGTGGTTTTGTCACCCAAAGCATTGAAGACCATCAGTGTAGTGATTGGTCTACCCTGCGTTTTGGCTGGAAGGGGGATGTGTTGGACCCGGTCCTTTGGGCAGGTTCACCCCGTGACTTTTTGCTTTTTCCTAGCCTGTTTTTGGAACCTGGATTGGTGATTTTAGGCCTCTGCGCACTTTTTTACTGTGGTACAGTGTAAAGTGCGTGTGCTCTCTGTGTAGGGATGGTGAGTGACCTGCCCTCCCATAGGAATGAATGGGGAATATGTATGCCCATGGTACATTCCTGATGCATGGGGAGTGCAGGGTCGAGTTTGATATGTGTAAACTCGTGAGAATGAATGCTGCAGAATGGTATATGCGGCATGGCTGTGTCTAGTCTAGAAGCGCTACTTTTAGAAGTTGGCATAATTGTGTAGTGAGTCTGCTGGCGCGTGATTGGCTGATGGGCCTGGCCCAGGCATGCCTGGGCCTGCTGGTAGATGGACCGTCTGGTGAGTAGGAGGGGGTCTGAGTCAGCCATAGATGAAAGGCCCCCATCTGCTGTCACGGATGGGAGGGAAGAGCTCTGGTGGTACCAGGCGGTGCCTGTCAGCCCACCCTGCTGCCTCTCCCTCCGGATGGCCCCCTGGCACCTCTGACCTGAGGCTGACAGGGGAGGGAAACCAGATACACCCAGGGCTTAGGGCTCGCTTACACAAAGACTTCAAAAGACTTCAAAGCCTTTTCTGTGTATAAAAAGGGGCTGTGTTCCCGTCCAATTTGTTCTTGTTTTTCTGACTTGAATCTGCCAGGGGCGTACTGCTGCTTGGGCTCAGGGAATCCCTGAGTCCTGCCCAGCCCCTGGACTCCTGATGGACTTTCCTGGACTCCTGGGGGACCCCTCTGCCTGCCTGGGCTGATGGGGGGACCTGGCTTTGCCCCCCCTGGGAAGCTCTGGGGCTTTGGCAGCATGGAGAAGCTGCATTTCCCTGGGGAAGAGCGCTGGAGCTGTATTCCTAGCGCCTGGAGGCGCTGTGCTTCCCCCAGAGCGCCTGGGAGCGCTCTGCCTGTTGTCTAGCGCTTTAGAGCGCTTCATTTTCCCCAAGCGCTTGAGAGCGCTTTATATGGACTTTTCCTAGCGCTTAGGAGCGCTTTATGTCCGCTTATAGCGCTAAGGCATATGGCCCGTAGAAGGAATCAGCCCCCGCCTGCCTGCCTAAGGATCGGGCCGCCGCGCTGCCCGCGGTGACCCGGAAGTGACTGACCGGCCGGCCAACCCTGTCGCGGCCGGCCGGAAGTCCCGCCCCCCGCAGTCGGCGGGAAGAAGAAACGAAGGGCGGGAGATGGCGGCGGTGGATGGGGCTCCTCTCGGCTGAGGGAGCCCCAGAGAAACGTGGCGGCCAGCTGACAGGGCTCCCGTGTGCCGAGGGAGCCCTGCCGAGAGAGAGAAGTCCGGCGCGGGAGCAGCGAGGCTCCCATGTGACCGGGAGGACGCCGCAGAGAGAGCGGCGCGACGCTGGAGCCCCCCCGCAGCAGAACCGGTGAGTGAAGGGCTGCGGGGGGGAGGAAGCTCCGTGCGGCGCCGGTCAAGGCACCGAGTAAGGGTGGCCCGAATGGCAGTGGGTCGCCCCACCGAGGTTACAGAGCCGCGGGGGGCTCTTGAGGGCCCGAATTGCTGGATGTTGGTGCCGCTTCGGGGCACAGAGTCAGGGCGGCCCCGGTTGGCAGCGGGTCGCCCCAACGTAGTCTAGAGCCAGCGAGGCTCCCACGTCCAGGAGGCATTGGGTTGCCAGCCCAGAGGCCGCATCGGGGGGCATTGTGTTCTGAGTCCCCCGAGAGGGACTCCCCGCCCCCAGTAGTGCGAGCGCGTGCATCGTCAGGAGGAAGCCCCGAGGGCTTCAAGGGCGGCCCCGGCTGGCAGCGGGTCGCCCCAACGTGTGTGAGCCCAGAGGAGCTCAGGGGGGCCATATTTTGATTAAGAGCCAGATGGCTCCAACGCCCCCAGCTGTTTCAGAGCCTATGTGGCTCCAACCTTTTGCGCAGTTCATTCTAGGGCCAGTGAGGGCCCCGGCGCAGTTTTGAATCTCCAGCTGCCCAGCAATTAGTGGGCAGTTGCACCGTTTAGGCGCAATTCCAGGAGAGAGTCCCTGTGTGGGACAGCGAGGGCACAGTGGTGCCAAGCCTTCCCAGCTGCGTAGCACTTAGTGCCAGCTGCAACGTTTAGGCCCTTGTGAGTGTTCCCAGGGGCCCAGCAAGTAGTGGGCCCCTGCATCGTTTAGGCCCCTGACATTGAGACTCAGGGCGTGCTAGCCCCAACAAGGCCAGTGGGTCTAGGGACTGCCACAGGTGGTGGCTTATGTAGGTTTTGCGCAATTGTATGGTTCTTGCACCTCTGAATGTGATTTCTTGCATCATGTCTTATTCCTGCACCTCTGAATGTTTTTAGACATCATGTGACTATTGCGCTACTGTATTATTCTGGTACCTCTGAATGTAATTTCATTGCATCATGTGCTTTATTCTTAACACCGCTGAATGTGTAGGTTTATGCATTATGTGTTTCTCTTTACTACTCCTCTAAATGTATATTTATGCATCATGGGTAATGTGTCCTTTCTTAGACCCCTAAAACGCTGTGTGCTACTTAGGTGGTTTTCCTTTACTACTCCTCTGAATGTGTTTCATACATCATGGGTAATGTGTTCTTTCTTAGACCCCTAAATGCTGTGTGATACTTAGGGGGTTGTTCTTTTTAGTACAGGTGGTCCTAGTGAGGTCCTGGTCCCCTGCTGACAGTCTCCTAAGGGGTTTAGCGTTGTGTAGGTGGTACTTACCTGTTCCCAGTAGTTACTGGGTGTGATCTATAACTGTTACTTTGTGTTACAGTGAAGTTTATATACTTTTATTCTAATTACTGACAAGTATTTCTATATCTGCAAAGTGTTGATTCAGACAGTGGCCCATGTGGCCCTGTCTTGTAAATAATCCCTTGTGAATATTGCCATGCCAGTTGGCACAATGTACATGTGTAATTTCTATCTGATATGTTTTGACAATACAAAAGTTATTTTAATATAACCTTGTGTGGAGTCTCTTTTGTGGTGTACCTAGTATGTTGTTGCTGTTGTGCGCTGACGCAAATTCTTTACACATCGTCTCCGAGTTTAGCCTAGACTGCTCGTGACAAGCTACCTAGAGGGTGAGCAGGGGTTATCTTGGCGTGTGACTTCCTTGCCCTGACTGGAATGGTGGTTTCGGCCTGGCTTTGGCGTCAGCCTTAGCCTACCCGAAATAGCCGGTTTCCAACAACATGCCTTTCCTCTTGATGGCCGCTAGTTGATTCAGATAGCGGCCACCTTTGTCGACTAGGATTCCCAGGTATTTGTATTCAGAGCAATTTGAAATTTCTTTTGTGCCAAGCGACCAGGTGTGCGACTTTTTGTTCCCTGTTATGGACAGAACTTTTGTCTTACTGATGTTCACTTCTGGTAGGTTTTCAGCGGCATAACCATAAAGCGTGTTAATAAGGTTTTGAAGACCAACTTTCGTGTGGCTGACCAAGACCACGTCATCTGCGTAGGAGATGCTGGGCAACCCTTTGCCGCCTAACCGGGGGGCGCGGGAGTTACAAGCCTCTAGGGCGGTGGGCAGGTCAGCTGTGAATAGATTGAAAAGAGGTGGAGCTAGCACGCACCCCTGTTTTAGGCCCTTTGTGGTTGGAATACGCCTAGAGAGGTGCGAGCCGTTGCCAAGCTTTACCTGAACCCACGTGTTTGTGTGCAATTCAATCAAGAGGCTTAATAAAGGCGAGGGGATCCCCCAGGAGGCCAGTTTTCGCCAGAGAATTTCCCAGTTGACATTGTCAAAGGCCGCCTTGAAGTCCACAAAGCAGAGGTGGAGAGCCTGTTTGGTCACCCTAGCCTTGTTGATAAGTAACGAGATGGCCACCGGGTTAGTTGTTGTTCCCATGTCTTTGCAAAAACCCGTTTGGCTAGATGGTATTAAGCTTTGGTTTGCAGCCCATTCTCGCAACTGAGTCAATAGGAGGCCGGCGAAGTATTTGGCCTCAATATCAAGGAGTGCAATCAGGCGGTAGTTTTTTGGAAGGAGTCTGTCCCCGCCTTGTAAATTGGTGAGATGATTGAGCCCCTCGATGAGGTAGGGAGGCGTCCAGAGTTGTTGACGGATGAGTAGAGGGGGATCAACATATCAGCCCAGTATTCCGGTTCGAGTTTGAAAAGTGCCGGCGGAATACCGTTAGGTCCAGCTGCACCGTCTTTCCTACCTTTGGAAATTAGTTTCCTGATTTGGGCCGCAGAGGGTGCCATAGTTTCGTCTTCACTTAGTGAGCGTGTAGGAGGATGTCGGCTCTCCAGAAGATTATAGGTGTGAGAAGTTGGCCTGATATATGATGCTCACTAGTTCTAGTGATCACCTTGTATCAGTCCAAACAACCCTTATGGTGATTGGTTATAAGTCAACCTTATAGACCAGCTATCCTAATGGTAGCATGGACAAAGAAGTCTTAGGCTAAACTCTTTTGGCATGTGAAGCCAGCTGTTTTACCACAATATAACCCCTTGAATACCAAGTGAAAGGACACCACACAGGTTGTTATGAAAATAAACAGTATATTTATTAATAACAACACCTCTGAACTCTTTATGAGGTCAGAGGGCTAAGCACATGACAATCTCTTACGAAAAATACTACAAGTTAAGCAAAATTACAATGGTGCCCTAGGGGCACGACAAACCATATACTAAGTAAGTGGAATGTGAAAGTCGATAAAAGGAATAGAGCTGTCCAGAGGCTGTAGGATCGATGGGACCACGCTACACTAACTTCAGGTAAGTAATAGGAGGCCCACGGAACGCGTGTGCAGATTGTGAACTCACACGCGAGATGCGTCACAACGTCTATGGACAGTACAGTTCAAGTTAAAGGTGAGTACGGACAATCCTGACTAGGTAGGACTAAAACGACTGTGGAACTGGACACTAGGACAGTTAAACTACCCTTGAGCACCAAAATGCTCTCGTTACCTCACCCACGGGCCACGGGTGCATAGGTGTCAAAGTGCGTCGCGTTCTCGCGTTGAAGTCAATGGAGCCTGAAAGAAAAGATGCTGCAGGCGACCAGGAGGAAGATGTCCGGTGCAATCCAAGGGTGGATTGTTGAAGAAGAAGACCTGAAAGCAGAGGGGACAATGTTCACAGTCACTAGCCAGTGACTGGAGTGGAACCAGGAAGGAACCAGATGTCGTCGTCGCGATCAGGGGAAGAGTGGACGCTTGACTCTGCTGCCACGTGGACCAGGAGGTGTCTTCGACAACCAGGATGGAGGCAGTAGCTGTCCCACGCAGGCTTCCGCTGTCGGCAGTGTCGGATCTGGGATTGGACTCAACAGGCCTTGGCAAAGGCAACCCATGCGGTGAGTGAAGAAAGCGTCTGGTGCGGACTAGGAGAGTCCGGGGTGCCCCTCTTTTGGAAGGGAGCAAGGGCCAGTCTGGAGCAACCAGACCAGAAGTAAAGATTCAAAGGTTTGTTGTCTAGGAGGCCACTAGCCAGCCGGCAAGTGACCAGACAACGCGTCGAGCAGCAAACAAGCAGAAGGGCCCCACGCAGATCTCGTGGATGCTGAAGGGCTGATCTTCGGTGCAGGGGCTGCTCGGGGCTGGGGCTTCTCAGTCCCCAAAGCACTTGGTCGAGTTTACCTCGGGAGTCGTGCTGGAAGCGAAGTGCAGTTTCTTCCAAGATGGCCGGTCCCACGTGTCTCGTCACACCCACGGATCTCAGCTGTGCTGCAGATGTAGGTTGAGGTCGGAGAGGTCTGAGAATCCGGTTCTCGTCGGGCTCTGAAGTCTGGATCCTCGAGGGAAGACGACAAAGGGAAGCCACTGGATGCTTGATGGTGCATGCAGTTGCAGGGTGGACACTCCTTGTCCACAAGGGAGATTCTTCAGTCATCTGTGGAGCAGAACGTCTAAGGCCAGAGTTTCTTCTTGATGAATAGTTCAGGATAATCTAATTTGGAATGGGACCAGCTCCTACCTTTATTCTCCTAAAGGGGGCTGCACTACTGACTAGGTCCCTCCCCTGGGTGGGACCAGGAAGGGTGGTGGCTACACCCCCTATCCTTTGTCCGGTTTCCCGCCAGAGCTGGGGCAGGGATGCCCCAGCAACTGGTTTGAACCGGTGTATGCACAGGGCACCTTGGGTGCCCCAGGTATGTCTCATTCCTTTCAGGCCTCCCTACCTCAATACACAAAATCCTGTCTGGGGTGGTGCTAGCACCTCCCAAGGCAGGAAACCCTTTGTCCAAGCCATCCTCGCTGGAAGGACTCCCAGCAGCAGGAGGTCAGACTTGTGTCTGTGGTCGGGGCATCCATTTTGTGATGCTGAGGCTCGAGTTAACTTTAACCGGGGTTCACAGTTACATACATGTCGTGTCCCTCTAGAAGGGTGGAATGCTACCCCCGTTGCCAGAATTGGCGAGGGGGTAGTATTCCAAATCGTATGACACCTTACTCGACATGTTTTGATAATGCTATACCAGAGTTAGCATTTAACCGCGAGGTTTAAAATGCACTTAAGAGTATATGGTATAGCGTTATCATGGAACAGCTATTAGGACTTGGTTCCGCAAGCTGCAAACGGGCTCAGCTCATGCCAGAGCACCATCTCACATAATTCCAAGCACTCTGCCTTCAGGATTGATAAGGCCTTCCATAGGAGTGACTGATAGGAATATATGTGTCCATTTTAGGGTTAGATATAGGTATACTATATCTACAGCAAAGGGTGTTTACACCACCTTGCCCCAGCTGTCATGAAGCCAGTTGTGTCAGATTTAGATGGCCAGCCAGGGGTGGCATAATACCTGCTTCAGCCCCTGGTAGACCCTGGGTACACCTATGCCCTGTGTACAGGGACTGATAAGGTGGCCCAGTACCAATTGGTAAATGCACTAAAAGAACATGGTTGTCAATTTAGAGAGAGAACAGCTAGGCTGTGGGTCTGATTAGCAGGCCCACAGCCAGGGAAAGTCGTAAACCAGTGAAGCAAAAAGCAAAAATCTGGGGTGACCATAGGATTGCAGACCCCACTCTCCTACATAACCCCCCCCCCCAAACTTAGGGACATTAAACTAACCTTGACCAGGTGAGTCTTCCTGTTCTAAGTGGAAATACCTGGAGAGACCATCTGCATTGCCATGGTCAGTCCCTGGTCTGTGCTCCACTGTAAAGTCCATCCCCTTAAGGGAAATGGACCACCTAAGAAGTTTGGGGTTTTCACCCTTCATCTGATTTAGCCATAAGAGGGGCTTATGGTCGGTCTGAATCTTGAAGTGAGTTCCAAACAAGTATGGCCTCAACTTCTTCAGGGCCCAAACCACAGCAAAGGCCTCCCTCTCAATAGCTGACCAACGTTTCTCTCTAGGGGTCAGCCTTCTGCTTATAAAAGCAATGGGCTGGTCATGACCATCAATATTCAGTTGAGAAAGAACAGCTCCCACACCCAACTCAGATGCATCTGTTTGGACAATGAAGGTTTTGGAGTAGTCAGGACTCTTGAGAATAGGTGCAGTACACATGGCCTGCTTTAGGTCATCAAATGCCTTCTGACAGCTAACTGTCCACTGAACTTTCTTTGGCATTTTCTTGCTTGTCAAGTCATTAACTGGTGTCACAATGGACCCATAATTTTTGACAAACTTCCTATAGTAACCAGACAGGCCCAAGCAAGCTCTGACCTGTGTCTGGGTGGTTGGAGGAGCTCAGTCCTTTATGGCCTGTATCTTGCTCTCCAATGGTTAAACCTGGCCTCCACCTACAAGGTGGCCCAGGTACACAACCTGACTCTGCCCTATCTGGCACTTAGTAGCCTTGATAGTGAGGCCTGCCTTTTGCAGGGCCTCCAAAACATTCCTCAGGTGGATCAGGTGATCCTCTCAGGTGGAGCTAAAGACAGCAATATCATCTAGATATGCTGCACAGAAGTCATCCAACCCAGTGAGAACTTGGTTCACCAACCTTTGAAAAGTGGCAGGTGCATTTTTCAAACCAAAGGGCATCACCACAAATTGGTAATGACCTCCTGGGGTAGAAAATGCTGTTTTGGCCTTGGCATCCTCAGCTAACCTGATCTGCCAATAACCAGCTGTTAGGTCAAATGTACTTAAGAAAGTTGCAGAAGCCAACTTGTCTATCAGTTCATCTGCCCTAGGTATTGGATGGGCATCTGTCTTAGTGACAGCATTGAGACCCCTGTAGTCTACACAAAACCTCATCTCTCTCTTACCATCCTGGGTGTGAGGTTTAGGCACTAGAACTACAGGACTAGCCCAAGGGCTCTCTGAGGGTTCAATGACTCCCAATTCCAACATCTTTTGGACTTCTTTCTTTATGCAGTCCCTGACGTGGTCAGGTTGCCTGTAGATTTTACTCTTGACAGGCAGACTGTCACCAGTGTCCACCTCATGGGTGCACCAGTTTGTCTGACTGGGGGTCAGTGAAAACATTTGCCTGAAGGATTGAAGAACCTGCTTACAATCCTCTTGTTGATGGGCAGAGAGGCTGTCAGAAAAGACTACACCATCTACTGACCCATCATCAGGGTTCTGAGTGAGCAGGTCTGGGAGAGGGTCACTCTCTTCCTCCTGCCCCTCATCTGTGGCCATGAGCAAGCCCATGTCCTCCCTGTTGACAAATGCTTTGAGCCTGTTTACATGAAGCACCCTGTGGGGGCTCCTGGGAGTTCCCATGTCCACCAAGTAGGTGACTTCTCCCTTTTGCTCAATGATGGTATGGGGTCCAGACCATTTGTCTTGGAGAGCTGCTGGGGCCACTGGCTCCAACACCCACACCTTCTGTCCTGCATGGTACACAGTTAGGACAGCCTTTTGGTCATGCCAAGCTTTTTGAAGTTCTTGGCTGGCCTCAAGGTTTTTAGATGCCTTCTCCATGTACTCTGCCATCCTGGAGCAGAGACCGAGTACATAGTCCACTATGTCAAGCTTAGGCTTTTTGAGAGGTAACTCCCATCCTTCCTTCACAAGACATAGGGGTCCTCTTACAGGATGCCCAAACAGAAGCTCAAAAGGGCTGTAACCAACACCCTTCTGTGTGACCTCTCTGTAAGGAAACAGGAGGCAGGGTAAAAGGATGTCCCATCTTCGCCTGAGCTTTTCAGGTAACCCTTTTATCATCCCTTTGAGGGTCTTGTTGAATCTCTCAACAAGCCCATTGCACTGTGGGTGATAGGGGGTGGTGAATTTATAATTGACACCACACGCCTTCCACATAGCAGTCAAGTATCCTGACATGAAGTTTGCACCTCTGTCAGAGACAACCTCCTTAGGAAACCCCACTCTGGAGAAAACTCCAAGTAGGGCCCTGGCCACGACAGGAGCTGTAGTGGTCCTAAGGTGAATAGCTTCTGGATACCTGGTGGCATGATCCACTACCACCAGTATAAATCTGTGCCCAGATGCTGTTGGGGGGTCCATTGGTCCAACAATGGCAATCCCCACTCTTTCAAAGGGAACCCCCACCACAGGTAGTGGTATGAGGGGGGGCCTTTGTTGTGCCACCTGATTTGCCACTGGCTTGGCAGGTGACACATGAGCGACAAAACTCTTTAGTGTCTTCAGACATATGAGGCCAGTGAAAGTGTGGGGCAAGCCTGTCCCAAGTCTTGTTCTGGCCTAAGTGACCTGCAAGGGGAATCTCATGGGCTAAGGTGAGAAGGAAACCTCTAAGAGACAAGGGGATGACCAGCCTCCTGGTAGCACCAGGCTTGGGGTCTCTTGCCTCAGAGTATAGGAGTCCATCTTCCCAATATACCTTATGGGCACCTGTAGCATTCCCTTCAGCCTCAGCAGCAGCCTGCTGTCTGAGGGGTTCAAGAGAGGAACAATCTAATTGGGTCTGCCTCAAGTCTGCACTGGAAGGTCCCCCTGTCCCAAGAAACTCAACCTGATCAGGCTCAAGTTCTTCTAGGACAGTTCCTTCTGGGGTCTCTGGGTCAGCCTCCTGAGAGGGCTGATCCTCAACCTGAGGCAGGGGGAAAGGCTCTGCCTTAACCCTACCATTCCTTCTCCTGGGTAGTGTCTGGTCCATTCTTCCAGGATCCAGCACTTGTTCAGCTGGGCATTTCTTGGCCTGTGACCTAGTCACAGCAAGGACATGTGAGGAGAGACCTAGCATTTCTACATGAGTCCTGTACTCCACATCTGACCACAGTGAGGATTCCAAATCATTGCCCAAAAGACAATCTACTGGGAGGTCTGAACTAACTACAACCCTTTTGAGGCCAGTTACCCCTCCCCAGGAGAAATTAACAACTGCCATACTGTGATTGGTAGTGACATTGCTAGCATTGGTCACTAGGTAATCTGAACCTAGCATGATCTGGTCAGGGTCCACAAATGTTGGTGTCACCATGGTGACACTGGCACATGTGTCCCTGTAGGCCTGAGCCATTTTTCCATTGATTAAAGGCGTTTGCCTGTATTTGCCCAGAGTACTAGGACTTACAGTAGGGGTCATATCCATGTCCCCAGTACAAACAAGAACTGCCTGAGTAGGAATTCTAACTAAGTCAGAACCCACCTCAGTTCCCAGGGTTAACCCAACTATAGCCTTGGGAGGTACACTACCACTACTAACTGTACTAGGGGGTGCAGGTGTCTTAGGGACAGTAGTGGTAGGAGTTTGGCCTTTCTTGGTGCACTCACTAAACCAGTGAGTCTTACTTTTACAGTATTGGCACCATGGTTTCGTAGGACCATCATTCTTCTTCTTTTGGGAAGTTTGGGACCCACCCTCCTTAGGTTGTTGGGGCCCTGTTGAAGACTTCTGGTCATTTTGCTTATTCTCATTACCCTTCTGGTCTGCTTTCTTCTGACCACCACCCTGGTTCTGGTTCTGCTGCTTGACCCTTGTCCTGACCCATCTCTCTGCCTTTTTTCCCAATTCTTGGGGAGAGGTCAGATCTGAGTCAATCAAGTGCTGATGCAACAACTGGTTCTGACAATTATTTAAGATTTGCTCTCTCATAATTAGATTATACAATCCTGTGTAATCAGTAACTTTACTTCCCAGTAACCAGCCCTCCAGAGCCTTTGTGCCACAATCAACAAAGTCAGTCCAATCTTGAGCCTGAGTTTTCTGGGTATCCCTGAACATCAACCTGTACTGTTCAGTGGTTAAGCGAAACCCATCAATCAGAGCAGTTTTCAAGACTTGGTAATCATTTGCATCCTCGTCTCTAACAGTGAGGAGCTTGTCTCTACCTTTACCTTCAAAGGAGAGCCACAATATAGCTGCCCACTGACTTTGGGGTACCTGCTGTACTTTGCAGGCTCTCTCCAAAGCAGTTATCCACTTGTGGATATCATCTCCTGTCTTATAGGAGGGCACTATTTTACTCAGGTGTTTATTATCAAAACTCCTGTCTCTATCCCTAGGGATAGTGCTGCCACCAGTGGGGACTACCCCACTCAACTGTTGCTCTCTAGCAAAGGCAAGCTTCTCCTTGGCAAGGGCAAGTTCTTCCCTCTGGATCCTCAGATTAGCCTGCTTCATCCTTGCTTCATGTTCTCTCCTCTGAGGGGAAGTCATTCTCCTCTGAGCAGAGGCATGAGAGTGCACAGATCTATTGGAGTCCCTAGAATGAGATCTATCTCTCCTAACTCCAAAGTTAGGCCTGCCCAGGGTCAGTACTGGAGGTCCCCCAGATCCTTCCCTATGTAGGTCTAAGTTGGCCCTTGTGAGTCTGCTGACTATCACAGAACCATTGTCTGCCTCATCCCCAGATGGTTCTTCTTCTTCCTCCTCCTCTTCTACATTCTCTGTTTCAGGGAGGTCTGGATCTCCAAGAGTACCTTCTAAGGCTGGCATGCTCCCATCTGTGTTAGAAGCCTTTCTAGCATCATATGTCTCTAAGAGACCTAAAAGAAAGGGAGTGGTAGGGTTAGAACCCTGTTTCAATTTCCTGGAGGTACACAATTGTTTCATCTCCTGGAAACTGAGAGCTGCATATCTGGAAAGGACCTGTGGAGGATCACTAACCACAAGGGGAGTCACTGAGGTCTCTCCTGTGGTAGACATGCTTTCTAGTGAGGTGTAAGTGGTGCACTTACCTACACTATGGGTTTTCCTACTGATCCCTTGCTAAGAGTTGTAGTCAGGGTGTGCTAGGCCCTTTCTACTACAACAGCTGGTTCAGTAGAACTCAGAGTATTTCTAAGCTTGTTATATGTACCTAGAGTACCTTATGTGATCTTTCAAATGATATTTCAAGATTATATGTGGTAAAAACAACAGCAAGCTCAAATCCCAACCGCTGCACACCAATGTGAGAAGTTGGCCTGATATATGATGCTCACTAGTTCTAGTGATCACCTTGTATCAGTCCAAACAACCCTTATGGTGATTGGTTGTAAGTCAACCTTATAGACCAGCTATCCTAATGGTAGCATGGACAAAGCAGTCTTAGGCTAAATTCTTTTGGCATGTGAAGCCAGATGTTTTACCACAATATAACCCCTTGAATACCAAGTAAAAGGACACCACACAGGTTGTTATGAAAATAAACAGTATATTTATTAATAACAACACCTCTGAACTCTTTATGAGGTCAGAGGGCTAAGCACATGACAATCTCTTACGAAAAATACTACAAGTTGCACAAAATTACAATGGTGCCCTAGGGGCACGACAAACCATATACTAAGTAAGTGGAATGTGAAAGTCGATAAAAGGAATGGAGCTGTCCAGAGGCTGTAGGATCGATGGGACCACGCTACACTAACTTCAGGTAAGTAATAGGAGGCCCACGGAACGCGTGTGCAGAGTGTGAACTCACAAGCGAGATGCGTCACAACGTCTATGGACAGTACAGTTCAAGTTAAAGGTGAGTACGGACAATCCTGACTAGGTAGGACTAAAACGACTGTGGAACTGGACACTAGGACAGTTAAACTACCCTTGAGCACCGAAATGCTCTTGCTACCTCACCCACGGGCCGCAGGTGCATAGGTGTCAAAGTGCGTCGGGTTCTCGCGTTGAAGTCAATGGAGCCTGAAAGAAAAGATGCTGCAGGCGACCAGGAGGAAGATGTCCGGTGCAATCCAAGGGTGGATTGTTGAAGAAGAAGACCTGAAAGCAGAGGGGACAATGTTCACAGTCACTAGCCAGTGACTGGAGTGGAACCAGGAAGGAACCAGATGCCGTCGTCGCGATCAGGGGAAGAGTGGACGCTTGACTCTGCAGCCACGTGGACCAGGAGGTGTCTTCGACAACCAGGATGGAGGCACGAGCTGTCCCATGCAGGCTTTCGCTGTCGGCGGTGTCGGATCCGGGATTGGACTCAACAGGCCTTGGCAAAGGCAACCCACGCGGTGAGTGAAGAAAGCGTCTGGTGCGGACTAGGAGAGTCCGGGGTGCCCCTCTTTTGGAAGGGAGCAAGGGCCAGTCTGGAGCAACCAGACCAGCAGTAAAGATTCAAAGGTTCGTCGTCTAGGAGGCCACTAGCCAGCCGGCAAGTGACCAGACAACGCGTCGAGCAGCAAACAAGCAGAAGGGCCCCACGCAGATCTCGTGGATGCTGGAGGGCTGATCTTCGGTGCAGGGGCTGCTCGGGGCTGGGGCTTCTCAGTCCCCAAAGCACTTGGTCGAGTTTACCTCGGGAGTCGTGCTGGAAGCGAAGTGCAGTTTCTTCCAAGATGGCCGGTCCCACGTGTCTCGTCGCCCCCACGGATCTCAGCTGTGCTGCAGATGTAGGTTGAGGTCGGAGAGGTCTGGGAATCTGGGTCTCGTCGGGCTCTGAAGTCTGGATCCTCGAGGGAAGATGACAAAGGGAAGCCGCTGGACGCTTGATGGTGCCTGCAGTTGCAGGGTGGACACTCCATGTCCACAAGGGAGATTCTTCAGTCTTCTGTGGAGCAGAACGTCGAAGGCCAGAGTTTCCTCTTGATGAATAGTTCAGGATAATCTAATTTGGAATGGGACCAGCTCCTACCTTTATTCTCCTAAAGGGGGCTGCACTACTTACTAGGTCCCTCCCCTGGGTGGGACCAGGAAGGGGGGTGGCTACACCCCCTATCCTTTGTCCGGTTTCCCGCCAGAGCTGGGGCAGGGATGCCCCAGCAACTGGTTTGAACCGGTGTATGCACAGGGCACCTTGTGTGCCCCAGGCATGTCTCATTCCTTTCAGGCCTCCATACCTCAATACACAAAATCCTGTCTGGGGTGGTGCTAGCACCTCCCAAGGCAGGAAACCCTTTGTCCAAGCCATCCTCGCTGGAAGGACTCCCAGCAGCAGGAGGTCAGACTTGTGTCTGTGGTGGCAGCATCCATTTTGTGATGCTGAGGCTCGAGTTAACTTTAACCGGGGTTCACAGTTACATACATGTCGTGTCCCTCTAGAAGAGTGGAATGCTACCCCCGTCGCCAGAATTGGCGAGGGGGTAGTATTCCAAATCGTATGACACCTTACTCGACATGTTTTGATAATGCTATACCAGAGTTAGCATTTAACCGCGAGATTGATAATGCACTTAAGAGTATATGGTATAGCGTTATCATGGAACAGCTATTAGGACTTGGTTCTGCAAGCTGCAAACTGGCTCAGCTCATGCCAGAGCACCATCTCACATAATTCCAAGCACTCTGCCTTCAGGATTGATAAGGCCTTCCATAGGAGTGACTGATAGGAATATATGTGTCCATTTTAGGGTTAGATATAGGTATACTATATCTACAGCAAAGGGTGTTTACACCACCTTGCCCCAGCTGTCATGCAGCCAGTTGTGTCAGATTTAGATGGCCAGCCAGGGGTGGCATAATACATGCTTCAGCCCCTGGTAGGCCTTGGGTACACCTATGCCCTGTGTACAGGGACTGATAAGGTGGCCCAGTACCAATTGGTAAATGCACTAAAAGTACATGGTTGTCAATTTAGAGAGAGAACAGCTAGGCTGTGGGTCTGATTAGCAGGCCCACAGCCAGGGAAAGTCGTAAACCAGTGAAGCAAAAAGCAAAAATCTGGGGTGACCATAGGATTGCAGACCCCACTCTCCTACAATAGGGCTCACTTGTTTTGACGTCCTGATGATTGAAATGTTCATCGAGAAATGATTCCCAAGACGATTTCGTTATGTGAGATGTTATACCATTGTTTTTCGGATTTAACAGTTTATTTATAATCGACCAGAACTGGGCGCTGTTGCTGCCCTTGGAAGCATGGTGAAGTTTTGCCCAGAAGTCTTCTTTATTAGTTCTTTTGATTGCCCATTTCAACTTTTTAAGATCCGCACGGTGTTTGTGAAGTTGTGCTAGGAGAATTCCGTTACCTGGGCTTTTCTTCAGCAGTCTTAAAGATTTATTAATCGCTTTTTTGTGGGATTTCATGGCCAATTTTTGGGTGCCCGAGATCTTCCTTGTGCCAACGGGAGCTCGTGGTGGAAAATGCCGTACGGTTGTTGAATAATTGTTTGCAAACTCCGTCGTAAATTTTTCCCAGCCTGCTACTATGTTGCCAGAAGGATAGTTTGAGGAGTTCAATTGAATTTTTGCAGCTTGAAGTACCTCCGCGGTATTTGCTACTGAAGTTTTAATACGTTTAAGGTTGATGGTGTGACTGTCCTGCGGCCCTATTGCGTTTGAAGGAACGTCATCCGGAAGAGCTCCTAGACTTACTTCTTGAGGGCGATGATCGCTGTCACCCTTGTCTCCTAAGTTGACACCCAGAACGTGATGAAATAACGCGAGGGAGACTAACGTGTAATCAATTGAAGAAGTAGACGCGCCTGAGGTAAATGAGGCCACAGACGGTGAGTCGTCTGGGAATCTTCCATTTAAAACCCGCAGGCCCATGTGTTCCAGATCTTCCAGTAGTGCCTTTGCAGACTTAGAAGCCTTGCATTGGCTGCTAAATAATGTATGTTCCAGTGGTACGACTGGGCCTGAATGTCACTGTTGGTGGAAGAGCCTAAAATGCATTGATTGAAGTCTCCAGATAGAATTAGATTTGGTGCAGTTCGAGTAGTCATAACATAATGTAAGTGGTCCGTTAGGAGTTTTTCCTCATGTCTCTTGTTTTTGGGGTTAATGTAGATGTTAGTTAGCTGGAATTCTTTCTTCTTACCCCCAAAGTTAAGTGATAACTCCATTGTGTTTTTGGCCAAGGAATTTGTAGAAAGTGACCGAGCATAGCCAATAGTTGATATTTTAAGGTAGGTTGCTAGGTCTCCTGACAGACGACCAAACTTGCTTTTCCTTGTGGCTGGGGAATGATAGCAGGTGTAGCCCTACAGATGTATCGGCTCTTCCAACCATGTTTCCTGGAGAAGGATGATGTCAAACGATTTGATATATTGTAGGAAGTCAGTATCCTCTGCTTTATTGTATAGCCCGTTAATGTTCCATGAGCATAGTTCTATGTGCGGTGCATCCGTTCGCATAACTGGCTCTGTTGGATATCCTTGTCATTGGGGATTGGCTTGTGAGTTACATATCCTAAAGAGCCGATGTTCAATCGTACTATGCGTATTAGTAATCCTTGAACTGTTTTCCGTGGTTATCGCCTGGGCTGCTGTAATAGAGCAACCCAGAGCGCCCCTCAGCACGGACCTTGTCATTGAGGTTGCGTTGGACGGTCGCTGCTTGGGCCTCTCGAGCAAGGGCAGCGGATATCCTATGTTGTGGTGGGCAGCTATATTGATCCCCCATACTTTAAGGAGAACTTGCTCCTTGAAGATTTTATTGACGATTTCCGGGGAAGTCCATGTAGCTTTTGTCGCCTCATTCCCGTCCACCCTGTCAGTTCTTATGAATTCTATGGAGAGAAGGTCTGCTGTAGATAAGTCCTTTAGTGCTGGTATAGTGCTAAGTAGCCGTAGTAAATTCCCTCTGTTCAGGATATCAAATCGGCCTTTCGATTGGTACTCAGGAGTAAAGAGGATTCTGGTAGAGAGCTCATTTGGATAGTGCGGCAGAGGGATTAGCTGATTATTTGAGGCTTGAGGACTTGAGTTGTTGTGGTTGGAGTGAGGCGGGATTCCAGTGGGATTCTCTCCGGTGGTGAGAGTTATTGAAATGGGCACAGAAAGACCTGTGGTGGTGTTGACTGTGGTGGATAAAAGCTTAGTTTGAGGGCTCGGGAGCCGTGGTTCCGCTGGTTCCTGGGGACGGGAGCTTACACAGGTGGTCGTGGATGGTTCGACCCGTGCAAGATCCGAGTTTTGAGTTAACTGTACCGCTGCAGGTTCAGATGTCAGAGGAAGAGTAAGGGGGCTTTCATCTGTCACTTGACAGAGGCCATGTTTGTCCGACTTGTGTTGGATTCCAGCCTTCCCACCAGGTGAGATTTTACCATCCTCCAGCATGGAGGCAGGAGTGCTTGCTTTTGCGGGTACTTCATTGGGGGAGAGTCTGGGGCCCGTAAAAGGTAGGTCCCTTCTATCAATGCTTGCTGTATTAGGACTCCTGGCCAGCTGCTCAAATCTTTTTCCTGACTGAAAGAGTGGGTAAGCTTCTGGTATACTTGTTAAAGATTGTTTTTTCTGGCCTTTCCTTTTCAGCTGACGCCGCCCTTTCGCGTTGAGGGGCAGCTTACTGGCGTTTGTTGGAGAAGTGGAACAGGTTACCGTGTGGGCCGGTTCCGGTGGCATGCACCCCGATTCCGACACCGATGAAACTTTGTCGGGGGTGCTTGATGTAATTGTCCCACCTATTGGTGCTATTTAGAAGGCTGTTTCGCCCGGGTTAGTGCGCTGAGGCCTTGCGTTTGTCCCTTTTGGCAGCCCTTCTAGTAGGCTGGATACGGTTACTGGAAGTGCTGCAAGTTTGTCGATAATGGGACCGCAACTGCATACCAGCTTTGCCTCCTGCTGGGCCCTGCTGATTAGCGTATTTAATTGGCCGAGTTTGTCATCTTTCCGCCCTACAAAAACAGCTAGGGTATCGAGTAGAGTCAGCTGTAAGTCCATTTTGTCTGATTGAAAATGAGGAGTATCAACAGTTCGTTGCATAGTGTTGAGCAGGATATCCCGGATGTATGACGTTATAACGCATACTTTTACTCCGCAGACCATTACAACGCGACTTTTACACCGCATACCGTTACAACGCATAGCGCCTTGGGGCGCTGGATAGTGGTAAGTATAATTTACTATTCTAACTCCAGTCCCCGTGGACCCTAGGGAAGGTGTTGGATAGTAAATTATACTTATTCCCTATCCTAGAGCGCCCCTCAGCGCAATGCGTTGTAATGGTATGCGGAGTAAAAGTCGCGTTGTAATGGTAGTGCGGAGTAAAAAATGCGTTGTAACAGGTGTATACCGGATATCCCACGTATTTGACGCTTCTGTTGCTTGTGATTTTGTTGATGTCCCAATTTCGGTGGCCCCTTTTTTGAGAGTTGAAGACAGTGAAGAATTCGGCAGGGAGGTTAAATTAGAGAGGGCACCCTCCTGGATTGGGCCCAGTCCGGATGCCTGGATTTTATTAGTTGGTTCCGCCTTTGGTGAAGATGGAATCATGCACGTCGGTGGAATATATGTGGCAACTAGATCGGCCCATTCTTGCGAGCCCAAATAGGTTGTGTTGGCGAGGCCATCGCACCCAAGGTTTGGATTGTTTGCCCAATCCTCCTTGCTGTGAACTAGCTGATCTTTTATTGCTCCTTCAGGGTGCTGTGAGTGGGGACTTATACTGTCCAGTTGGGCCTGATGGTTTTTGTCTGCAGTCGGCAAGTTGTTAGGATTGCCTGTATCGTCGCTGCTCGGGGCTTCTTGCCATTGATTGAACATCGCGCCACTGCTTGAGGGAGAGTTGTGGAAAGAATGATTGTTTGTCTCACTTATTGTACATGAGGGGGAAGCTGCTGATGCCGGGGGGCGTTTAGGTCCGTGACAGAGGGGGGTAGATGAAAGACAGATGTTGCCCCTCAGTCGCCTGCTAGCGGTGGTGATAGTCTGCAAGTGGCCTTGTTTGAGAGCTCGTGATCCACCAAGCCCCTTGTTATCACCGCTTCCACTGGGCTCAATGCTGGTTGGCTGGCCTGAGGTGGAAGAGTAAGATGAAGTGCAGCTGGTTTGCTGTAAAGATTGAATAAGATGCAGGTCCCCCGGTGAAAGGGGAAGAAGTGAGTCCTGGAGGCCCTGGATTTTTCCACTGGACGAGAAGATGGTGGAAAAAGGATCTTTCAGAAAATTAAATTTAGATGTGATTTTTGGTTGTCGTAGATTCGGACGACGGATCGCGGTTGGGGAAATTCGATCTCTGGATGGACCAAGTTCCCCTGGTTCTCTTTGAGACGCTGCCCAACTTCCACTGACTTCTTTGAGTTCTGACTCGGTAGCGCTCGGTGTGGTCTCCGGCTTCGCCTTTGACTTAGTTTTTGATTTGAGCTTCGGCTTACTTTCAGGGGGGACCCTTTTCTTGCCTGACCTCATATTGGGTTTCCTGGGCCTTTGCGGTATCCTGTGGTACTCTGCGGTGCTTCAGAGATAGACACTTAATGCAGCTTGATGTAGCTTGATGCAGCACAGAGGTGTGACTGCACAGAACCACTGTCACTACCGCTGCCACTACCGCTGTGTCTCCTACAGTGTCACTAGGATCAGCTTGAAATGGAGCTCTGGCACTACCGTCTCACACCGATCATTACTGGGGGGCAGACGAAAACAAGCGGAGCTCACAGGGAGGTCCACCGGCAATTTCAGACCTAGTCAGACCTGCCTGGGCCTCTACCCCTCTGGGCTCTTACTTAGCAGCCGCCTCTAACGGCAGCCGCGCTCGCGTTTGCCCAGTCAAGGGAAATTCCAAAAAACAGTACCAGCCAAGAGACAGTTACGTGTGGCCTCACCTCGTTGAACTTGGTAGCTTGGGTGTGGATTCTGGACCCCCGCAGCTCCGCAGAACCCTCTCAAGACGGAGATGATAAGGGCTTCGCTGCCGCGGTCACCCCTTGGTTATCCCCGGTATTGGGTGTCGCTGTGGGGCGGGTTGCTGAAAGTGAGGCAGCTGGCGCGGCTTTCCTCACGGCTTCTGCTTCGCGGTTTCTCCGCGGTTTCTTCCTGAATTCCTGGAGTCCTTTTCTCCACCTTCCTGACGGAGGTGGTCATTGGGGGCGCCAACAAACATTGTCGCACAGGGTGCCACCAGCGCTAAAGCCGGCCCTGAGTAAAGTGGATAATCTGTAGTGTGATAGTAAATACACGTCATGTTTAGTGGAAAGGACTGTTTCATTTTAATTTATGAAATAATGTAATTTAAAATGATGTAAAAGATTGTGATTGATTGTGATTGTTGCACATCTAAAAAGGATGAATGACATTCCCTCCGAAACATTGCAAGTAAAGAGAGACTGGAAGAACATTTTTGTATCTCAAGGGAAACGGAAAAGACAGAGTATGTTTATAACAGGCAAGCAGTTCCCTGAATTTGATATCGTGTCCTGAGTTAGGAATGAATGCTCTTTGTTTTTAAAACCACAGCAAAAGTGTGACATTGGAGCTCTTTTTTTGGCACAGTAAATCTGAAAATAAAACTTAGGTTGTGGGTGAGGTGCGATTGCAAATATTGTTTAACATTGTCTCACTTAACAAATGAAAGGAAGCATGGTTGGAGGTGGAACAAAGGTACATTTGAAGCTAAATGTATATGTTGACCCCTTGGTCACCCATTGGACACCCATAGGCTAAAATGAGTGATGGGTAACATATTCCCAAGTACCTTGCACACATTCTGTGTTTTTGCAGTCACATCTATTGTTTAAAGGTGTTTAACAAAAGAATTGAAAGGCAGCATTGTTCTAGATGGAATAAATGTAATAAACAAGCCCTCACATGCAAGGTCCATTTTGATTTAGTTCAGAAAATGTGCTTCACATACTGCTTTCAAATTCAAATAAAAAAACAACTTTATTTCGGTCAGTAAACCATAAAAGTGAATGTGGAGTGAAGTAACAATTCACTAAAACATTCCACAGGAGCACAGTCTCAGACCCCACAGTCCTAGTTTGTAATGACTGTCGAATGAGCCAGCACCCCGTAAAATAGACAAAAAATATATACAAATATAAGACATTGATAAAACAAGTATGGTACGTATGCAAACTCTAAAAACACACTTAAAACCATAGATAGTAAGAATAAATACAAATTAAGCAAGTCCAGTTAAAACGTTATAAAATTATGAGCTTAACCTATGGATTAATATTCAAAAGCGTTTTGCGAACACACCACATAGAAAATAGAAAGCACAACACTGCAAATACAATGGGCATTTGGGTGCTGTATTTCAACAACCTAAATGCCTCTACGCAGTGCTGTATTCCCAGATTTCTGCATAGCTGGGTCAACCAGCGATGCCTAGCTTTCCCAAAGCCAGGGCTGAAGAAGAATAGATGCAATTCTGGTACGCAGCATGATGACCCCATGCCTGAATTGTAAGTATAGTTTCCTAGCTAGGGCAGGTTGGATATCATCCAAGGCAGGTTCTAAACTATACTGATCTGTAATTCTCAGGAACACTGCAGTTAGAGTGCCTGATTTTGAGTTCCCCTGAAGGTGAGCAAGTATGCTCTCCCTATAGCTCAGTGCCAATTTCTTCCTAGAAATTATGGGACAAGCTACCTCAGCGTTGTACCATGTGCTCACTCTACCCACAACAAAAAGTATGTCCTTGATGTGGGCTATCCAAGGTAGTTTTCCCTCGCCCTGGAGGCTCCAATCCTCCTTTAGCTCTGCCCTATATTCAACCAATTCCGGGGTTACCCATAGGCGACGCCAGAAGGGGCCTGAGAGCAATATCATCTGCAATTAGCCTTACCCTAAGATCCAAGCAGAGTGGTGTAAGGGGGGAGCTAAGGGGAAGACCAAATTGCTGCCTGACGCAAATGTTCCCCCTATTAGTGATGTTTCGAGGAGAACAGTGCCCCCAAAGTTCAGCCCCATACATGGCAGCACCCCTTGCTTGAACTTTGTATATTTTGACAAGTGGTCCAATAGGTTTGTGGAAAGAGTTCCTAAATAACTTCGTCAAACCCCCATGGTCAGTGCTAACTTTAGGCTGGTTTTATTGATTTGGGCTCCCCAGTCAATTTTTTCTGTTAAAGTAACCGCAAGGTACTCAAATACAGACACCTTCGCCAGTGAAATGCCTTGTAGGCAGGGGTTTGGTCGTGTTGAACTAGCTGGTTTGAAGACCATATATTTGGTTTTCTAGGTGTTAATCTCGAG
Organism: Lissotriton helveticus; assembly: GCF_964261635.1. Classification (NCBI taxonomy): domain Eukaryota; kingdom Metazoa; phylum Chordata; class Amphibia; order Caudata; family Salamandridae; genus Lissotriton; species Lissotriton helveticus. The sequence goes on along the minus strand of NC_136057.1, from coordinate 2,146,219,146 downwards.
CCCCCTGCATTTGCAAAAGGCATTGAAGTTGTTAAGGATCCCATTGGTGATTTAGAGAGCATATAGTATTGTCGGCGAACATCATTGTTCGCTATCTTGGGCGCATCAATATCCTTCCCCGCATTCAGTGTCTCTACAAGTGGATTTATGAATAGGCAGAAGAGGGTGGGCGCGAGGACACGGCCTTGTCTGACTCCTCTATCTATGGGTATGAGTGCGGTGAGTTCTCCATGTTTGCCAAACCTGATTTGAGCATAATTGCCTTCATGTAGCTGCTTTAGCAGGTGGCATAAATAGGTTGGGCCCCCAGATCACTTAAATCCACCCACGGTTTGTCTCTTGGCACCAGGTCAAATGCGGATTTTAGGTCTATTAAGATTAAGTCGAGACTGCCACCCTCTATGATCACCGTTTTCCAATACAGGAGTTGGAGCCTAAAAATGCGATCTATAGTAGACGTCTTTTCCCTGAAACCAGCTTGGAATGGACTCAAGATATTGCGGTCATCCATCCAAGCCTTGAGATGAACCAGCAGTACACGGGCAAAGATTTTCTGGCTGACGTCGATTAGACTTTTTGGTCTATAATTTGTGGGAAGAAGTGGTGAGCACTTTTTGTAAATCAGCATGATTTCCGCTCCTACCCAGATTGCAGGGATCACCATTTCCTGCAGTATGGCATTATATAAGGTCCACAGATAAGGGGCCCAGTTGGTTGGTTCTGTATGAAAGAGGTCCCCTGGAATCTTATCTAGCTCCGTAGCTTTAGACAGGGCTACTTTACTAATGGCGCTGGTGATTTCTTTGAGAGTTATCTCGTGGCCTTGATGCAGGATTTCTGTGGTAAGTGGTTGTCATTGGCTGTAGTGGCACCCTCATCCTTCATTCTTGAATAAAGGGCCTCAAAATATTTCTTCCAAAAATCAGCCGCAATGTTGGGTTCTATAGGCTGCTTCCCTTCACTGCTGCCCGTGTTTACTATGTTCCAGAAAGCCTTCATGTCATGATTAGATACGCCCTACTCAGTGAGTCCCACTTGTCCCTCTCCCACATTTGCTTGGCTTCGGTGATGGTGTTTTTATGTGACGCTGTCTTTTCTTTAATTTCGGACCTGTCCTTGGTTTCTATGAGAAGCAGCTTAGCCATCCGACAGCTATCACTGAACCAGGAGTGTTTGGCCTTCTGATACTCTCTTATTCTATTAAGTGGAAAAAAGTGTCAGCCAGGGTGTCAGGATCAGGGCGTTGTGATCGCTGTCGTGTCGGGGTACGACCACAAAATCAACCGCCCTGTGCCACAACCTCATGTCTACCAAGATGTAATCTAGAATGGAGGAATGCCCTGCTCTATTAAAAGTGTGGTTCTCAGGTGAATCCGATTTTGTACGACCATTACATGCCCTTAGAGAATGATTTAGAGTAAAAGATTTAATCTTCAGCGGAGACCAGACCTTGGTTGGCAGGATGTTTGGCTCGGGAACTGCCCAGTGAAGATTCTCTTCACTGGGAGTTCCCCCATTGAGACCGTTCAAGAGCTCAAACTGGCAGTTGAAGTCGCCACTACTAACTACCAAAATGTTGTTTGGAATGGTGGATATAAAGGCAGTCAGTTAGTTGATCGAAGGTCGGTGATTCTTTGCTATTGCTTACCGGCCTGGAGTAGACAGTAAGCAGAGCAATTCCGACCTCTGGTGTGAAAGTAAGAAGAATACACAAGATATCCTTTGAGGAGGACTCTAATTGCTTTGCTGTGCAGCCCAAGTGAGAGCTTACCCATGTACAGAGTCACCTGATGGCAGCTATTCTGAATGATGCAAAGCACAGTCTACAAATACCCCCCAGTCAGGATTGTCCAATTTGGTGCTAAGTCCCCCGACATTCCATGATAGAACCTGCATCTTGGTTGGATCTAGAAGTTTGCCTGTGTTTAGAGTCTGGGTGTCTGCTTCTGGTGGTCTAGCTTCCCTCTGATGTACGCATGCCCTCTTCACCTTAGGTTTAATGCAGGTGTCACCCTTTTCAGCTATGGGTGTTGGGGGAAGTGGGACCACTGAAATAGCTAGACCATTAACCTGCACCACGGCTTGAGGTGATTCCATGGATGGGATATTTTAAAGTGACATTAGGCAGCTGCCCCCTGTAAATTCCTCCAACACAACTTGTACGCTTGTCCCAGGCTAACCGCATTACGCAGGGGTTCACCTTCCCTTCACCAGCCCCCAGCCAACGTGTGGTGCCAGGATAATGGAACTCCCTAGATAGAACAGTTCACTCCCAGGGTTCCCCATGACAAGTGGATGTCTCTTCCTGGTGATGCAGTAGTTTGATGCTGTAAAGCTAAGGCACCCCCTGGTTACTTTAGGGTTCAATAGGAGGGGGAAAGAGAGGAAAACTGTAACTAGAAACAACCTCTTGTCAAACCCAATAGATTTAAATCAGGCAATTGCTCTGTTATAATCCATTATGTGTACAACACAAATACAATAGCGCCACTAGTTATGGTTTTCAAGTAGTTTTGATTTATTTTGTACAAAAATATTTTTCATCTTTTTAGTATATAAAACTCTTTTTATCTCATTTTTTTAGTACATAAAAAAGAACAGTTCATTTTTCATTATTCAGTATACATGATTGTTTTTTTTTATAAAAGTCAAGTATCACAATATTTTCTGTAAATGACAAAAGTTAGAGGTCCCCACAAACACAAAAAGACATAATGAAGCTATAATCACAAATCATACTCTCATGCACGCTACCTTATCAGTCAGACTATTCACACACACTAACTCACACATAACAATTTTTCAAAGGAAAGTGGAAAAAACAGGAGGAAAGCACATCTGATCTGATCTGGGCTAAATAACCATATTCATATGAGGGACATCAGTTCATCATCTTAGTTTTCAGAAACTTTCTTTTAGTTGTTTTTCTTATGATGTATCTCTCAGATGTGCAGAAGTGGCCTGACAAGAGGTTGTTTCTAGTTACAGATGCAGTAGTTTGAGTCAGTCAACCGCTTCTAGAACCCCAAATCTGTTCGCTGTCGGTATGTTGAATAGCAAGGGTCTAGGAGGTTGGTACCGCAGACTAGTTAACTGGTGAGTCTGGTTCCACAACCCTAGCCTCTGACTTATTTGCGCGCTGGTTGCTGGTGCTTGACCTGGGGTGTAAAAGTAGCCTAGCAGTAGAAACCTGATGCCCATATCCTGCCGATAGGGATTCAATCCTAGAAGGCTTTGGACAGTCATTGGGTTTTTTAAGTTAACCACTATGCAGTCCCCTTGCACATCTTTCGGTATGTTACCCACCCAGCTAACCCTACTTATCATGAGAATCTTGCCTGCGTCTTTATAGGCAAATTGCCTCTGCCTGGCCAGCCAAAACATAGACTTGTTCCTAAATTCAAGGCGAGTTTCCCTCTGTTCTGTTTTAAGCTCAGGTACGCCTGCTAGGACATTGACATACGGGGATGAGGCGGGGGTAGATTAATGGGGGCAAGACCTGCCTTGCTGCCCTTACCTCTATGCTGGATACAAAACCAACCCCCTCCCTGCTACTAAGCCCCTTTTGATACGTGCAATCTCGCTCAGTTAACATGTTAGGGTGTACAGTATCTCCGCTCTTGGCCTCAGGGTTGACCCTGTTGGTATCGGTAGTAGGAGTGGAATTTTGGGCATATGGGGGCTCAGGCCTTGCTCTAGATATTACAGGTACAATATTTGCCTGGCAGCTGGCATCCAGCCCCCCCGGCGATTGTTGCTGGACTACCTGTCCTCGCTTTTAGCTGTTCTGCCAACTTGTCTACCGGTGCTACCAAGGAGCTAAGCTCATCTTTTACAATAGACCTAAACTGGACCTGTAAATCCCCCACCAAGTTCGTCCCCCAAACTGGGTAGTGCAGAGCTACGTGCACCACCTGTAGAACCCCTATTCAAGACCAGGTCATCCAGGGTTGCTCCATTTCCGGGTGACCCATCGTCACGCTTCTTCCGTTTGGCCCCCGCCCTGAATACTTGCTTGATTTTCCCACTTTTTGCGTGGCCTGGGGTATCGTCCGCTTTGCGCAGATGAACATTCGGTGCATCGCTCGCCTTTGTCAGGGTGAATCCACTCGTCAGTGTGCTGAGACATGGGAGGGACGTTTCTGCGACATGGGTGGTTCGGGGGGAATCTGAGCCCGTCGGAGAGAAATGTAAGTCAGGAGTTAAAGACAACCATATTTCGGTCAGTTCAATTTCAGTTGCCTCAATGTGTGGTGATATATTTTATTTGTTTGTTTTATAGTGATGAGAATGTAGTGAAAATACTCTCTCTTAGGGTGGTAAAGATGAGAGCGCAATGTGCTTTTTAAAATACCCCTCACACACTAAAAAAATCCAGTAGTGTCATGCTTCATCATTGGGGTCTTCCCGTCCCTCTACGGGGCGGGGCGTGCTACGACCTGACCGACTACGCGGGAGCACTTAAGTGGTGACAGGACTATGTGATGGTGCAAAGTGGATGGTGTCAGTGAAAGTGTAGGGACCTAACAATGTGTGGGAATACAAAAGTTAAAAATCCTCTGGCTAGTAGAAAAAAACGATTTATTCACTTCTCTAGCTGGGGACGTTAAGAAGGGGGTTTTGGGGTTGAGCCGATTGCTACAACCTGGTCTACATGTTTCGTAGGCAGTCCCCTACTGCCTACTCATCAGGACCTTCTACTGGTCCCTACTAAATTAAGCTCAGTTGCTAAGTGTTGTCAGCCTGTCTTCCTAAAAACTAACAGTAAAAATCCACTGTTAGTTTGTGCTTCAGGGCATGAGCTGGCCCCCGTGGAAGCAAAAAATCTCAAAAATTGTGACCATTCAGCAGAGCGGCAACACGGGTAGAAGTAAGACTTAGGGACTTTGCAGACAATAGCGCCGCGGTGAATTCCTACCGATTGTCAGCTCATGGGGCATCACACGCTTGCCACAGCAAGACCAAATTTAGGTCACAATTTTTGAGATTTTTTGCTTCCACGGGGCCAGCTCACTGACACCATCCACTTTGCACCATCACATAGTCCTGTCACCACTTAAGTGCTCCCGCGTAGTCGGTCAGGTCGTAGCACGCCCCGCCCCGTAGAGGGACGGGAAGACCCCAATGATGAAGCATGACACTACTGGATTTTTTTAGTGTGTGAGGGGTATTTTAAAAAGCACATTGCGCTCTCATCTTTACCACCCTAAGAGAGAGTATTTTCACTACATTCTCATCACTATAAAACAAACAAATAAAATATATCACCACACATTGATAGAATCTCTTTGTTTATGTATATCAGTTTGGAGGGTGATTCTGTCAACACCTCTGCACTTCCTCTATTGTTTTGCAATTTCAGTTGCCCCCACACCTATGGCCCTCTGTAGCATTCTGTCAATTGAGGTTGGGAGTAGTGATGATGTGAGTTGCGGGGGCGGAACATGCTTTTTATCCATACAAATTAATTTCCCCATTGTTACTAGTTTGCTCAGGGCTAGCAGTAACCACTGTGTCAGGACAGTGCCTACCAGCGGCGAGGCAACCTGCACTGACACCCACACCTAACGGTAGAGCCAAGCATGGCCCTAGTGCTCACTAGGCTTTTTGAGCCTGATAATATCGCAAAACAAAGCGCTATGCCTTGTTGGTCCTTGGCCTAGTCTGTGTCCAGCCCTTTTGCTCCAGGCGCAGATCTTCAGACAGCAGATATGTGGGGGTGGCCCAGCCCCGCCTCATTCGTGCACGGACGGTGCAGCGGGAGCCCTGGCCCAGTTTAGAATGCGTCTCCGGGCGCGGAATAGCTGCGACGTCGGTGGCGGCTGAAGCCGCAGGTGCTGAATGCAGGCTGCCCGACTCGTCGCCGCAGGTGACCCTCATAAGAGGGCGGACACCGTAGTGCCACAAGATGGCAAGCGCACCAGCCTTCTGGTGTCCATCGGCTGGGGGCCGCTGCTGTGACGTCACTTCCGCTAGGGGAGGGGGGATCGGGGTATTTAGGCTTCCCCCTCCCTCCGAGCGGCCTCTTGTGCTCTTGCTGCCCTCGATGTTGGTGCCCAGGATCTTCAGGATCAAAGGTGAGAGGCCTTTCCCCCCTTCGTGCTCGCTCCCCCCATTAGAGGGGTTGAGATGGGCCGGGCGGCCTGCTTAGTATCAGGCCGCTGAAGCTGGGACATTTACATGTCGAGACTATGTGCAGTAAACCTTTTTTGTGTAGTTTTGTGATCGGGGGGGCTGGGCACTGGGCGGGGTACCTTGCCATTGGGTAGCGATCTATCTATATTATGTGTAGCAGTTTATGTATTATTTAAAGTGCATTTCGTAGTTACTATCATCCTACCTGCGGGGCGGGTTTACGGAGGTTAATTTCTGTACTGGGCAGTGGGTGTGTCTCAGGTATCTGCTCGCTCGCATCCGGCCCGGTGGACCGGGGTTCGATTCCAGCGTATGCAGTTTTGGCAGTCTCTGCATTATTTCTTGGTGCTCTGGGCCACTTGGTGTTATTGGCCCGGGGGTTGTATGCGTGCTTTCAGTGGAGTATCAGGGGTCCTGGACAGAGGTTGCACTAGTATCGCTCCCGAGTCGGGAGTCACCTCGTGCATTTGCAGCATCTCGCTCCTCCAAGCGAGGCAGCGGGCCGCGGTAGCCCCCTCCTTTCCCAGTGTTAGTCTGCCAGCCAGCGGGCACGCGAGAGGAGTGGCAGGTTGCCCGCGCCCTTTCCTAGGTGGTCTCTCCTCAGACCCTCTGGAGCCTGCAGTCCTTCGCACTTCATGTAGTCTAGCGGTGCTTCGGGACCCCCTAATAGCCGCGGGTTGTGGGGTCCGGCAGTGGCCATTTTCTGGGGCGCTATTGTCCGGCCGCGTGGGTCAGGGCGCCCAAGCGGCCATTTTCGGGGGCAGTCTGTCCCTTTGGATCTACGGGGGAGGGGCGTGGGTGTGTGGCCATTTTGGGGCAGCTTTCGACCATGCCTACCATGTATTGCAGGGGCAGGAGTGCTAGGGGGCTACACCACTTTCTTCTTGGTTTGTGCACTCGTCCTTCCGTCATGTCATGGGTTTCCTTCCTGCATTTTCTACTTTCCAATCATCACCCGATCTCGCCGTCCCGGCGGAGTGAGTTTTGTCGTGCTCTAGTTAAGATTTTCGCTGGCCATCAAATCGCCCCCCTCGGGGTTCAAGCGTGCGTCCTATCGGAGCTTTCGCCAGGCACTCGTGTGTGTGTGACTGTGTGGTCTAATTGATAGGACGTCTGACTTCGGATCAGATGGTTCAGGGTTCGAGTCGCTTCAGCAGATCCTTTTGCACTGGCTGATATTTGGGAGTCCATGCAGCGTCGGTCCGCCTTCTCCCTCATCCCCCGGGGTTCTCCTTAGAGCAGTGCCATTAGCACAGTGGTTAGTGCCGGTGTCTCCAAAGCTTGCGGTCATGTGTTCGATTTCCACCATCGCGTGATGGGATGGTTTAAAAAAGCAATTAATAGCTGATTATGATATTTAATATCGTTAATTTTCCCCACCGGGGGAGGTGCCGCGCGGCCTGAGGGCTGCTCCTGCCGGGCGTCTCCGGGATCTGAGGCCTTTCCCTCGCCTTGCCCTGCACTGCACCCGTGCGGGGAGTGCTGGACGGGCATCACATGCCATCCGGCGTTCCCCCTCGCACTGCCGTGAGGGCGACCACTGGTTTTTTCCCTGGGTTCTGGTCTCCCCTCCCGTTTGCAGCGCAAGCCCCGTCCTGGTGATCATGGGCCTCGGCGATATCCTGTGTCGGCCCTCTTCTTTCTTGGGGGTCCTTGTTGCGTCTCCGCGTGCCTCGTACTGGCCAGCTGGGTCCCGGTGCGGCGATGCGGTACACACTCCCCCTGCGGGAGTGTTTTCCCTAGTCCCCATGAGCTTCGGTTACCGCGCCCAACGTCCGGTGTTTCTGGGCAACCCCCCTTCTCCTCGTGCACAGCTCATTTTGTCTGTTCCATTGCACGTATCCGGCCCGATTCGGCCTGGGTCTAGTTCGCGATTGTATCACGCAGTGGCTGCTCCCTCCTTGTGTGCATGTAGCAGCGCCCATGGGGCAGGCACGGGGGTAAGCCAGTGCGCTTGTTCACATTATCGAAAGCGCATTTAATAAGCAAGCTTTGCAATGCAACAGGTCTCGCAGCAAGTGAGTGTGAGTTTTTGTAGTGACACCATTTGCCCTGGATGTTTTGTTTGGGAATAACTATATGGACAATCAGGGCTGTTACATGTTCATTTAAGGTGGCACTAACATGTGTGTACTTTCAGGAGAGTACGTGTACAGCTGGCAAGGAATGGCTAAGAGGAAGCTGGAATACGGTGGTTTGACGCCAGAAGCAGAAGAAGCACTACAGATTAAAGAGCTCATTGTAAATAATGGAAGGAACGTTGTGACAATTTCTTTTAATTTTTCAGAATACAAAGTAATCAACGCGAAGGACAAGGAGGCGGCACAGGTGGCAACTGGGGGGACAGAGACAGGTATATGGCGAAGGACCAGTCTTTGGTGTGGACACAGAAGGGGGGCGCATACACGCAGAAAGGGAGAGGGAACACGGCAATGCGTTGTCTAGAAAATTGTCACCTGCAAGTGCGCCAACTAACGTTACCTTTTTCCCTCCATAGCCCCTTCTCACACTCACTCGCGGAGTCACTACGGATGGATTGGAAATTTTCGCTCCGCTTTGTCGCACCACTGTGATGTAAGTATGGAGGGGTCTGGGACACGCACCTGTTGATACTCATGACGGCCAGGTTCTTTCTCCATGTGTGTGCTGTGGCTGATCCTAATTTTTATCCCCAGATCCCGTGTGGGCGAACAGAAGTGGGAATGGACAGCCAAAGTTCCCCTCCGCTCTTTCAAGAAAATACCCAGGTGGAGGACTAGTTGCCGGGCACCTCCCAGGACGCAGTGTGGGCTGACTTTATGGAGCTGGTAAAGCTGGAAGGCCTTGCTTGGGCACAGAACTTGTTGAACACGCCAGAGCCGGAGGATTCTGGTTTCCCGGCTGAATCCCCTTCGTCCGACACCCAGAACAGCACTGATGCCGCTCCCTCCAGGCCCAAGCGGATCAGAAAGCCCACTGTTAGGGATTTCCCCCTGGAATCTTTGCCGCTGACACGAAGCAAATCGGTGGCGAACCCCCGTGAGGTCCCGTCACAGGGGGCAAGTGCTACGCCACCGCCCCCGGTCCTCTCCAAGGACAATCAGGCTGCCCAAGGTAATTTCGCCACCAGAGACGATCTGACCAAAGTATTGGACACTTTGAACAATTTCATGGGACGTTTCCAAGGGGGGTTTTCTTCTGCTAGCTCACCTCAAGCTGGGGGTAGTAGCGTGGTTAGCGGGAGTCCTGTTCCGGCAGCCTCTACTGTTTGGTCATCGGTGCAGGCTGCTAAGCAGGGGGATTCAGTGCATGTTGCAACTACACCTGTGGCTAACACAATTTCGAATGGGGCGACGAGTGGGGCGCCGCTGGGGAGTTCCCCCTCCGCTCCTTCCGCGGCCATTGCACTGGTTCCTATCACGCCCTCTGCCGCCACAAGCGCTCCCCCGGGGGATGCCCCCTGCTACCAGCCCTTTGCTTGTTCCCGCGCTTGCACCTGTCCCCGCGATCTCCACTGCACCGCTCCTTTCGGGGCGATGCTCATTGGCTTGGCAGGTACCCCAAGCTGCCAAAGAGGGCATTTGGAAAAGGGAGTTTATCGATATCTTCACCCTTCTCATGTTAGGTCAGGAAGGCATGGATGCTACAAAGTTTGGGGCAAAGGAAGATGATAAAAAGGTAAAGTATCAGCCATGGCCTGAAAAGAACATTGCCAATTGGCTAGAAGCTTTCTCCATTTTAGCGGCTGTCACCATGGAACGTTTTCTTGAACAGGGCCCAGGCCTGGTACAATATTCCAGGATCATCCACAATGAGGCCTTGAAATGGGGTGGTAATGGATGGATCAACTCTGATAGGGAGTTCAGAAGGAAAATGTCTCAGTGCCCAGAGATGAACTGGGATCAAAAGGAGGTGCAGCTCTGGATGGAGCACATGGGAGCACGGGGCCAGCTTACAGTTGGAAAAACAAGCAGTTCTCCCAGTGGGCAGTCTTCTACAGGGGGATCCTCCTATTTTCAGGGCAAGGGTAAACATTCCTTTCGAGGAGGCCGTAGAGGAGGTGGGGCCAGAGGTGGCTTCAAGCGAACTCCCCCTGGCACCTGTCGCCTCTTCAACAATGGGTCTTGCTCCTGGGGGAAGACATGTAAATTCGTCCATGCCTGTAACACCTGTGGGGGACCCCACCCCGCAACCTCAGCCTCTTGCCACTCCAAACAGAGCTCCCAGCCAGCAAGCAAGGGGGGACAGTAAGTTGGGGACAGGCAGCAGGTCTCCGGGTCTGGTTTCTCCTTTCACGCTCTCAGTCCCTCCCCCGTTGCAGTTTAGCAAGCTTTCTGGGCGCTCTCTTTCTCCAGTCTCACCCTCCCCTCCACAAGATGTACACTGGCTAGCGCCACTGGGAGGGTCCCCTGTGATCCTTGACAACATCACTCCTTTGCTCAGGCGTTATCCCTTAGAGGCAGACAGCCGCTTGCTTTCATTTGGTTTCCATGAAGGCTTTAGGATCCCTTTCACAGGCGCGCTGGGAAGCAAGGATGCTGACAACCATAGATCTGCCAAGGAACAACCAGAAGTGGTGAGGGCGAAGGTGGAAAAAGAGAGATCGCTGAACAGGATAGGAGGTCCTTTCTTGCACCCGCCTCTAGAGAATTTTGTTGTATCTCCCCTGGGGGTCGTGCCCAAAAAAGAACCAGGTGCCTTTAGACTTATCCACCACCTTTCCTACCCTAAAGGGACTTCGGTCAACGACGGGCTAGAAGAGGGAGCATGCTCTGTGTCTTATGCCACGCTGGATGTAGCATTGGATCTAGTCAGGAGAGCGGGCAGAGGGGCCTGGTTAGCCAAAGCAGACATTGAATCAGCTTTCAGGTTACTACCAGTCCACCCGAGCAGCTATCACCTGCTAGGTTTCAAGCTCGATGGCATGTTTTACTTTGACAAATGCATGCCCATGGGTTGTGCTGTGTCCTGGGCGTACTTCGAAGCTTTCAGTTGTTTCCTGCAATGGGCACTCCAAGACACATACGGTGTAGAGGGGGTGACTCATTACTTGGATGACTTTTTGTTTATCAGGAGTGACGGGACACAGCTGTGCTCACAGGCCCTGGCAGATTTTGTTCTCCTTACAGACCACCTGGGGGTCCCCCTTGCCCCCGGTAAGACAGTGGGGCCAGCACAAATCCTGACTTTTCTGGGAATAGAGATTGATACGGTTGTGGTGGAGTCTAGATTACCAGAGGAGAAGGTGCGCGACCTATCTAACAAGATTCAAGCGCTGGTAGGGCTGGACAAAGCTTCCCTGGGCTGCATCCAGGGCATCCTAGGCCTGCTCAATTTTGCTGCCAGAATCATACCAGCAGGTAGGGTCTTCGCCAGGAGACTAGCCAGGGCCACTGCTAACATAACAAAGAAACACCACATGGTGAAACTGAGCAAAGGTATTCAACACGATCTGGCTATGTGGGCTGAGTTTCTGCGCAAATTCAATGGGGCAGTGATTTGGAGGGCTCCCTGGGCGGGTAGCCCTGACCTTGCCCTTTACACGGACTCCTCAGGCAGGCACGGCTTTGGGGCCATCTTAGACAGGTAATGGTGTGCAGAGAAATGGCCCAACACCTGGATCAAGAAAAAGGTTACCTCTAAGATCACAGTTCTTGAGCTCTTCCCAATCGTGGTGGCCTTCCACTTATGGCCTGCTATCCTGTCCGCCAAAAGGGTCCTGCTGTGGTCAGACAACTTAGCAGTAGTACAGGCCATCAACTCTCACTCTGCTAGTTGCCCCCTGGTTCTATGTCTGCTGCGCGAGCTGGTGCGAACTTGCCTTTATAACAATGTTGAATGCAGGGCGCGTCACATTCAGGGTATCAAGAACATCGCTGCTGACGCTCTCTCTCGTTTTCAGTGGCAACGGTTCCCAGAAGCTTGGCCGAGAGTGAGAGAGGAAGCCACCCCCTTCCCAGCACACCTCTGGTACCTTCTGAAGTGGTGAACAGGATGAGGGCCCTGGGGGAGATGTCACTGGTGCCGAACACTATCAATAGAGACAAAGCTTGTGTTAAAAAAAATTGTGCCACTGTGGGGCCTTGGGAAGACTCTGGGGAGGCAGCAGAATTGAAAGTCCAGGCCTTCATCCTGTGGACAAAGGATAACAAAAAGAGCCATTCTTGGATTTCAGGCCACCTAGCAGCCATTAGTCACAAGGCCAAGTTGAAAGGACAGGCGGACCCTACCAGGGCATTTGTCATTAGGGCAGCTTTAAAAGGGTGGGCTAGAGGTGAACCCAAAGTGCCCGACAACAGATCACCTATTGATTTTATAACTCTCCAGAGAATGATCTTGTGTTTACCTCAGGTTACTTCCTCCGCTCACGAGTCTGCCTTGTTTTCAGCTGCTTTCAGTTTAGCATTTTTTGGCGCTTTTAGGATCTCTGAGCTGGTTGCCAAATCCAAGAATGACACGTCAGGTGTAGCTTTGTCTCTGCAGGACGTTGTGGTATTGGGGGACACGCTCAAGATCACCCTGCGCCAATCCAAAACTGATCAGAGGGGAAGGGGGATAGAACTTTGGTTACAAAGCCTAGGCTCGCCCAATTTTTGCCCCGTGAGCCTCCTGACTGCCTACCTTGCCATCCGTCCTTCCAGTGAGGGATATCTCCTCCTGCATTCAGATTGCACGCCGCTTACTAAATACCAAGTGGAACATGTCTTGCACGCTTGCTTGTTTTCGGCAGGTGTCTCAACGCTAGGCAAAAAGTACAGCACCCACTCTTTCTGCATAGGTGCAGCCACAACTGCATCCTCTGAAGGGGTACGCGTAGAGGTCATCAAACAATTAGGGAGATGGTCTTCTGACTGTTACAAAAGGTACATCAGACCAGACAGCAGCAGGTAGTGCTCAGTGAGCACAGGATATGTGTTAAGTTTTGTTCTGGGACGTGAGGCAGCAACCGTGAATATTGGGCATTCTTGGCCCTGTCCCACGAACTGTGTTTTGCTGTGTTGGTTTTTTGCAGTGTGGTATTTTTACCTGTGTGTTTTATCGCATGTTTTAATAAATAAGTTACATACAACACTTCTCTTTATTTACCAGGAACAACGGTCTGGGTGCTGGGCCACAAGGGGGTTTCCAAGTTGGCCCTGTGGGCAGAAAGCAGGAAGTGGAATCATGGGTTTAGAAAAACTCATTTTGTATGGCGAGGAATTGCTGGCTTGCGGTGGAGCGGGGTGCTGGGCTTGCTATCACGAGAATTACAAGGGAACGCCCACCCCCCAGACGTGCTTATCCTGCACCTGGGAGGGAATGACTTGCCTATCCTAGGTAAAAGGTTCCTCCTGAGGGACATGAAAGTGTCATATAGCTACTGTATATCTTTATAATGTGTTAAGTTAGCGTAGGCTCATTAAATGTTTAAACGCCATTTTTCCTTTTGCTGCTTCTGCGCACAACACTTAATTGTTGATTTAGCTTTCAACCTAGTAGTTCGTTGTGGTTTACTTGAGAATAATATGTTATTACTCTGATATCAGCTTTGCTTAATAAACTATGTCTGTACATAGAGTGCTGAAGCTTCAGGAACAACACGATACAGAATTGTTATGAGGTCTGATCTTCGCGCCTTTATAGACATAACATAAGTGCAGCTTCTGCCAACTTTGGGCTTGAGGCGGGTTTTATATTGCTTTGCTTGAGGCACACATAACACACTTGATGCTGTTCGCATGCAGAGAGAGCTGGTGTATGCTGATGTGATCCCTTCATTCTAGGATCCTGAGGTATGGGCCCGCCCTAATTCAAACCCAAAGAGACCTTCTTAGCTATTAATATAATATGTGTGTTAGGGAGGGTGAGAAATAAGTGTTGTTAACTCTTATTCATTACAGCATGATAATATGCTGTCACCATTTGCTTTTTATGGACTAGTAACTATGCTGATAACTTTGCTCTTGATAATATGTTTCCTTGTATTATCTAAGATACTGCGCCTGAGAAGACGACATTAGTAAATAAATATTTCAAATGTTCACGTGTTCTTCTTGACTCCACGTTCTGGTTTGAAATGATTGTATAACGAAAGAGTGCTCATGTGTTTCACGTAACCTGAGGTATTGTAAGCTCATGTTCTGGTTTGTCTAAACATTGGGAGTTTGTTATGACCAATGAGACACTGTAGCTAGCTCGGTAAGGGGTTTGTTGGGTACTAAGGTGAGTTTTGGGTCACCCTAATTCGCTGAGGTTCCAATCCTCTGTGCACAGTTCTGTGGGAGAACAGAAACCCTGCTACATGGCGCCCGTACGTTGGTGGTCTTATATCATGACACTCGAGTAGTATATCGTTCAAACCTTAACCCCTTCACTATCGTTTCCGGAAAACGGTGGTGTCGGTGAAACCTACCTATTTTTTGAAATAGGTCTTTTCAAGCTTGAATCTTTCTAAAACGTTTTCCTTGACTTACTACCCAGTTGTGCTACAAAGTTGACTTTGTTTTTCTGTGGTTCCGGTGAAATCATGGCTGTGGCTGTGGCCATTGCGCAGCATAGTCGCATTGCGGTGCGCACCCATCTACAGACATACCAGGTCCCGTTGGAGGGCATGGCTGTGATTTTAGTGGTGTGTGCGGATCCGGCGTACCCGTTCGAACTGTTTTATTCATGGGTAACGTTTCCGGCAGTGGACGCAAATTCTGGTGTGTTCCACACCTACACACCCTCCCCTGTTCCGGCTGAATACACCCCGTACAGGGCACTGGAAATACCTATTGATCATTGGCAGCATCGCGTTTGGTTTGATGGCGCCCTCCCCCACTCTTTGTCCGATGCGAGGTTAGGTCCACTTTCTATTCCAGGTACAAATTGGCCTGCTTTGGGTGGATTCACCCCGCACCCGAATCACGGCGCTTGTCCCCTTGCTGATATTCGCAGACTACACGTTGTCTCGATTGCTGTGATTCGTGCATTGGTGCAATACATAGGTCGTCATCTCCCGGGTGGTCCCCCCGGGGGTGCGGCCGTTCAAACGGAACGTGGCGGTTTACGCCTAAATCCGGTTATGGTAAATTCTGTTTTTGGTCAGCGTCCCGTTGATAACGATGTCTTCCCTTTCTGGCTTGCCGAGAAGTTTGATCAACTGGAGGCTGTGTTTTCGAATTCTACTCCTGCTGATAAACATAGAATGTTGACGATCACTTTACCTAAGGATTTAACGCCTGAGCTCGTTGACTGTGAAAGCTGGGGAAAAACTTTTGCGGCCGTTTATACGAGGTGTTTCGGCACCCCGTCTATGACCGCACTGCCTGAGATCGTTAAACGTGTTCAGGATGATCACGGTCCGGAGGCAGCGGTTGAATTGGTTATGCGCCTGTGTGGTTCGTTTGAGATAGTAAGTGATCTCATCCTCTCCCATATTAAAGGAGATGCGGTGAACTTTCAGGTGTCGAATGCTTTGGCTGCTCTGCCCGATGCCGATACACCCCGACAGTTAGCGAAGATAGTTGTGGCCGCCTATAAGACGATTGGCCGCACAAGTAGAGGTCTGAAATATTTTCCTGTCAAGGAGAAAAAACAACCACAAGGACAGTCTGCTGCGGCAGATGTCCAGCCCAAGTCCAAAAAACAAAATTGGCCTAAAAAACAGACACAGGGGAAGCAACAAAAGCAGACTCAGGATTCTTATCCTGCTACGCAAGTTCCCGCGCCGACTGAAAAAGTTTATGATTTGCGCGATCGCGCGATGATTAAGTCGCCTGATCGATTTCAGGTTTCTGATCAACGCTCTCCTCGTTCCTTTCAGGACTCATCGGCCCCGAAAACCGGTGGAGGAGGAGGCGGTAGGGGACGTGGTGGCCAACAGGGACGTGGCCAGCCCCGACAGACTGACGGCGCAGCAAAGCAGGAGGATTCTACGCCGAAGAGACCGCAGTTTGCGAAAAAGAAAGTCGCGGCCTTAACAGCGCATCGATATGCCACAGATAGTGAGAACGCGGCTTCGGAATCTGACGTGGGCTCTGACCTTGCTGGACAGCGCGGCGGAGATTACCATAGTCAGAGAGGCGCTGCGTCCACTACTGAGGGTGACAGCGACTGATGTCTACGTTGTAATTGAAACAGCAGACACGAGACTTGCTCCCCCTGAGCGACTTTATGAAATTGTCCTGTTAATTGAAGGTGACATACAGCATACTGTAAAAGGGGTGTTTTGGGAAAATCTTTCGTCTACATATGATATTTTGCTTTTGGAGGCTGACTGGCCCCCACCTTTTGTGCTTGCGGCGCCGCGAGGGGAGGAGGTGATCCTCCCCAGTTTCGCGAATACTGTCTCGAAAGAGCATGCGCAGCATTTTGCAGAAGAGTGGGCTCGGGCTCTCGCACCGGCTCTGTACCGTAACCAATGTGGTTGGGACAGATTGTCCCCTTGCCACGAAATTCCGTTGCGGTCTCAGCCGCAGCCTCAACCTCAATATCCCATTCGGCGTGAAGCCAAAGCTTCTGTCGCGGAAATCCTTGAACAATTAGAATATCAGGGAGTTATTGAGACGTGTGTGTCACCGATGAATAATCCTCTTTTTACTGTGACCAAGCCTGACAGATCATATTGTTTGGTATTGGATTACCGGCATTTGAACTCGCATTGCCGTAACTGCGCAGTACAGAATACTCACGGCTCTGCCCTTGTGGATAGTCACGTGCGTAAGCGTTTTAAGACAACGCTTGACATATCCAACGGTTTCTATGCCCACAGATTGGACAGCTTTAGCTCCCAATGGACCAGTTTTACGTGCGCTGGGGTCCAAAAACAATTCCGGCGTCTCCCAATGGGCTATAAGAATAGTCCTGGTATATTTACCGCTCGCATTGTCTCTATTCTGGAGGCACTCGACCCAGATGCTTGTTCGTATGTGGATGACATATATCTCACAGACGACGATATTTGGGAGCATCTGTGTCGTGTAAATTCTGTTATTTGTAACTTTGCAGACATGGGTTACAAATTTAACTTTGCAAAATCGCACATTGCTGAGCACACAGTGTTGTTTCTGGGCTATGAGCTCAACAATGAAGGTAGAGGTTTGGCTCCTCACTTCTTGGAGAAATGCGCACAGCTGCGCGCTCCAACTACACTGAAAAAATTACAGTCTTTGCTGGGCTTTTTAAATTTCGGGAGGACATACATTCCGGAATATGCCCAGCGTATCCAGCCTTTGTATGCTTTGATACAACCAAATTTTTCAAAATCATGCTGGCTGCCTGAGCATTCAGCCATTTTGCAATCCTTGCAGGCTGATCTGTTCGCTTCTAAGTTCTTACTGACTCGTGACAACCATACCAACCTGGTGATAAGAATCATACCAGGGACGGTGGGTTTCACGTACCTCACTTTTAATGAAGGTGACACAGTTCCTATTGCTTACAAGTCACACTTGTACACTTCGGCTGAGATGCGGTTTCCCACTGTGGAAAAGGTTTTAACAGCTGTGCAGATGGCTATTCTTAAGGAACGAGCTCTGTCACAGGGGAAACGCATGTTGGTTGTAACACCCTGTCCTCTTTTGGAGGCAGTCACGAAAGCCAGTGTACCAAATTCAAAGGCTTTGCACCCTCGGTGGATTCAGTGGGCTGCGTCCTTGACGTCCACGGATGTCACGTTTATTTTTTACGCCTCATTGCGGTCGCAGGAGTACTTGCAGTATGAGTTTGTTCACCCTGCTCCTCTAGCAATGCGACCTTTGGAGGACTTCCATTGCATCATTTACACTGATGGTTCGGCGCAGGTTGCGCATGGCTCTAAACGTGCCTACGTTTCCGCATGCGCCATTGTGGTAGGTGCTATGTTGAACGATGATTTCATATCCAGGGAAGTGCACACGTTGCCGCTTGGAGATTGCACCGCACAATTGGCAGAGCTTCGTGCTCTCTTACTAGCGTTGGAGTACGCAGATCCTAGTGTTACTACTCTTATTGTAAGTGATTCTTTCTACTGTGTCCAGTCTTACAATGAAAACTTGTTCTTTTGGATTCAGAATGACTTTCGTGATTCCAAGGGTAGCACAATAAAACATAAATTGATCTGGGTTCGAGTGGCAGAGCTTAAGGCTTCGTTGCCGCTCGTTTTTGTAATTCATACTCTTGGCCATCTTCTTAGCTATTAATATAATATGTGTGTTAGGGAGGGTGAGAAATAAGTGTTGTTAACTCTTATTCATTACAGCATGATAACATGCTGTCACCATTTGCTTTTTATGGACTAGTAACTATGCTGATAACTTTGCTCTTGATAATATGTTTCCTTGTATTATCTAAGATACTGCGCCTGAGAAGACGACATTAGTAAATAAATATTTCAAATGTTCACGTGTTCTTCTTGACTCCACGTTCTGGTTTGAAATGATTGTATAACGAAAGAGTGCTCATGTGTTCCACGTAACCTGAGGTATTGTAAGCTCATGTTCTGGTTTGTCTAAACATTGGGAGTTTTGTTATGACCAATGAGACACTGTAGCTAGCTCGGTAAGGGGTTTGTTGGGTACTAAGGTGAGTTTTGGGTCACCCTAATTCGCTGAGGTTCCAATCCTCTGTGCACAGTTCTGTGGGAGAACAGAAACCCTGCTACAAAAGCGAACATTACCAAGATCAGCAATTTATTAGGACCTTGCGAACTATGGTGGTCTGAGATCACACCACGCCGGGTTTGGCTAGGTGCTCGCTCTGGGCAAGCGATTAGAAGTGGCGCGAAGGAAGGTAAACTGCGCAATGCGGAAATTCGCAGAGCTGATGGGCTTTGGCTTTATTCGACATGGGGAACTGCACGCCAAAGCCACTGGCTGCCTTGACGATGAAGGAGTCCACCTTTCCAAAGTAGGCATGGATTTATTCCTGTTGGACATTCAGGAAGCCCTTCTCTCAGCAGGCTGTATCTAGGAAGTTAGCTCTGGTGGGGGGCCCTGTCTGTGACGGTCGCCACATCCAGGGCTGTGGAGGAGTTACAGGATGATCCAGAGGCGAAAGGTACTCAGGAGTACCCTATGCAGAAGCACAAAGGGTGCTGAGGCCCAATATCCCTGGGAGATCTGTGCGGTGGACCTTGGCGTTGCGACGGCGCCCCGTTATCCTACGGGCGGTTGGTTACCTGGACAACCGGGGGTCGCTTGAACGCTCCGCCCCTCGTGGGGGGGGTGTGAGCTAGAGGGTGGACCAATGGTTCGCCAGACAGGTGAGGGGCTATCCTCTCACCACAACCGCTAAGCACCGTCTGGCCAAGGCTGCGGGCTACTTGGCCTATCAGGTGGCAAGCTGCGAGGGGCGGCTTGCCTTTGGATCATCTGTAAGTTAACCCACCATGTTTTGGCATTTTATGCTAATAAACCTGCAGCTACTTTTTCCCAACAACAAGTTGTCTTGTCTACTTATTTATGATGTGCAACATGTATTGTTGGTGGGATGGTGTGCGGGCCGATATTGGCACTAATGGCATGTAGTCCTGCCTCCACCACCACAGTAGGTACAAAAGGGGGTGATGATGGACGGAGCATCTGAACCAATCAAACACTCCCACCCAGTCAAAAGATCTGGGTTTGATCCATCACCGTTCTTTAGCCCACTCTGCCACCCCAGTTCAGACATGGCTATATGCAAATCAGTCTGACCCTGTGCCTCATGGGAACAGTCCAGCCCGAACTGCCAAGCCATGCCTTCCCTGGACCGGAAACAAGCTTCCGAGGACCGGTTTCTGGCATTACAGCCTTCTTCAGCCCGGCTTACTTGAATCCAGTGGCAAAGTGAGCAAGGGACTCACGTCTGAGCATACCCTGCCACACTTATGGCGGCCAAAGCGGTACAAAAGGGGGAGAGGATGGACAGAGCATCTGAACCAATCAAACACTCCCACCCAGTCAAAAGATCTTGGTTTGATCCATCACCGTTCTTTAGCCCACTCTGCCACCCCAGTTCAGACATGGCTATATGCAAATCAGTCTGACCCTGTGCCTCATGGGAACAGTCCAGCCCGAACTGCCAAGCCATGCCTTCCCTGGACCAGAAACAAGCTTCCGAGGACCGGTTTCTGCAATTCCAGCCTTCTTCAGCCCGGCTTGCTTGAATCCAGTGGCAAAGTGAGCAAGGGTCTCACGTCTGAGCATACCCTGCCACACTTATGGCGGCCAAAGCGGTACAAAAGGGGGTGATGATGGATGGAGCATCTGAACCAATCAAACACTCCCACCCAGTCAAAAGATCTGGGTTTGATCCATCACCGTTCTTTAGCCCACTCTGCCACCCCAGTTCAGACATGGCTATATGCAAATCAGTCTGACCCTGTGCCTCATGGGAACAGTCCAGCCCGAACTGCCAAGCCATGCCTTCCCTGGACCGGAAACAAGCTTCCGAGGACCGGTTTCTGGCATTCCAGCCTTCTTCAGCCCGGATTGCTTGAATCCAGTGGCAAAGTGAGCAAGGGACTCACGTCTGAGCATACCCTGCCACACTTATGGCGGCCAAAGCGGTACAAAAGGGGGTGATGATGGACGGAGCATCTGAACCAATCAAACACTCCCACCCAGTCAAAAGATCTGGGTTTGATCCATCACCGTTCTTTAGCCCACTCTGCCACCCCAGTTCAGACATGGCTATATGCAAATCAGTCTGACCCTGTGCCTCATGGGAACAGTCCAGCCCGAACTGCCAAGCCATGCCTTCCCTGGACCGGAAACAAGCTTCCGAGGACCGGTTTCTGGCATTCCAGCCTTCTTCAGCCCGGCTTGCTTTAATCCAGTGGCAAAGTGAGCAAGGGACTCACGTCTGAGCATACCCTGCCACACTTATGGCGGCCAAAGCGGTACAAAAGGGGTGATGATGGACGGAGCATCTGAACCAATCAAACACTCCCACCCAGTCAAAAGATCTGGGTTTGATCCATCACCGTTTTTTAGCCCACTCTGCCACCCCAGTTCAGACATGGCTATATGCAAATCAGTCTGACCCTGTGCCTCATGGGAACAGTCCAGCCCGAACTGCCAAACCATGCCTTCCCTGGACCGGAAACAAGCTTCCGAGGACCGGTTTCTGGCATTCCAGCCTTCTTCAGCCCGGCTTGCTTGAATCCAGTGGCAAAGTGAGCAAGGGACTCACGTCTGAGCATACCCTGCCACACTTATGGCGGCCAAAGCGGTAGAAAAGGGGTGATGATGGACGGAGCATCTGAACCAATCAAACACTCCCACCCAGTCAAAAGATCTGGGTTTGATCCATCACCGTTCTTTAGCCCACTCTGCCACCCCAGTTCAGACATCGCTATATGCAAATCTGTCTGACCCTGTGCCTCATGGGAACAGTCCAGCCCGAACTGCCAAGCCATGCCTTCCCTGGACCGGAAACAAGCTTCCGAGGACCGGTTTCTGGCATTCCAGCCTTCTTCAGCCCGGCTTGCTTGAATTCAGTGGCAAAGTGAGCAAGGGACTCACGTCTGAGCATACCCTGCCACACTTATGGCGGCCAAAGCGGTACAAAAGGGGGTGATGATGGACGGAGCATCTGAACCAATCAAACACTCCCACCCAGTCAAAAGATCTGGGTCTGATCCATCACCGTTCTTTAGCCCACTCTGCCACCCCAGTTCAGACATGGCTATATGCAAATCAGTCTGACCCTGTGCCTCATGGGAACAGTCCAGCCCGAACTGCCAAGCCATGCCTTCCCTGGACCAGAAACAAGCTTCCGAGGACCGGTTTCTGCAATTCCAGCCTTCTTCAGCCCGGCTTGCTTGAATCCAGTGGCAAAGTGAGCAAGGGTCTCACGTCTGAGCATACCCTGCCACACTTATGGCGGCCAAAGCGGTACAAAAGGGGGTGATGATGGATGGAGCATCTGAACCAATCAAACACTCCCACCCAGTCAAAAGATCTGGGTTTGATCCATCACCGTTCTTTAGCCCACTCTGCCACCCCAGTTCAGACATGGCTATATGCAAATCAGTCTGACCCTGTGCCTCATGGGAACAGTCCAGCCCGAACTGCCAAGCCATGCCTTCCCTGGACCGGAAACAAGCTTCCGAGGACCGGTTTCTGGCATTCCAGCCTTCTTCAGCCCGGATTGCTTGAATCCAGTGGCAAAGTGAGCAAGGGACTCACGTCTGAGCATACCCTGCCACACTTATGGCGGCCAAAGCGGTACAAAAGGGGGTGATGATGGACGGAGCATCTGAACCAATCAAACACTCCCACCCAGTCAAAAGATCTGGGTTTGATCCATCACCGTTCTTTAGCCCACTCTGCCACCCCAGTTCAGACATGGCTATATGCAAATCAGTCTGACCCTGTGCCTCATGGGAACAGTCCAGCCCGAACTGCCAAGCCATGCCTTCCCTGGACCGGAAACAAGCTTCCGAGGACCGGTTTCTGGCATTCCAGCCTTCTTCAGCCCGGCTTGCTTTAATCCAGTGGCAAAGTGAGCAAGGGACTCACGTCTGAGCATACCCTGCCACACTTATGGCGGCCAAAGCGGTACAAAAGGGGTGATGATGGACGGAGCATCTGAACCAATCAAACACTCCCACCCAGTCAAAAGATCTGGGTTTGATCCATCACCGTTTTTTAGCCCACTCTGCCACCCCAGTTCAGACATGGCTATATGCAAATCAGTCTGACCCTGTGCCTCATGGGAACAGTCCAGCCCGAACTGCCAAACCATGCCTTCCATGGACCGGAAACAAGCTTCCGAGGACCGGTTTCTGGCATTCCAGCCTTCTTCAGCCCGGCTTGCTTGAATCCAGTGGCAAAGTGAGCAAGGGACTCACGTCTGAGCATACCCTGCCACACTTATGGCGGCCAAAGCGGTAGAAAAGGGGTGATGATGGACGGAGCATCTGAACCAATCAAACACTCCCACCCAGTCAAAAGATCTGGGTTTGATCCATCACCGTTCTTTAGCCCACTCTGCCACCCCAGTTCAGACATCGCTATATGCAAATCTGTCTGACCCTGTGCCTCATGGGAACAGTCCAGCCCGAACTACCAAGCCATGCCTTCCCTGGACCGGAAACAAGCTTCCGAGGACCGGTTTCTGGCATTCCAGCCTTCTTCAGCCCGGCTTGCTTGAATTCAGTGGCAAAGTGAGCAAG
The DNA here is from genome assembly GCF_964261635.1 of Lissotriton helveticus. NCBI lineage: Eukaryota > Metazoa > Chordata > Amphibia > Caudata > Salamandridae > Lissotriton > Lissotriton helveticus. The sequence goes on along the minus strand of NC_136057.1, from coordinate 2,146,195,928 downwards.
GGACTCACGTCTGAGCATACCCTGCCACACTTATGGCGGCCAAAGCGGTACAAAAGGGGGTGATGATGGACGGAGCATCTGAACCAATCAAACACTCCCACCCAGTCAAAAGATCTGGGTCTGATCCATCACCGTTCTTTAGCCCACTCTGCCACCCCAGTTCAGACATGGCTATATGCAAATCAGTCTGACCCTGTGCCTCATGGGAACAGTCCAGCCCGAACTGCCAAGCCATGCCTTCCCTGGACCGGAAACAAGCTTCCGAGGACCGGTTTCTGGCATTCCAGCCTTCTTCAGCCCGGCTTCCTTGAATCCAGTGGCAATGTGAGCAAGGGACTCACGTCTGAGCATACCCTGCCACACTTATGGCGGCCAAAGCGGTAGAAAAGGGGGTACAAAAGGGGGTGATGATGGACGGATGTACCGCTTTTGGCCGCCATAAGTGTGGCAGGGTATGCTCAGACGTGAGTCCCTTGCTCACTTTGCCACTGGATTCAAGCAAGCCGGGCTGAAGACGGCTGTAATGCCAGAAACCGGTCCTCGGAAGCTTGTTTCTGGTCCAGGGAAGGCATGGCTTGGCAGTTCGGGCTGGACTGTTCCCATGAGGCACATGGTCAGACTGATTTGCATATAGCCATGTCTGAACTGGGGTGGCAGAGTGGGCTAAAGAACGGTGATGGATTAAACCCAGATCTTTTGACTGGGTGTGAGTGTTTGATTGGTTCAGATCCTCTGTCCATTACCACCCCCTTTTGTACCGCTTTTGGCCGCCATAAGTGTGGCAGGGTATGCTCAGACGTGAGTCCCTTGCTCACTTTGCCACTGGATTCAAGCAAGCCGAGCTGAAGACGGCTGTAATGCCAGAAAACGGTCCTCGGAAGCTTGTTTCTGGTCCAGGGAAGGCATGGCTTGGCAGTTCGGGCTGGACTATTCCCATGAGGCACAGGGTCAGACTGATTTGCATATAGCCATGTCTGAACTGGGGTGGCAGAGTGGGCTAAAGAACGGTGATGGATTAAACCCAGATCTTTTGACTGGGTGTGAGTGTTTGATTGGTTCAGATGCTCTGTCCATTACCACCCCCTTTTGTACCGCTTTTGGCCGCCATAAGTGTCGCAGGGTATGCTCAGATGTGAGTCCCTTGCTCACTTTGCCACTGGATTCAAGCAAGCCGGGCTGAAGATGGCTGTAATGCCAGAAACCGGTCCTCGAAAGCTTGTTTCTGGTCCAGGGAAGGCATGGCTTGGCAGTTCGGGCTGGACTGTTCCCATGAGGCACAGGGTCAGACTGATTTGCATATAGCCATGTCTGAACTGGGGTGGCAGAGTGGGCTAAAGAACGGTGATGGATTAAACCCAGATCGTTTGACTGGGTGTGAGTGTTTGATTGGTTCAGATGCTCTGTCCATTACCACCCCCTTTTGTACCGCTTCTGGCCGCCATAAGTGTGGCAGGGTATGCTCAGACGTGAGTTCCTTGCTCACTTTGCCACTGGATTCAAGCAAGCCGGGCTGAAGACGGCTGTAATGTCAGAAACCGGTCCTCGGAAGCTTGTTTCTGGTCCAGGGAAGGCATGGCTTGGCAGTTCGGGCTGGACTGTTGCCATGAGGCACAGGGTCAGACTGATTTGCATATAGCCATGTCTGAACTGGGGTGGGCTAAAGAACGGTGATGGATTAAACCCAGATCTTTTGACTGGGTGTGAGTGTTTGATCGGTTCAGATGCTCTGTCCATTCCCACCCCCTTTTGTACCGCGTCCACCACCACAGTAAACACGGCGTCCCGTGCAGGGGAAGCCCTGGCCCAGTTTAGCATGCGCCTCTGGGTGCAAAAAAGCTGCGGCGTCGTTGGCAGCTAAAGCCGCAGGTCCTGATAGGGTTTGTAGTCCTGCCCCCACCACCGCTGTAAACACGGTGTCCCGCGCAGCAGGAGCCCTGGCCCAGTTTACCATGCTCCTTTGGGCGTGGAACAGCTGCAGCGTCGTTGGCGGCTGAAGCTGCAGGTCCTGACGGGGTGTGTAGTCCTGCCCCCACCACCACGGTACACACGGCGTCATACTGCTTTCGCTTGCAATGTTAAAGGGGGAGACTGAATTATTCTTTTTTACATTTCCACATTAACTAATTTGCACCACAATCACAAGAAGTTGTGTCACAGGTGGGACTTTAAAAGGGTTCCCCCGCTTTAGAGGCCACAGCACTGCATATAATGAAACACATAGCAATGCAGATGAGTGGCCTTTGAAGATAGAGGACCCGTAAAAGTCTAGCTTCAGTGTTGGAAGCACATTTTCTTATGTCAAAGGAAATGGAACACGACAGACTGTGTATGACAAGCAGTTCTCCAAATGTGATAACGTGTGCTTGAGTTAAGAATAAACAAACACGTTCAACATCCCCTCGCAGTCACACGTTAAACACATAAACTCAGGCACATGAAAATTGTTCTTAAAAATCACAGTACGGATGTGGCCAAGATGCAGTTGCAAACAGTGGTGAAAGTTAAATAAACAAGCGAACACAGACAACAAGAGGGTGCAGACGACAGAACCATCTACAAAAGATGCACTCAGTATAGTGGCTAACAAAAAGAAGCAACCTCTGAACACAATGAGGGCTTTCTTGTGCATGGCTGAAAACTTAGTTCCAATTCCAATTAAATTTAAATGCTGTCCAAGGAAAGGGAATGTAAGAGGGAGCAGAGTGTCTCGTTAAATACATGTTTTTCTGGTCAAGAGAATGAAGGAGATACAGACCATGATGTGAGGTCTTGTGTTCCTTTGTAGTCCTTCACAAAACTTGACTAGTCATCTGCCAGTTGCTTAATACTGTACTTTGCTGTTAATCTGGTACTAAGAAGGTGAAATCTTTGCCCAGATAGTGTAAAGCCATTGAAGGCGACTGGTTTCTGGAGCAACCACATATGGCCAAAAGAGAACACCCCAAAACATTTTTTACAAGAGGAAAGGAAGCGCCAGAAAGACAATATGTCATGGTTCCTGGGTTCTGAAATCATTGCATACATGGAATGCAAGAAACAAAAAAACTAAATAATCAACAGCGAGCCATTATCAGCCTTCCAAATGACCACTTAGGTAGTATTAGACACCCATAAATACAGATAACAGCAGCTGTATCCACTAAACAACAGCTATATTGCATGCAACTGTTCAATTTGAAATTTGTCCAAGGAAAGGGGCTGCGAGCGGGAGTGGAGTGTCTGGTTAAAGACATGCATTTCTGGTCAAGAGAATGAAGGAGACACAGACCATGAGGTGGTGAGTGTGGCTACCCCCAGGGCGAGACCCGCCAAACAATGGACTGTGTTATCCCAAATAAACACTGGGTGGCCCATTTCTCTAAAGTCTTCGACCCGAAAGAGCATACCCTGAATACAGGCCCTAACACAATAGTTACCTGCAATCCAACTGTCGTGTAGTTCCTAGGACCCGAAGCCCCTCCTCCCCCCAGGACCTGCACATTTTGGAGGACCTAAACTGAGGGCTTGGTGTGAAGACAGACTGGACACCCCACAGGATAAGTCAGCCGTTAGACCTGCTAGCTCTTCAGTGCCATAATCACCCCTCTGTACTCTACAGTGTGGTAGGTAGTTTCTGGCATTCACTGAACATGACAACCCTGATTCGTCAAGTATTGCGGAAACAATATGTTATCTTTCGCTCAGTCACTCATTCTTGCTTTTTTCAGAATACATAGAATGACGGTTTCAATATGTATTTATTGGTCAAGCATCAGTCTAGTATGAAACATTTTAGCTGCGACAATCAGAAGACAGGAGATGACAAATGTAATTGCTAGTACCAATATCATAAAAAGTAGATACATTTCTACCATAGTGCTAATAAGATGAATAAAATTATATTACATAGAACAAAAGCGTTGGCGTACTCCTACGATGCGTATCCTACCTAACCGTGCTCAGCCTAGAGGTGTAGGTGAAGCATGTATGTGTGAGTGCTAGGATATGTCCTAATGGAGCCTAATGGAACCTAATGGAGGCAAGAATTCTCCGGGGAAGTGCTAACCCCTCACTTGATGGTTCTGAATGAAGGACCCCCTCTCTGCGTCGAGAATGGCACCCCGCAAGGGATGTCAGGTCTCTGCCTGTCGAAGAATCAGCCTGCCGAGTCTAGGGCCAGCTTGGAAGGAATTCTTCCTCTGCTTTGGTAAGGGGGAGTAAGAGTCTTTTATTCTAAAGTGGTCACTCCAGGGTTTTTCTAGAATTGATATGTTTTGAAAACATTCGCTAATCCCCTGCTAATCCTTTTCTAAACAAGCATGAGCATATGCAGCTGGCTGTTGGCCATGAATGAAAAAGTGGTGACCCTTGAACAGAATAAATCTACCGTGCCTGGGGACATGTTTTGCACACGTCAGGTACAGGGATTAAGATATGGTGCCAAAAGCCTGATGTCGGAGAGATAGAAGTAAGCTACTGGGTGAAAGTCACATATGTAAGACCGTTATGTCATGTGGATGGAACGCAATGTATGTAGTCGGAATGTACGTGATGGAACTAACCTAAGGGACATGACACACATTCTTCATAAAAAGTTCAACAAGGTCAGCTAGGTAATGATAGTAAACGCACAAAAGGCATAAAAATCCTTCATATTAAAAGCATATTTAAAAAGCATTTAAAAGCTGTCTATAAAAAGTAAAGTCTATAGTGAAAGTAGTCTTCCCTACAAAGTGTTAAAAAAAGGTCCAGTATATATTTAGATATAATGTCATTTGTTTTTCTGAGCACCTTGAAAGCCACTACTTTCATATAGAACGGAAAAGAAAAACAAAGTCTGTCGACCTTCAATTTAACATGTTTAAAAATTGCCCAAACAGTTCCCAGCACTGGAAAGGCCAGATTGTTTATGAATCCTGCACTGAAGACTCAGCATCACTGTACATGGCATCCGCAGGAGGCAGTCCCTCCAATACCTCTAGTATGATATCAAGTGAGCAGAGGTGGGCATCGCTGTTTCCCATGGCAGCCGTCAGGGAAGAAGTAGATGCCTGTGTCCCTGAGGCTGATGCTTGCACATCCATTGTAGAATCGTTCTCTGGTCTACCAGGAGCTGAAGCGTCCAGTGGAGGCTCTAGGAATGCCATCAACAACATGGGAATATGTAGTGGGCTGGCACCACGCGTGTAGGAGGTACAAGTAGACGCTGTAGACGTGGCCAGGTAGAAGTAGATGAAGTTTATTAAGTTCTTAGAAGTAGATACAGCAATCCCCAAACTGTGCACACGGACCCGTAAAGGCTTCAGGAGCATGTCTATTTGTCGGCAGTGCAACCAATGGAAGTGTTAGACAGAGGTCCAACATGGGTCAGAATCCGCAAAAGAGGCAGCAGAATACTGCTAGAATGCAATCATGCCAGGCCGGTCTGAAAGTCAGGAACCAATGCTCACTCAGCTCTTGAAGCCGAGGTAACCCCAATAGGAACAATTACGCCAATGTCCATCCAGCAGTGCTTTCTTCGTGTCTTGAGTGATGCTGACATCCATTGCGAAGCAATAGAAGTAAAATCAGGATGCCCGCTACCGAAAGCAGGACCACAGGAATCCCTCCAAAAACGCTTCCAAGTACGGAGTGTATGAAAGAAATAATCACTCCGAAAATGGTTTGAAAGGTGGTTAACAGACCTGATCCAATGCTCTTAAATAAGTGTACAATACCACTCATATCAGACATGTTAAATATATGATGGACCATTTCCCCAAAATGGAGAGGGAAGTTTTTATAGACCAATGCCTGTATCTGCCGAAGACCTTACCACTTGGAGATCAAAAGTCTCTCGGGCTGAGGTTAAGGCCACATTATGCTGGCATGGCTTTCAGTCTGCTCCGAGAATCAAACCCTGTGTCCACAGTGGTGCCTCCTTAACTGTGCGAGCTGGGGGAAACAATACTTGCTTACGACAAGCAACCCTGGAGTTGACAGTCACTAAATAAGCAATGCCAGGCGTCATTCCACAACAACCATGGTCAGTCAGCATTAAGTAACTCCCATTTGAAAGTAACTCAAATACCGGATGAATTACAGTAGCTGGGGAACCCTTAAGGTAGCAGGGCAAGTTCGCTATTGCCTCATTACATGCACCGTGCAGCGATATTTCTTTACACACTAAAGACCCACTTAAGGCCTTTTCGCAGTTTGAACCACTCAGAAAAACTTTCTTGTCTTTGTTCCTGCACCTAAATGTGTACGGTAACTCCCGGGTTTCTCATATGTACCCTTCGCCCAACGCTTCATATCTGCTTACTGGATAATATCTCAGGCAGTATTCGAACTGGAATGTTGTGATTAGCAGTGTGATATAGCCATAGATTAACCATTCTGTAGGTGTTGGTTCTGCTACAGTAAATGGTAACTTCTCTAGTTTTTCAATGAGCAGCATGGTGTACTCCGCATCTCTGCGAGCGATGGTCAATTGTCTGTCGGTCAGGTTGTAAGCCAAAAACAGATTTGTGTCTTTTATGTATTGCCATGGAACGTGGCCAGAACGCAATGATTGAAGCGTCCTGCTTAGAAGCATAATAGCACACAGCTGTGATTGCCCATGTTTAAAATAGACAAATCCTGTTCCATTATATCGATAGCTGAGGACACAATGTTGCCCAGTGAATAAATACTTGACGAGAGAGTGGTCTATCACATCTAAGGCTTTTTCTAAGTTAATTCTATCGATTTCACTAAGTCCCTCAGCAGCTTCCTGTTGGGAGATTTTCCACAGTTAATTGTAGATGGTGTACACAAAGCGTTTCCTACGTGGATTCTAGGGACCTAACAAGAAATCCCTAAGATCCATGTTGTCTGATAAAATGGTCAAGTGTTGTTTCACCTGTGATAATGTCGAGGTCTTAAGCCAATCTAGGCACAACTTTCAGACACTATATGAAGTCACTACTCCTGGGTCATTATGTGTACATAGAGTGGATCAGGCCTATGGATACTAAACCCTTCGGTTGTACCCCTGAATCTTGAGTGACACCTATTCGTGTCTACTTGCCAAACCAACCAACCAACCCTCCCAATCGGTAGCTGATGAATTGTATGTACTTGTACCATGTGTCCCTTCACTTCTTAGTATGTTATTTGTGAGAACCTTAATAGGTGTGGGTGAAGGGATGCTTGGTGTTTTCAGGTCTTTGATTTTTGCAAAACCATAACAGGTAGTCTGTTGCACTATTCTGTTCAGGAAAATCATTTGTAATGGTATTTGGCCTGCTCTAAATAATGCCTCAGTTCCCTGAACCTGCCACTCTCTTGTCCCCAGATGGATTTTGTGTCTATGGTGTCCCTCCAGTAGTCGAAACCCTGTATAAACAGTTGGGAGATAAAAGGTGCTGGGTATATCAGCTTAGTATTTGTCAGCATAATTCTTTTTGCTGTTGAATTTGTCATTGCAAGTTTGTAATAAAACGATTCTCAGTGTGATGTGTTGTACCCTGAAAAGTATGCGAACTTCTGTGTGAATGTGGCAGAACTACTCTTTGGTGGTGTCGGGCAGTGTTCCTATTGATGGTAAACATTAGCAGCGCATGGAACACTTGGTCTTTGCAAAAAATGATGACCATAATGCTGGTAACAAAACATGGTAACGCAATCAGTTGTATCTTCATACAATTCCCTATAAGAAAATGCAGCAGATTGTTTTAAATCTGTGAGCAGTTTCAATATCCCAATAATCAGTGAGTGTACTGAGGGCAATGAAATCATTTAAATAGAGATTTTAAACAAATGTGGAATTTTCAAATGTTCAGTGGGGCCATATACATCACATGATATGTTGTCCCAAACAATACCATCAGGTATTGGAATTGCTGTAATGTTCACCAGGGACAAGTCTCTCTGTTCACTATGTGATGATGTATGTGGTTTCAGGACCAAGTTCACGGATTGTACTGCAGAGAGTTCTGGGAGATAATGCTTGTTCAGAAGCAGAAAAAGACAGTCACTGTGCCTATCCAAATCAACAGATATGCTACCCCTATTGCGAACCAAATATGCAACCAATGTGGCACTAAGTAACTCTTTTTGAGCAAAAGATAAATTTGGCAAAATTTTTCTTTCTTTGAAGAAGGTGGCGTTTGATCAGGTTCACTTGGATCTGAAGAGAAATCATCGAAGTTGATGAAGTAGCCAGACTCAGTACGATCTATCTTTGGTAGCTCAGCAGGTTTTGTAGAACTGGTAGATGTGTTGTTTGAAGGCACATTAATGTAGACATCATTGTTGAGCCGAATTGCAACTTCCATTGTTGTTTCTTGATGTTTTACAATTTCAACTGATGTGATTTGTACTCCATTATTTGTTGCTCAATCACTCTGTGTTGCAGAGACTTGAAAGGTTATTAGTGTTTCCATCTGAACGTCCTGTATAGTAGCAAGAGGAGATCTGCAGCTACTAAGGACCCCACACAGCCTACTGTTGAGAATCGGCCACATGATGCGGTTTGATCAGATCAATGGAGACAAATCTTTTTTCTTTTTTCCCGGCAAGAGGCGAAAGAAGTACTGTTCTTGTACCCACTACCGCTAGGACATGTACAGCTGTTCTGTAAGATAGCCCAAACGCCCTTCTGTCCACGATCTTTTCCCTGACCAGGTCCCCAATCTGCGGAACCCAGGCAGGTCTTGCCGTAGCTGGTTTCACGTCCCCAGTGGCGGTGCATTTGACTGGCACGTTGCTTTGTAGTGCTCGGAATTCATTGAGTTCCTGTAAAAAAGCCAAACAGTCATTCAGTTCAAATGGTTTTGCATTCACCACTGTGCTGGCACAATCAAGATCAGGTACCCACATTCTTGCCCAAAACAGGATTTCATAAGGGGTATGGCCTCCCAAGGACTTTCTTGGCATGTTGTTAAGTGCCCTCTGGGCCCCATATAGGTGATTGACCCATGTACCGCCCGCGCCTAATACCCTTGCTGTTAAGGATTGCTTGAGGTCCTGGTTTTCCCTCTCCACCACCGAATTTCTCTCGGGATGGTAGGGGGAGGAGTACCGCAAGGCCACACCCATGCTTTCCATGGCTGCCTTGTGAGCCCTAGAGCTAAACGCAGGACCACAGTCGGAATGTAACTTGCCAATTGTGTATGTCCCGTTGAAGACTCACAAATCCTTTATAATAGTTTGAGCGTCAGCTGAGCGCTGGGGCCAAACCCACAGGCATCTAGAGCATGAATCCACTGCCACCAAGATGCACTTGTAAGCCCCGTCAGAATTTAAGGGGGCGTAGTGGTCCAAATAGACACATGCGAGTGGTCTGTCTGAAATCAGTAATGGTGTTTGTGGAGGCCTGTGAATGGTTGAACCCTTCATCTGCTGGCATAGTCCTTCATTTGTTTTTTCAGCCTCGACCACCTATAATGCTGCTTCAATAATGAAATTGTCGCAGTGACTCCTGAGTGTGCTGATCCCAGACCCTTGTCTATCCCCCACTCCTGGAATTTGAGCATACTGTGTGTTATGGCCATCTAACTTGTAGGAGTACTTGAGTGGAAAGCCTTTTGGCAGGACGGGTGAGCCGTTCTTTGAGGCATTGATAGCGACTATTATATCTCTGTCTATTTTCGTGTGTGAACAAGTGATTGGGGCAACGGTAGCAATTCACACTGTCGCCTTGGCGGCTTCATCAGCCAGTGAATTCCCTTCAACGTGCATGCCAATACGCTGATAACTCAATGTGTGATTAACTTGAGCCCGTGGCAGTGCTGCTTTCAGCTTACCCACTTGTTCTCATAACAATTTTATCATGCCACCCTTGGCGTCACTAAATCCATTCGGGCCCCAGTAGTGAAGATATTGATCGTAAGATTGCACACAGTAAAACGAATCGCACACAATCAGTGTGGGGAATTCCTGATCCATCTACTGTAGAGCCACTGCAGGTTAACTTCCTATGGCAGGTTGCACAGAATCATCAATATAAATGATGTATTCATACTGATCTAGAGGTAAGATTTCATTCGGTAGAGGGTATTCTTGTTCATATTGCAGAAATGCTTGTGTTCTAAGTCTTGGATCGTATCTGTATTCTACATCAATTGCAGTGAGAGAATTAGCCCATTGTATCCATCGTGGATGCAATGCCTTCACATTTGGAACGTTGGGCTTAGTTACCGTTTCTAAAGTCAGTATTGGAGTAACAACAATGATGTGTTTCCCCTGTACTAGTGCTCTTTCTCTCATTACAACAGTCTGTACAGCTGTCAGAATTTATTCAGTTGCTTCAAATCGATTTCCAGCATTTGTGTACAGATGAGATTTGTATGCAGTAGGGACTGTCTCACCTTCATTGAACGTGATGTAAGTGTAGCCTGATAACCCGGGGACGACCCATATTACCAGGTTGCGGATGTTTACTCATGTCTGCAAGTGTTTTGAAGCTATCATGTCAGCTTGTACTGAACGTAGAGTGTCAGTATGTGTTTGAGTCCACTTGTTTGCTGTGAAGTCTGGTCTGATTAAGTCATAGAAAGGTTTGACTCTTTCCAAGTAGTCTTGAATGTATGTTCTGCCGAATTTTCAAAATCCTAAAATGGATTGGAAACCTTTCAGAGTTTTAGGAGGCTGTATTAGCGCACATTTTTCTAGAAAATTTACGGCTGGGCTATTGCCTTCACTTGACAGCTCATATCTCAAGAATAGGACGCTGAGATGGGCAATCTTTGATTTCTTGAAGTTAAATTTGTATCACAAATTGTCAAAACCAACAATTATGTTGTTCACCCTGCATAAGTGATCAGGTAATTCAACGTCAGTCAGATAAATATCATCTACATAGGACACTGCCTCTCCATCGTAAGTTTGTAATAGCTCTGATACCCTTGCCGAAAATAGCCTGGGCTGTTCTTATAGCCTTGGGTCAGGTGACAAAATTTTGCTGAGTGCAGAGGGCAGAAAATCCGGTCAAATATCAGCTTTCAGGAGCTATATTTTGGCAGAAGAATCCATTTGAGATATCTAGTGTTGTTTTGTAATTCTTCCGCACAATGTTATTCATTAATGCGGCACTGTGTGTGTTCTGAACTGCAAATGTTTTTGTGCATGTGTTCAAATGTCTGTAATCTAAAACCAAACGATATGTGTTGTCAGGTTTCATTACGGGAAATAAAGGGTTCTTCATTGATGAGGTGCAAGTTTCAATCACACCTTGGTATTCAAGTTAGTCTAAGACTTCTTTGACCTGTTTCTTCGCTTCATTTTTAATAGAGTACTGTCTCTGTGGAGTTAGAGTATTTTAAATGGTATTTCATGGTGTTTAGACTCCTTGTCCCACCCTACATGGTTGCACTATAATGCCGGAGCTAGCGCTTGCGCCCACTCCCGTGCGTATGAGTGTTTTAAGGAAACAGGAACGAGGTCGGAGAAAGCAGGCAAAATTACGCTTTCCCCCATTGGGCAATCCATTATAAACTTAGGCTGCCAATGTTTATCTGCTAACAGGATATCATATCCAAATGTAAAATTTTCCCAAAAAATGACCTTTAATTTTTCTTGAGATGTCCCCCTCTATTTTGATATTAATTTCATGTAGTCTGTGAGGTACACTCACTCACTCAGGTTCTGGCGAGCTATTGTTACTTCTGCTGCGCTGTCTAGCATTATCAGAGCCCATTTCCCATTCAGAAGTCCTCAGTAACCTGGCATTTCTAATTTTTAAGCCAGCTACTTACTTCTTTTTGAATTGAGTCTTTGCTTTAGATTGCTCTTCCTGTTCGATAATGAAATCTGATGTGCGATGTGTCTCCCTTTTTCCCTTTGGCCGATCTTCAGGTTTTTGTTCTGACTGTCCTTGCCTCTCCGAGCTTTTTGATGAACCCTGAAAGGAATGAAAGGAATGTGTATCAGTATCCTGATACCTGTCAGGTTTCCTAATGTTATCACGATTCCTAAGGCTGTACCTCTTTTCAGAGAACTCCCGTTGGGGAGACTCACCCCTTGATCGTGAAGTCTTTCTGTTATCATTATTTTTATGTTGACTATTATCCAATTTGTTTGTAGAAGAAGTGGGTGCTTGCTTTGAGTTGTACCACTAGTGGTTTCCTGAGTTTGGCTCCCAAACTATCTCTGCCTAATGAAGCATAGATATTGTCAATCATTTTTTGGTAATGCCCGCTCCTGATTTGCAGGAGTTGTCTCCCTTAGGCGTTGGCGTATGGCCACCGCTTCTGCTTCCCCATTTATGTTGCTCAGCATAATTGCCAAGACTCTGTCAAAATTACCTATCAGTGTCATCCCCAAGTCCAGGGCAGGTCCTGTCCCGTACTCATTCTGTATCCGTTTTAATAGTTCAGGAATAACTGCTATGGTTGAGGTACCGTGTATTTGAATGTATACTGCAGCAAAGATGGTTCCCCAGGTGGTAAAATCCTCAATTGAGGGAACCATTCACATTGGCAAGCAAATTGTTAACATTCTGTGTGTTTTCTGTGGACCCGTACAGGGAAATACTGCTTCCAGCTGTGCGATATTTGTAGCAATCCAGAATAGTACTTGATCCCTGCTTGATGGGAACACACCCATTATTGCTTTTAGTGATTGTGGACTAATTACTAGTGTGTGGGCTGGATCTGGACTATCCCAGGTGGAGTAGCTCTCGCAGGTTGTAATCAGGGCCGGACTGGCTACCAGGCAGTTTGCAATGCTGCTGAGCTGGTGGGTGATTTCGTTCATGGAGACCTGCGTGTGCTAAACGAAATTCGTTTTGCATTAATTATTTCGAAGCACACGCAGGTCTCCATGAACGAAATCCGTCCCCACCGCAGTGAAATCAGCCCCCAGCTCGGCAGCTTTCTAAACTGCCCGGTAGCCAGTCCGGCCCTGGTTGTAATGTGAGTGTTCGCACGACAAACTCGACAATATGTCTGTATAGCCTGACTACTTCTTTGTAAAGTGTACGCACTTCCCCTACTGGGAGTGTGTCTATCTCAGGATGTGGAGTGTAAGCCGCTCCTCCTGTGCTGAGCAGACCTAGTCTTACGACTGAAGTTGAGTGTTTTAGGGCGCCTTTAAACCAGTTTTTATGTTGCTGGTAAGTTAACAGGACTTCAGTGTCCTTGTATGGGATGTATTCTTCAGGTGGATCCACTTCAATGTATTCATGGAATATGTGTGTGGGTGGATCTGCAGGTGGGAATTTTACCCAGGAATATAATATCTCTGATCCGAACACTTCATGTGCCTCAATCACGAAGGTAACAAGGCCATGAATGAAAAAGTGGTGACCCTTGTACAGAATAAATCCACAGTGCCAGGGTACATGTTTTGTGCATGTCAGGTACAGAGATTAAGATATGGTACCAAGAGCCTGATGTCGGAGAGACAGAAGTAATCTACTGGGTTAAAGGTCACCTATGTAAGGCTGTAATGTCGTGTGGATGGGATGCAATGTATGTAGTCCGTACGTACATGATGGAACTAACCTTAGGGACATGACACAACTGCCACCCTTAGCCATCAAGAGCAGCCCTCTTGGAACGCCCCAGGCTCTGACAGAATCCCCTCAGACCTTTTTAAATCCCTCCTAAAATTCTGGGCACCCTTAATTACAAATGTTATGAAAAGCGCAATTACAGGCCCCCTGGTTAAGACTTGGCAAGTGGCTGTCATTGTACCCATCTTCAATAAGAGTCCGCCTCACTGCTATTGCCCGATATCCCTCCTAGAGAGCACAGTTAAGATTTTATGAAGGGTACTACTGGCCAAATTGGAAAGCTGGGCTACAGAGTCAAATAGACTCCCAGACCTACAGTTTGGCTTCCGTCCAGGGCTAGGCACTTTTGAACAATCTTTAAATCTTTCCCAGAAAGTCCAAAAGTATACTAAGGCCAAAAAAGGATGTGTCCATCCTGCATTCATGGACCTAGCATGTGCCTTCAACATGGTAGACCACCCAAAGCTGTGGTTCATAATGCTGCAATTAGGCATTAACAGTGCAATAATCTCTCTACTCAGTAGACTACATGAACATACTACAGCCACAGTACAGTACAGTTGGAACTGAGATTTATCTGGAGATTTTCCATCAATTACCAGGGTTAAACGGCTGTGTCCTGGCACCTTTTCTCTTTCTAATTCATATTAACTATCTGGGTGAGCACCTATAATGGCTGGAAAAGACCTGCCAGAAATCCACAAGAGAGAAATTCCTGTGCTACTTTTTGCAGACGATGCTGTTCTTATCGCACGAACTACGAACTGTCTCCAGATTTTATTAGAATCTTTTAATAGTTTTATGAGTAGACTAGGACTAAAAACAAATTGAACGAAGTCCTTTGTAATGAAATGCAGTCCCAAACTAGCTAAGACTAGAAAGGTTTACTTGGTGGGGAAGAAATCATGAAAACTCGCATTTCATGTACTTGGAAATTCCGATCGACGTAGATTTCAATTGGAAATTCCTCTTGGATGTAAGAATAATGCAGTTCCAAAGAGCAGTAGATGCTGTTATTAGATTCTCCAAAAGGCTGGGGCACAAACAACCTAGAGAAATGCTTTGTATTTTTAAAAGTAAATGCATGTCTGTCGCCACTTTTGGTGCAGGCGTATGGGGGCATATTAGTGGCAAATCCGTACAAATTGTGGAGAATACGTTTATAAGGAGACTCCTGGCAGTTCCACATTCTACCCTGATGGTCATTTGCAATGAAGAAGTTGGGCATGATTATATAGAAGAATATATCAAGCTACAACCGTCCTTGTTATGGCACAGACTCTGGAAAAAAACAAAAGCCCAAATTATGCAGAACAATCTGCTTGGATATTCCATGTCTCAAGTATATTAAACAAGTTTCAAAAGACTTGGTGCCCCAACATTTTATCTTAACCCGGACAGTTTGACGACTATTCCCCTAACTCAAACTACAGCACTCTTTAATCAAAAAGTACAAAGATCCCAGGCAGAGATTAGGGGGAGAGGGTTAGAAAACAACCTTAGGGTTTTTCCTGCATGCCCGCACTTTACTTACAGGTCATTGTAAATGAGAGGCACAAGTTCCTTCTGACACGGTTTTGTCTCTAAACTATACACTTTCTGCTAGCTTTCCCAGTAAAAGGCACATGGCTTTCAACTCTCCCCTGTTGTTATTGTGAATTTCCAGCAGAACAGAGCCCATTGCACTTTTTGCTTTTTTGCACATGTTACACTTTGACCTATACTACGAGCACTAAAAATCAGATCTCATGCATAGGCCTTTGCTTATTTGCACTGCTTGGGAAATGAAACAGTGATACATGCTGTTTTAAATTACATTTTACAATTTCAAAGTATTTTATTAATAATTTTTATAAGCAAAGACATTAACATTTCTGTTACAAGGTTAGCCATTCGCAGTTTGTATAACAGTTTGTATAACAGTGTCTTCAGGCACTTCAACACATATGCTGAACTAACCTCACATGACGTGACTTACTGAGAACAATTTAAGTGCAATAAAGATACGATCTCATTACTGAATGATTCGCTCATCGCACAGGTGTCTTTTAACACTTGTTTTAAGTGCTTTTAGAAAATGTCTCTCTCAATTTTATGAAGCTTAATACTGAATCTGGTTTTCTTTTATTTGCTCAGTTGAGCCGAATAAAGTGTTTGATGATGATACTAAGAAGGCGAAATCTTTGCCCAGATAGTGTAAAGCCATTGACGGCGACTGGTTTCTGGAGCACCCACATATGGCCAAAAGAGAACATCCGAAGTACTTTTTTTTTTACAAGAGGAAAGGAAGAACCTGAAAGACAATATGTCATGGTTTCTGGGGTTCTGAATTTATTGCATGACATGGAATGTAAGACCGTCAGGTAAAAAAAGGTTTTCCCTTTTGGGAGATCCAATGATCTCGAATTCAGACAGTCATCTCACGCAGTCAAATACTCACACTCAATAGAGAACTTATAAACTCTTTGTTTTGGGAAATGCTCAACAAAAGAAAAAACCCAATTTATAAAAATATACACATTTATTTTCATTAAAAAATACATAAATCCATACACAGTATCAAATAAAACCTAACACAATACATTTAAAATCACCTAAAGTGAAAGGGGAGAAATGTGGAGCAAGACAATGTACTTAGTCTTTGATATATGTTAATTTGGACACTCTGTTGACAACCTGGGGGAGAAATATTTTCCTTATACCCAATTCTTAGTTGACAACTCCAAATGTAACCCTTGTGCAATGCGTCGACGTGTTTCGGAAGCTTGTGATGATTATAGCCTCCTTCCTCAGGACAGTGTGTTTATTTTTTCTCCCAGTCAGTATTTACCTATGCAATAGCATCTGGGTGGTAAAAGCTTGATTCAGGCCTCATCTTGTTTGGGGTCATATATTGGTAAAATCAGATCTCCCGCATATATCAAAGTCTTGCTCCACATTTCTCCCCTTTCACTTTAGGTGATTTTAAATGTATTGTGTTAGGTTTTATTTGATACTGTGTATGGATTTATGTATTTTTTAATGAAAATAAATGTGTATATTTTTATAAATTGGGTTTTTTCTTTTGTTGAGCATTTCCCAAAACAAAGAGTTTATAAGTTCTCTATTGAGTGTGAGTATTTGACTGCGTGAGATGACTGTCTGAATTCGAGATCATTTGATCTCCCAAAAGGGAAAACCTTTTTTTACCTGACGGTACATTGGAGCTCTATTTCCCTTTGGGTCACATTGAGCCCCTCTCTTTGGTTTAAACACATGGAATGTAAGAAACAAAATAACTAAATAATCAACATAGAGCCCATATCAGCCTTACAATTGACCACTTAGGTACCATTAGACACCCATAAATATATATAACAGCAGCTGTACCCACTAAACAACAGCTATATTGCATGTAACTGCACAATTTGAATTTTGTCCAAGGAAATGGGCTGTGAGAGGGAGTGGAGTGTCTGGTTAAAGACATGCTTTTCTGGTCAAGAGAATGAAGGAGACACAGACCATGAGGTGGTGAGTGCTACTGGAGTTACCAAAGCGTGAGGTCATGTATTCCTGGGTGGCCCTTCACAAGGCTTGACTGGTCATCTGTCTGTTGCTAAATACTGTACTTGGCTATTCATCTGGTACAAATGAGGTGAAATCTTTGCCCAGATAGTGTAAAAGCATTGAAGGCAACTGGTTTCTGGAGCACCCACAAATGGGCAAATGAGAACAACAGAAAAGCTTCAATACAAGGGGAAAGGGAGCGCCCGAAAGCCAAAATGTAATTTTTCCTGGGGTTCTGAAATCACTGCATGATATGGAATGCAAGAAACAAGGTCCCCGCCGCCCGATGATACAGAGACAATCTTCCCCTTACACACCTCTGGGGCATATTTTGTCCCCCACCGCAGCGGAACAACTGGAATACAGTGGATGGGGGGATTGACTGTGTGGGGGTCCCATCCTCCCAGCCACACAGGTGGAGTCCTGATGCCAGCACCCAGGATCATATCGTTCACGACTCTCACCCACTAGGAGGCCAGAAGTAGCGCCACATTCCACCAGTGAGCTGTTTCCTGCACTGGTCACTTGTGCAATATTTGAGACCGCACTTCACGCTCTTGGCTGGTGTTCTGCAGGCCCAGGACTTCGGGCTTGGTCCCAGGACAATGTTGTGTGTTCACGAACTGTACCTATGCAGGTAAACACGGAACTGCTGCGCTGCAGGTGATGACTCTGGCGCTGTGATAACCTGTTATTCCTTCTCCCTGTGGCTTCCTTGGGGCACTCAAGGATACTGCCTATCGCAGTACACAGAAAGCAGGGTTCGAGTCGGGGTACCACGCGGGTGGACGGCATCCCCCCACTTATTTTACCGGGTGGACACCGTCCCCCCTGCCCAAAAGTGCCATGAAGTATTCAAGAAGTACGCAACGCTTTTACTTTCAGGGTACGGCAATAACAACCAAGTGTTCCATTTACATTTTGCACTCCAGTGAGCAGGAGTCCGAGTGAACAGCTACGAGCAAAAGGCACATGGACATAAAAACATGGAATATTCGCACATATGTATGTTAAAACAAAGAATGGTTTGAGTGGTAAACTCTACAAAAGCAAGAAGTTAGTACGTGTGTCATGTTTCAGACTAGGAAACAGTGAATGACGTCAGGCTGTAGGCGTCACCTAGAGCCCCCGAGTGACAGCCCCGAGCTTGGGCACCAGATGCAGTGGTACCCGGCCGGGGATGTGCGTGACCTCTGGGGCTCGGGATGTGTGTGAGCGCTGGGGATGTGCGTGAGCGCTGGGGATGTGCGTGAGTGCTGGGGATGTGCGTGAGTGCTGGGGATGTGCGTGAGCGCTGGAATGTGCATGAGCGCTGGGGCGAGGGACATGCGGGACGAGCCAGCCGCCAGGACACACGCCATCCTTTTGCCCGGTTGCCCCATAAAGTATGAACTGTTGCCTTAATGAGGCCCGGACTAGGAACCACAACCGGCCCTGGCAAACTGCTCGGCCGGCCCCCTCCCCATTGGGGGGGGGGAGGGGTTGGAGGTGCTGCCGAGCTCTTTGCCAGAGCCGGTTTTCGGCCGATTTTGGTACAGGGCCGATTTTGCAGCTATGATAGCCCTGTAACAAAACCGGCCCCCACCCATGCGGCGCACTGGGGGATTGCCCGGTGCCGCTATGGCCAGTCCGGCCTGGCCTTAATGCGAGAAGAGGCGGGCAGTAAAACGTGATTGTTAAAACTGTTAGCAATACCTGTAGGTCAGGGGCAATTAAAAACATAAAAGGCAAAAAAGGGGCGAGTGTGCATGGTTGGACAGCAGGGTACTGGCTGGACGTTTCAATCAGAGCGAGCTGTCAATAGGTTAAAGTGTTTGCTCTTTTGTACTGAGCTCAGACACGGTATAAACTGGACCCGGAAACAACACGAGGGAGGGAGCGACGCAGAGGGGAGAGGAGAGGTGAACGGAACAAATAACCAGTTCCAAGATGCAACTGGTTTTGGCTGGAATTTTTGTCATCGCCACAATGCTTGAAAGTTAAAAAAAACATGCCAGTAGGGTCCAGTAGAAACCATTTGAAACAGGTATTCTCGAATTTCCGCCAAGGCCTATCTACACTAATCAGCTCAGCTCACCTGTAGATAATGACGCAAACCGCACCCCCTCCCATGGCAAGGCCCCCTGCTGTCGCGAGATTACAAACTGCACCACATCCTGACTTCTAACTGTGAGGCAGCCTGAACTCTTATCAGCAGCACTCAGAAAGGTATAGACCCTATGGAACACGAACACCAGCAGACCGGGGAGGCTGACGGCTCCTCCACCGAGCACACGGAGGAATGTGTGCCCCTCACAGCGCTAAACCCGACAGTCTGCAAACTAGATATCATTTTGAAGGAAATTAGAGACCCCAGAATGTCGATTGAACAGCGCCTGAGTACCCTGACTACAGACCTCGGGCTCCTTAAGACGGACCACAGTAAACTTGCAGACACCATAAAAAACACGGGGAGGAGGTGGTCCTGAAAAAGAAAGAGCAGGCAAGCACATTGGCGCAACTCCGACAGGTGGCCACACTACTCGACTGTGTGGAAGATGCAGAGGGATGCGCGTGCCGCAATTACGTGTGAATCATTGGCCTACCTGAAAATTGTGACGGGTCTAACCGAACCCTCTTCATAGAAGACTGGTTGCAGGACCGGGCGATCGGCCGCGGAGGGGTTCACAGAGATATTCTGTGTGGAGAGACTGCACAGAGTCCCCTCGAGGAAGCCGATCCCTGGGGCACTGCCGGGCCCCTTAGTGGCCCACATCCTCAACTATAAAGACCGAGATATCGTCCTAAAATGTGCACGTGAAAACGCACCCGCTGTATGATAATGCACGCATTTCTATATTTTCTCTGTTTCCTGAGAATACATTGTTGGTTCAACGCCAAAGGGCCTGTTATCAGGAAGTGAAAAGGCATCCGAGATCTCTAAATCTCAAATACGCTTTGCTTTACCCAGCCCGGCTAAAGATCCTTTGTGATCAATTCAACGCCGTCATTTCGTTGAAACTCCCGAGCCTGCCTGGGCATGGCTCAAGTATACATTCCTGGGGCGGACCCCCAACGGAACGCAGCTTCTGCCCCGGCGGCCACCGAATGGGACGAAGCGGCGTCTAAAGACACCTTGTAGTATAAAGTAGTGTGGCTCACTGGTTAGAGGCCGCAGGCCTGAGAGCAGAAGTCAGCCTGGGACCAGGGCTGACTTCCTGACGCGGCAGGGTCGTGGACCTTGGTCAGCGGACTCGATAATTCTCGCTTTGGTGCTTACTCTAATCAGGGGTTCCACTCGGCAACTCTGGGCATTAGCTTGCCTAATCTCCACAACGGCCCCACCAATTCCGGGGATGCCTGGCTCCACCTTGGGGACTCCCAGCAAGGGACCATCCCACAGGGAAAGCCAGGACGGGTTCCCCAGAGTTATACAGCGCCGGGACGCCCCGTGGCTGGGGCAGCTGTGCGCTTTACAAGTATACTACATTTACATACGAAACCAAAAAAGACCCCGTCCCAAGAGCAGGTGCAGGATAAAAGACGGATAGCGATACAGGCGGCCACGGCACTCCTGGACGCTGGGCTGCAGTCTGCGGACACCACAGTGCATTCGGACTCTGAAAACAGTCTAAAGCTTTTTTTCTACTATAACTCCGCAGATGTCACATGAACTATTGGGTTGCTAATTATCTACCACTTTATACGTGATGTAGGCGGGACGATAAGGTCTCTTACGATTGCATGACCTGTACTTTCATCAATCACACATATGGAAAGTAAGAAAGGTTATGCATACAAATGAACAGGTGTCACCCCTCACACTGACACTTTCCTTTTTTATTCACAATACTGTTTCTGATCACCAAAAGTGCACTCCTATAACTATGTCTGATTACTATATATATATATATATAAAATTCTTTATTCGGTTTATTCACAATGGAAAAACCATAAAAGAGCAAAAAAAAAAAATAACATACAGTGCGAAAATACATGTATTACATAAAATTTCATATAAAATACATTTCACAATAAAAGGATTAATCGGGATCTACAAGAATTAATCAAGGAGTGCAAAAAGCCGCTCAAATTCAAGACTGGGGAAAATTTTAAAGATTCTTTCTGTGTTTCATAATGCATTTTAGAAAACTACTAACAAAATAACAGACTTTTTCCGTTTCCAACATTTGTAATCTTAGGAGAGCGGGTCTGCATTGTCTCAGCCCCCACGCTCTTAATATCGGTAACAGCCAGATCTTTCTATGGGCTAGATGGTATTTACAAAGCAGAATCACATGCAAATTAGATTGTATTGAGAGACCATCACATGGACAGGGGGGAAGTGTGGCGTTCCAGCAATTTTGTAGTGGGAATGTGACCATTCTAAAGAAGGTATTTAGCCTGAATCTTGTGATTAGCATTCTCTCGTAGGTTGGTATTTGGAGAGCCAAATACGGATGAATGTCAAAGGCTACTTGGATCATATTTGCATGGATAACTGCCGTTTTTGGGGAAATGGATGCAAGTCTTAAAGTTTCCAGGTGTCTTAATGCTTTCTGTTTAAGATCTTTTTTCGAAATGTCTGTTATTGACACCGGATCCAAATAGTAGTTTTCGACGCCTAAATCTTTAAAAAAGTTTCTGACATAAAGAAGCCATTTTATTTTTGTGGAGTTGTCCAAGTTCATTGAATCCGAGATGATGGCTTGTGTGAGGGCATTTTTGTCTGAATTCCAAATGCGGCGCCACAGCATCAGCGGTTCTATTTTAATTAAGTCCTCTATATAAGGTATGGCTAATTCTAAATGCATTGCATAAGTGGAAGTGCCTTTGGGAGTGGCTAGTAAAAATCTTAAGAAAGCGTTTTCAGCTTTCTGGATGGAACTAGTATCAATGTAGCCCCAGACTCCCGCGCCATATGTAGCGATTGTCTGGCATTTGGCGTTGTAAATCTTGAGGAGCTCTACTGGTGGTCTTTTGCCTAATCTCTGAGAGAAAGCTGTTAAGGCGGCAATTGCCCTCCTGAATAGGTGTGCCCTTGTGTTCACTGCTGGCTTCCAGCTAAGTTTGTCATCTATCATGACCCCTAAATAAGGGTACTGAGGGGTAGCTTCAAGCTTTTGATTGTTGAGGAGTATGGGAGTTATTCTTTTTTGGCCTCTACCAACTGTCATTACAAACGTTTTTTTCACATTCACCTTTAAATCGAGATTGCCCATGAATGAGGTGTACCTGGTTACTGCTTTCTGGAGTTCGCGGGAAGTTCTTGCAAGGATTACAGCGTCGTCCGCGTAGAGCAGGGCAGGGATCAGGCGACGGTTTATGCGTGGGAGGTCCTGGGCCCCCCTCAACATCTCCCCCTCCAAACCATTAGTGTAGAGTGAGAAGAGGAAGGGGGCCAGGACACATCCCTGCCTGACCCCACGCCCTACGCCAAACGGGGACGTCAGCTCTCCATTTTTGCCAAACCGCACTCTAGCTGTTGCCCCGGTATAGAGCTCTCTTAAAAGGTCTAAAAGGGGTTGATCTATTCCCAGTTGAGCTAGGACCTTCCACAGCTTTGTGTGCGAGACGCAGTCGAAAGCTGCGGAGAGGTCGACAAAGACCATATATATCTTGGTGGGGGTAGCCTGAGTATATTTGCCCATTATTAAGGTGAGATTTAAGACCTGCTCTAGTGTGCCAAAACCTTCACGAAAGCCGAATTGGATATCGGAGATTATGCCCCGGTCCTCGCTCCACTGCTGGAGGCGCTCTAGGATCACTCTCCCCACTACCTTCCCGAGCGAATCCAGCAGTGATATGGGCCGGTAACATTTTGCGTCTTGCCGGTCCCCCTTTTTAAAAATGGGGACCATTATTGATTTGGTCCAAGAGGTTAAAATTCCCTCGTTCACTGCCGCTATGCAGACTCTAGTCAGGATGGGGGCCCAGAGGTCTAGATTGTTTTTAAAGAAGTCCACTGGGACCCCATCCGGTCCTGGTGCCTTGCCCGACTTACTACTCTGGAGTGCATCCATAAGATCTGGAATAGCAAAGGGAACCGAAATAGGATAGTGGGGCTTTGGGAGCGGAGGTTCTGATTGTGAGGTATTTTTAAAGATCTCTTCGAAATGGGAGACCCATGTGTTTTCATCAATTGCAACTTCTATTTTCGGGGTGCCTTTATCCATAAGATAGGGGGTTCTGACTGTACGCCAGAAAAGCTCGCTGTTATTTGAGACTGCACCTTTATGGAGATCGTCCCATAGTTTTTGCTTGAGTTGGGCAGTTCTCAGCTTTCTTTCCCCTATGTATTGGCGCCTTAAGAATTGAATCTGGGCTATGTCTCGTGGTTTGTTTTGAAGTGCAGATTTTAATTTTGTTAGAGCAACAGTGCAATTGTGATTAAACCATTTCGGTTTTGTCGAACAGTTTCGGTTAGACTTTGAAGTTAGTAGAACCTTTATGGAATCCAAAATTAATTTAAAATTTATCAGGACTTCCTTATGGCTTGATGCAAGGTCCAGGCACTTCACAATGTTGGGGTAGGTCCGAGTTATTAGTTTTTTTAATATCTCAGAGGGATTAATTTTTGCCCACTTGATTGTGAAGCCATTGTGTTTACCAACCTGGATCTTGTTCTGTGTAAGAGTGGTCGCCATCTCCAACTTATGAGAGGAGTTGGATAGCATAAATATCTTTATTGTTAAGGCAGAATGATCACTAAGGGGAGTGAGAATGACCCTGAAATCTTTAGCTTTATTCATGAGACTTGAAGAGAGGAATATAAAGTCTACGGTGGTTTGATGCCCTCTGCCCACGTACGTCGGAGTAAATTTATTTGGGTCTGCATCCTGCTGGTTTACGATGTGAAGATCCAAGTCCGATAGGACGGTGTTAATAAAGTTACCTAATTTATTGTGGGCAAAGTGCGCTATTGGGGCATTAAATTCGTCCACTATCCCGCAGCACAGTAGATTGGAGGCTGTTCAGGGGTGGAGATTGAAGTCTCCGCCCCAAATTAGATGAATTGCCTTGCTTGCAGATCTACAATGGTTGATCTGTTTAAGTTTATCACATATGGTGGTAAGAAGAATTATGAAGTTTTCTTCCGATAAATTATTATAGCTATTGGTCAGGATAATTGTTTCTTTGTTTACAAGAGTTAGTGAAAGGATTTGATGATTAGCGTCCTGGGAAAGTATGGCCACTTTGTTGAGGGGTAGCGTATTTGAGATATAAATTGATAGCCCGCCTTTTGGTCTGCCCATTGGGCTGGTCAATGCTGGGACAGAATAAGTTTTATAGCCTTGTAGGTGTAGTACTTCTACAGACCATGTCTCCTGAAGACAAATTACTTGGTATGGATTTAGGAACTCCTGCGCGGAACCATCCTCGATTTTACTTCGGAGGCCTGCGGTGTTCCAGGAAAGTACTGTGATTAGTGAAGAATCGCCGTTACATTTTCCTGTTGGAATTGTGGGTTCCTTAATTCTGAGATCAGGAGAGATTATGAAAGACTGTGAGAGGGGAGATACATGAAGATCATTTGGCAGGGTTTCTGTTAATGGTCAGTCGACCATTTCTAGGCCACTATACCTATTGTGTAGCGGGATGTTGTGCCATGGGTCCCACCGAGGTTGGTCTCTATGAGGGTGCCGTTGGATATAGGACCTTCTATCGTCCCATCGTCCACCCTGATAACGTTGTCTTACTGTGTGCCAGGAGTAATCTGGCTCGTATAAGTTGGGGGGGCCATGATAGCTAGGAATAGATAAGTCGTCCTGCCTGGGGAGTGGGGCGGACCAGGGAGGCTCCTGCTCCTGTGTGAAGCCACCCGCCTGCCTAAAAGGATAAAAGAAGGAAAGTGGCTTGATCTTAATTCCTCCATTTGGGGTGATGTCTTCCCATGCGCAGACATAGTCTGCTATTCGTGGGTCCTCAAATGTAATTGTTATGCAGTCCCCGGGGATGGTTTTTCTTGTGCTGCCCACCCACGGCACCCTGGCAACGGATCTAATTCTTCCGCGCCAGGAAGATGGTATCGGGCGGTTGGTCTGGAGCCAATGCTGGGCCTTATTTTTTAAGGACCAGCTTGGTTCTGACGTAAGATCTGTTAGTTCAGGTACTCCAGCCATGACCACTACGTAGGGCGAGGCCTCAGGGGGAAAATCTGCTGGGAGTCTTGGGGGACCAAGGTTCCTCGCAGGATTTTTCTTGGGCCTGTCCGAGGGGGTCTTCGGTGGTGGAGGTAGGGGAAGGGAAGTTTTTGTTGTTGGTTTGTTTGCATTCTCGCCTGGAGTTTTGTTGGCGGTGCTAGTAGGTACTGTCGAGTTGGCGGCAATTGTTGATGCCACACCTGGGGGGGTTAGAGTAATTATCTGCGGTGAGTTATTGGTACTGGACGAGGTTGTTACGGTATTTGCTATTTTTGGTGGAATTGATGTATTTTTGTTAACAGGGACATTAGGTGTAATTATCCTAAGAGTCTTTTGTTCTGGATTGGGCAAGAAGGGATTAGTACTAACTGTATTAGTGGAAATTGGTTTTTCGATATTTTTTCCTCCTGTTTTTTGTGGGCATGATGAGAGGATTAACTGTTGGTTTTTTAGAAGTATAGTGATTTGTGACTCTATAGTTAATAGTCGGTGTTCTAAGGGTTGTATTACCTCTTTAACTATACTAGCTATACTGGTGATTAGTTCCTGATTCTCCGTAACCTTGAAGTCCGCTTGGGCTTGCTTATTGCAATGGAGCTCCAAGGCTTTCGGGGAGGCTAGTTCCTTCTCTGTCTGGTAGGCTGTCGCTGGGATCTCTATTTGTGCTGACCTATCCCCATGATTTTGTTCGGTGCTAGATGGTAAAGTCAGGCTTTCCGATGTAAAGGGATTTTTGGGCGCCTTTTTCTTACTAATTGCTCCCTCCCTCCTGCCCCTTTCTATTCTTTTGTCTGTGGAGGAAATTAGTGAGGGGGTTGGTGAGGGTGTTGAAGGAAGCAAATCTGGAGTTTTTTCTAGGTCGGAGCTGAGTTGAGAGTCCGCAAACTGGGAAACTGACAAATCCACAGTATTTGGCAAACTGCGTCTCTCACGTGTTGGTATTTTCACAGCGTTTGGGGGTCCCGATGCAGGGGATCTGGCTTCCGCCAGGATACCTAATGAGGATCTTTTGGCGAATGCCAGATCTAAAGAGACCCTTTTTTCGATCATTAATATGCTTTCATCTATGAGTGTATTAGCCTTCGCTAGAAAGTCATCCATAGGGCCAAGCAATTTACCCACGGAGCTGGGGGCTTTGGTCTTAATTTTGGATCCCCTCGTAAGAACCATTTTTGTCCTTATAGAATTCGTTTATGTAAGGGTGAGAGGGATCCTAATCAAGATGTCAGGGGGGTGGCCCAGTCCAGTCTCTACCAGCCTCTAACGGCCTTGAACGGCCCGGTCTTTGCCCGGTCTTCGCCCCGGGCTGCGACCCGCGGCGCGACCCGCGGCGCGTTAGAGGCTGGCTAGATATAGAGGAGGATATAAGGGCGTGGCCGCCGGGGGAAGAGGCGGCTGCTGCAAGGAGCGGTGGTTTGTGGGCCTCGCAGTCCCCCGGTCGGCTTTTCCAGGACACAGGCTTTGCACTACGACCTGGGCGGGTCGCGCTGAGAGCGAGGTTGATCACCGCCGAATGCGGTAACGCTCCCACCAGCCGACCTCAGCCACAGGGAATGCGGAGAGATGTGTGAGCAAAGGAGCAGTTCCTCCAGCCAGAAACAAAGGGCAGGTCAGTGAGCGGCACCCCTCTTTGGTGAACTGCTGCTTTCTCTATTGTTCGACGGAGTGCCTTTTATGCACAGCGAAGAGAAGATATCTGGCTCTCAAAAGGTGGACGTGGCGTGAAGAGATCCCTTCAGATTCAACCTTTTATATCAGTATCAGCTGCACAAGTTGATCCGGCACTCCTGCTGATGGCTCCGCTGCTTCCTTGGTCCCCTGCTCGGATGCGTCTCTGCAGCAGTCGCCCTCCTCCTTCCTCCCTCTGCTGCTGTGGTTCTGTATGTGCTTCTCGGTGATGCTCCGATTACTAGGTTCCGTGAGCGGCTTTACACCAATATGATTGAGACGGAGGCCTCATTGCCAAATGTTACCCCACTAGCAGAAGCACACTGTTTACTAGAGTTCATTCGGTTAACTTTGAAGGTTTGGTCGGACAAAGTTTTCATGCGGGACCTTGTATTGGTATTTGACACGTTTTTGGGATTAGGTAGTATAGCTGGCAGGCCCTTCTTTGCTATTATGAGGACGCAGACTTCCAATCCCCCCATGTATGAGATGGGGGCGAACCTTACCATATGCCCAAATGGCTGCTACAAGCTTATACAACATAGTGACGTGGAATGTCCGGGATATGGGCTCTGTACATAAACGTAGGCTAGAGGCACAACTGTGCAGGCATAAGGCACAGATAGTATTCTTACAGGAGCCACATATCACTAACTGCGAAGCAGTGAAACTTCAAAAGAAGTGGAGGGTCAAATATTTAACACATTTTATTTGGTGTTTGTAAGGGGAGCGGTGGTTTGGATCAGGGCGGGGGTACCGTTTGAAGCTCTTAAGAAACGCATTGACGAAAATGGCCATTATGCCCTCCTACGGGGTGACTAGATGGTAGGCCAGCTGTACTGGGATGTGTATGACCCCAGCCACGGAGCAGGATAAATTCCACGCACAATTTATCTAGCACCTGCAGATTGGACTAAGTACCCATGGATTCTCGGGGGGGATTTCGATGCTGTGCTGGACATAGACTTGGACCATTCACACCCTCCTATACCGGGCACAGCTTCCATTCGACAAGCTAAGGCGCTTTGCACATGGGTCCAAGGATGGGCTATTGGAGATGCCTGGCGCCGTAAAAACATTGGCATACACGAATATTCCTACTACTCCCCACCGCATGGACTACATACACGGCTAGACCATTTCTTCTGTACTGCCACCCTGTTATCCCAAATAACACATACCACGTATCTTGGGAAAACGCTATCGGACCACAACCCCCTAGAACTTACTTTGTCCTGGGGTCAGATCCCTACACCGGTCCCCACTTGGAGGCGTAGCCACCAATTGCTGGAGAATGGGGTGTTCCGAGACACATTAAACTTCATCCCAAATAGCTGAGTGGAAAGCATTTAAGTTGTCATATGGGGCGCTTCGATAACCCTGCCGCACATAAGCACCTGCTACTATGCCTCAGTGAGCTATACCATTATACACCTTGCCGTTTCATAGTCAGCATTACGGTCACGGATCTGGTGAGCCATCTGTTACAGATCCCCCCCGCTATTGGTTGCCTACAACTGATTATCAGGCTATATGCCGGGAATTGGGGGATTGCTATCATGGCACTAATGCTGGGTGATCACTGCAAACCAAATCTCTACAAAGTAAGACAAAAATACAAGATCTAATGCTAAAATAGCTGCACATTGGATGGCTGCCCATGCATTCACATGAGACTCGCCGCCGGACCCCCGAGTTGTCGGCTAAATGGCTGTGTCATCTAGTCATCGGCTTACCTGATTGTTTTCTGCCCGGCTGGCCCCTGAGAGCCGCTGAATGTAACATGTAAGATATTTACCATCTGTACAATAAAGGTCTTAAAAAAAAAAAAAAAACAGGGGCGCTTCGATAAGTGACGTGGGAAGGGTAGGCAAACAGTCCATAATGACCTGAAGACAGTAGAAGCGATGCTGGGTGAGCTGGAACGGGCAGCAGTGCTAGATGCGCAGTATACCGGAAAGCTCTAAGATGCGCACATCAATGACGCAGAGCTCCTGGAGCGTCTGCGCGCTGTCGATCACCAAGAGTACATACAGGAAATACACACGGAGGCTGGTAAATCGGGCACACTACTTGCCCAGATGCTGAAACCAACCCCGTCATCGACCCCCATATCATAAATTAATATTCAAGCACATGCCCACGTCACTACACAGTTAGAGATCAATACTGCATTTCATGCTTATTATGAGTCACTATATGGGGCTCCACCTGCTATAATGCCTCAAGAAACAGATGCATTTCTAGACACCTTAACGCTTCTGCGGACCACAGCTGCTGACAGGAAGACCTTGGCCACTCCAGTCACATCCACAGAGATAAGGGATGCCATCAGGGAACTACCTCGTAATAAGACCCCGGGCCTTGATGGCTTACCGACAGAATTCTACGCTACATTCGCTACCCAGTTAGTCCCCTATTTAGAACGACTATATCGGGACGCGCTGCACAAAGGTGCCTTAACCCCCACCATGGAGCAAGCACTAGTGACCTCACTACCGAAACCCGGTAGGAACCCCACTGATATTATGGCTCATAGGCCCTTATACTTATTAAATACTGAATATAAAGTACTGAGCAAGGTACTGGCCCTTCGACTTCTTCCACTATGGCCACGACTTATACATACGGATGTGTGCAGATTTGTACCGGGCCGGAGCACCTTCCTAAATATACAGAGACTCTACCACATTATTGATGCAACTCCAGATGAGCTGTATCTCACTCCATTATTCCTTATGCTTCTATTATACCCCTGTTGGGACTTCTTACTCCAACTGACACGTTGGCACATGCAGACTACGTACTTGGGAACACGCAGGTTTAACAATGGTTGGGGAACTGTTTGGGGATGGTATGCTGCTGAATCATGATGACTTTATTCACAAACAGGGTCTGCCAGACTCACTGTTCCTTACCCATGCGAACATCATACGTTACATTAAGTTACATAGGGCCCTGGAAAGCACTGAACCCACCACTCATGAATTTGTCCACTCAGTAAACTTAATGGGAAACAGAAGGCACCGTATGAAGTGGTTGTGTCATGGCCTATGCACACATGTGGCAGCACCACTGACACTACTGCAGGAGAAGTGGGAGCGGTAGCTTGGAAAGGACCTGCAGGGCAGGGAATGGAAGGCTATATTCGAATTTCCAAAGAAAGTCTACCGTAACGCTAGGTTCAAATTCATACAGTTTATGATACTTCACAGGGCCCATCTCACACCGCACTGATTGCATGCCATGTTCCCGACGGTGCCTGCAACATGTCCAAAATGCACAGAGCAGGACGCAGACCTCTTACACATGATATGGGCATGCCCTACGCCGACTTTTTACTGGCCACAAGTAGGCTCAGCATTGCAAGAAACGATTGGTGGGAACTATTGGAGGCTAGCAGAGGGGTGTCTGTTAGGACTGTACCCCCGCTCAAAACGGAACAGGGCCCAGGCAAAATGTATTGATTTAGCACTTCTTCTAGCCAGGGCCGGACTGGCCATAGCAGGCACCAGGCGTTTCCCTGGTAGGCCGCTACGGTGGAGGCCGGTTTTGGGCCACTGGGGGCTGTTTTTGTTATCAGGGGTCATCAATATTGGCCCCCTGTAACAAAATTGGCAGAAATCGGCCCTCGCAAACTGCTCGGCTGCACTCCCCCTCACCCCAGGGCGGGGACTGCTGAGCAGGTGGCCAGGGCCGGTTTCTGTTCCTAGTCCGGCCCTGCTTCTAGCGAAGCGCTTAATAATTAAACAATAGAAATCCCCAGCCCCTAAGAATAAAACAACATGGAGGGAGGATGTTGTGCAGTGGCGCATGGCGGAAGGAATCGCATTTTGCAGAGAAGAGTTTAGCGGCCTAAGCAAAGTGCTGATTGCAACGGAATGGGACGCCCTCCTAGAGACCTTTAAAACTCTGGATACCCCAGGTACATCTACACCTATTGCATAAATCCTAGCTTGTATTAGTCTCATGGGTTTTTAAAATGATTGCTGCTAACTCTTTACCACCAGCATAGGGTGGGCCTAACGCTGAACACACACATATTCTACTGCACCCTGGTCATTCCACTATACAAGAATCTACTGCGCTTAACTTGTTTGTAGGCACTTGTAGTGTTTGTGTTACCCATGTCATGAATGTCCTTTCAAATGTCAGCACTGTGAGTTTATACCTGCCTGCACGGGGAAAGGTGGAGAGGAGGGGAAAACGTTCAGGGAAACATTTTGCTTTATGAGTACTTAGTGGCACATGACAGAATCCGCTTTACCATGTATACGTGATTGTTTCACGTTGAACGTCTGGATAATATGTGCTTATCTTTTTGTCACAATTGTGAGACTTGTATGCACCTTTTGAAAACCTAATAAAGTTTTGAAAAAAAAATGGAATGCAAGAAACAACTAAATAATCAGCTGAGAGACCTGGTCAGCCTTCCAACTGACCATGTAGGTACCATTAGACCCCCACAAATACATATAACAGCAGCGGTGTCCACTAAACAACAGCTATGTTGCATGTAACTGCTCAATTAGAATTTTGTCCAAGGCAAGGAGCTGTGAGAGGGAGCAGAATGTCTGGTTAAAAACATGTTTTCTTGGTCAAGAGAATGAAGGAGCCACAGACCATGACGTGGGGTCATGTGTACCTGTGTGGCCCTTCACAAAGCTTGACTGGTCATCTGCCAATTGCTTATCACTGTACATGGCTGTTAATCTGATACTAATGAGGGGAAATATTTGCCCAGATATTTAAAGCCGTTAAAGGCGACAGGTTTCTAGAGCAGCCACAAATGGCTGAAAGAGAACACCAGAAAGATTTTATTACAAAGGAAATTGCATGAAATGGAATGCAAAAAACAAAATATTCAACAGAGAATCCTGGTCACCCTTCCAGTTGACTACTTGGGTATCATTAGACATCCATAAGAACATAAAACAGCATCTGCGTCCACTAAACAACAGCTATATTAAATATAACTGATTAATCTGAATTTTGACCAAGGAAAGGGGTTGTGAGAGGGAGTGGAGTGCCTGTTTAAAGACATGTTCTTGTGGTCAGGAGAATAAAGCAGACACAGACCCTCAGATAGTGAGCGCGGCTAGAGTTACTAAAAGCGTAAGGTCATGTGTTCCCATGTTGCCCATCGCAAAGCTTGACTGGTCATTAGCCAGTTGCTTATTACTGTACTTGGCTGTTAATCTGGTACTAATGAGGTGACATTTTTGTCCAGATTTGTAAAGCCATTAAAGGCCATCAGTCTCTGGAGCAACCACAAATGGTCAAAAGAGAACACCAGAAAGACTTCATTACAAGGGGAAAGGGAGTACCCGCAAGACAAAGTATAATTTTTCCTGGGGTTCTAAAAGCATTGCATGAAATGAATGCAAAAAAACCCAACTAAATAATTGTGAGTCCTGGTCAGCCTTCCAATTGACCACCTAGGTATTGTTAGACACCCATAGGTACATATAACGGGAGCTATATCCACTAAACAACAGCTATATTGCATAGACTGCACAATTTGGATTTTGTCCAAGGAAATGGGCTGGGAGAGGGAGCGGAGTGCCTGGTTAAGGACATGTTTTTCTGGTCCAGAGGATGAAGGAGACACAGCCCATGAGATGGTGAGCGCGGCAAGAGTTTCTAAAATGTGGTGTTGTGTTCCCATGTGGCCCTTCGCAACGCTTAACTGGTCATCTGCTAATTGCTTATTACTGTACTTGGCTGTTAATCTGGTACGAATTAGGTGACATCTTTGCCCAGATACTGTAAAGGAATTGAAGGCATCTGGTTTCTGAAGCAAACAAAAATGGCCCTAAGAGAACACCAGAATGACTTTATTATGCTGGGGAAAGGGAGCGCCAAAAGACAAAATGTCGCTTTTCATTGTGTTTCTGAATTCATTGCATGATATGGAATGCAAGAAACAAAACAACGAAATAATCAACAGAGAGTCCAGGTTAGCCTTCCAATTCACCACATAGGTGACATTAGACACCCATAAGTTAATTTAAGAGCATCTGTGTCCACTAACCAACATCTATGTTGCATGTAACTGCTCAATTTGAATGTTGTCCAAGGAAAGGGGCTCTGAGAGGGAGCTGAGTGTTTAGTTAAAGACACATTTTTCTAGTCAAGAGAATGAAGAAAGCTCAGACCATGAGATGGTGGTGAGCGCGGCTAAAGTGACTGTGTGGAAATGCAACAAGTGGGGAATGTACCATGGATGCAGGTAAACTGAGAGATAAGGGGAGAGAAGAAAAAAACAGGGGGGAAGTGGGTCGGGAGGAAAAATAAGCAACATGAGCAGGGATATGGGATTTCTTGAGAACACAAGCACTCATACGGAGCCCTTAATAACTGAACACAACACAGACTCAAGGGACGTGCCCTCCGTATTTAAGTCTGTGCTTAGGTTTGCATTTGAAGTTAGACGCTGCATGTTAATCCTTTTAAATAAAGTAATAACCCATAACTGTAAAAAAAAATAATAATAAGACCACACATCTAAGTGGTTGTAATAAAGTTAAAGACCCAGCTAGATTGAAAGACCTGTGATTGGTTGTATGACAGAACCCCGCATGCATTTACCCCGCATGCCTATACGATGTAGTCACTATCCTGACTGTGGTGTTACCATGCATTACTTTACCATGCAAGTCATTACAACAACTTGCCTTGTAGGCGCTGGACTTTGGAATAGTATAAATTACTATTCCAACTCCAGTCTACCCAACAGTAGGGAAAGTGTTGGATTTAAACATCAATCACTAGTCCAACAACGCACCCCCTAAAGCAAGTCGTTGTAATGACTTGCGGGTTAAAGGAACACGTGGTAACATTGTAGTCGGGGTAGTGACTGCATCGTAAAGACAGGTTGTTGTGCCTGCGGGGTAAAGGATGTTTCCCCCGTAATAGCTTCCAGTATCCCTACTTACTCTTAATGATTGCTCTTCCTCTGCCTGACTTTGAAAAAAAAGTGCAATTTACCCCTCAACCATGCTATTTGAAACATAGGTACTCTTTGTTAAAGGAACCTTTTGCACATTAAAAAAAACAATTACAATGCAGTATGTGTTAGAGCTTGACATAAAGCACCAGACGCTGCCTTGCAGACAAAATGCAAACAAATAAGCAACAAATACACGATGTTCTAAAAGCTTACTAAACACAACACACTCACTGCTGAATAAACAAAAGTAACTTAATTATAATGCAAAATGATTTTACCTTTAAAAAAGCCTACACATAGTACTGCCAGACAAAAAAAAAACAAATCGCTTTAAAAAGGCAACACACCATGCCTCTATAAACAAACAGCGAATGAAAATAAATCAATTAAAATGCAAGAACGGCAACACACTGTAAGACAAAAATCAAACAAATAGCTTTCACATGAACAAAGGTAACTACAATGTTTCCTCAAACACTGGCAGAAAGAAAAGAAACAAATAGTGCCCAAAAAAAAAACCACAAGCAAAAAAGTGTTAGGCTACAAGTGATTTGTCCATGCTCCATGAGAGAAATCAACAGATGAAAAGGAGGGCCATCTGCCAGAGAATGACCACATACAGGCAAGCATTTACAACTAACCCTTGTAATAACAAATAGGAAGCGATGGGTGGGCTGTAAGGCAATAGGCTGTAAACAACATGTCTCAAAGAGACAGCGCATGTGCTGTCTATGCGAGACTTAAAAAGTATGGGAACTGTGATGCTGCGCGTAATGGGCATGCGGTGAGTGAGCGTGGGGGCATGGTCAATGGTCTGTAACTTCTTTCCGGTCTTTCACCTTCCCTTAACTACTTATTTAATAACACACAGCTTAAATGGAAATTAAATGCAAGTTATGTTAATCAGTGGGAAATGCACCATCAGACATAATGAAACCACTATTAGATCAAGCAATTCCGCAGTGGACAATATTGACTTGTGTATGTTTAGAGCAACAACATCCCAGTCTGTGACAGAAAGCAATGTGAACATGTAACTTGCATTACTCACAATTTAAGATATGCTGCTGCAAAGAGCACAAAAAGGTTTAAGATAAAAAAGGGATTTCAAAATATAGATTTTAGTAATACCCAGACTGTGCATAGTGCAAAGTTTTTTAATGTCATTAAAAAGCACACACTTCACACCTTAGCTGGTAGCTCCCTTCCAATAGCTCTCAAAAAGAATAAACATGTTTAAACATGAAGCTTCAGGCGATTCCATAAATTAAAGCTAATACGGCTTCTGAACACCCTTTAGATTTGCAGATTGACTAGTTGCCCACATTTACATTTCCTTCAGGGAAGCAGGCACTGTTGCAAGAAGGCTTGTTTACCTGTCTGTTCCTCCCTCGGTTTCCCAGCACAGGAGACTCCCTGCTTTACACCAAGCTGAAGCATTTCAACTGTCGGAATTAATTGTCCTGTGAAGGTCCTCTTTTCACAAAAAGTAGGGGAACTGTTTTTTTCTCTAAATTAAAAAATATGGGCAGGTCGTGCTCCTCCCCCACTTCGACTTCTGACGTGACATGAGGTCATGCAGAAGCTCTGAGGGAGAGAGTTCCAGATTCTTGTGTCACTTCCAAAGAAGGATTGGCAAATGTAGCATTCCCTCTTGAAGGTGGGGAGTTCAAGGAGAAGCGACTGAGCACTTCTTGAATATCGATTAGCGCCTGAGATTTTCAGTTTCTCAGTTATGTATGATGGTGAAGGGGAGTAAAGTACTTTGTGCCTGAAGCTTATTCCAAAAGCTCCCCAGTACAGCCATCCATGAAATAGGAAGTGAGCAACTGACCATCACATGCTAAACATACTTAAAAACACTCAAAACTGATAAAAACAATAACACCAAAACAGCATTCTTACTGATAAACATGTGGAATGCAGAAGCAAACTCAATGACGTTACCACTCGTATTCTTAGAATCTACATGACATTCTTGCCGCTTTTCTATCCCTCACCATTTTGTCACTGAACCTGTTTCTCCTTCTCCAGAATTCCTCCTCATTTTTGTTCATCCCATTGTACTTAACCAATCAACTCTTATTTAATTTTGTATCATCTTCCAATTCAACATAATTCTTTCCAGCTCTCTTGACAATCTTTGGATCAGAATACATAGATTTACCTTCGTGAATACATTATGGAAGCTTAACCATTTGGCCCTCTTTCACTGCAAAATCATTTGTTCTAAACACTTCATCACAGTTTCTTTTATAGAACTCTTGTTTGGCTAATATTTTCTTTAACTCATCACCATCCACCTCTGCATTCTCATTCCCTTTACCCATAGGAACTGAAAGATTGAGTGTCCTTCTTCATAATAACTCAAAATGTGATTGGTCTGTTGTGCAATGTTTACTAGTTCTATAAGCCACAATTGCTATATATAATCTATAATAGGCTTACCTAGACCGCAGCTGAATGCTTTCCTTAACCACCCTATTTACCCTCGCCCAACAAGGCCATTAGCCCTAGGGCTACGCACAGCTGTTCTGGAGTGTACTATATTCCTGTTAGTCAAGTAATCTTTTGCTACTGCATAACAAAACTATGGACCATTGTCTGGTACTATTTCTTCAGGATACCCCTCGCAGAAAAATATCTTGAACCTTATGACTGTCTTACTTGTTACTTCTCCAACAAACTCATCATCATTCATTCTTTATTCACAAACCAGAGGAATGCGTAAAAGCATGGTTAAAAAACAATATAAGAGGGGCGTGGTCTTACCAGCGATGTGGTGAGACGTGTCTCTGGGGAGCTCCGGTGATCCACCATCAATTTCAGCTATTAGAGCGGAGCTGGGCTACTGAAATTGACACCCCGGGAGTGGTAGGTGACCACAGCGACCAGGGGCATCTACTGTGAAGTGGTCTCTTGGCCTGCAGCGTCTTTCCGGGCGGACGGCGGAGGGTGGTCAGAGGCCTGGAGGCGAGGGTCGCCATCTTAAGGTCCTTGTATTGGAGCCCGCCCTGCGGCTTGCCGGCCCCTGGAGGTCCCCGTGTCCCTGAACCGGGGAGCGATGCCACATCCGAGGAGGCGGGAGAGCTTTGGTGGAGTCGGGATGGTGACAACCAGGGGGCCTGGGACTGCGATGTTGACATCGACCCTCCGGCTCTTGCGGAGACTCTGTGGCCTGCAGAGTGGTGTTCGGCCGGGAAGTAGAGGCCCGGACGAGGCTCTTGGAGGCGGCCCCCTGAAGACTGATGGCAACCCCCTTAGCCCCGGCGAGTGAAAGGCCGAGCAGTGTGGTGCTGGCGGGGGCCTTGCTCGTCGGCTGAAGGAGGCTGCAGTTGCCATGCTGGCCGGCAATCTACTGGAGGCTGCCAGAAGAGAAGGCAGAGCGGCTGCATTGAGACGGCCCTGCGGAGCTTGCCGTAGCGGTTTCTGCGGGGGGGCTCCCGACTGCGGGGCTGGCGGACACTGTCCCCTGGAGCTTTTGGGGCCGGCAGCCGGTGGAGAGCACTTGAGGAGACATCAGGTGAGCGGCGAGATCGGGCGCGCGCTCCCCCGCCATTTTGTCCCCTGTGCTGGGAGGCCAGGGGATACCGGATTCCACGTGCTGCCGCCTCCGGGGATCTGTGCCATTCCTGAAGTCTCACCCCCTCCCGTGTACCACTGCATGGGGGACTCAGAGGGAGCCTGCGGGCGGCCGCTGCTGCCCGGCTGCTTAGTGACGATGGGGGGGAGAACCCCACAGCAGACGTCTCGGCCGCCATTTTGAGGCTGCCGTGCGAGGTGGCCTAGAGTCACTGGGCCTTCAACACCAGCGCAGCGTCGGCCTGCGCCCCACCCCGCCTTGGCTAGCTGAGAGGAGGGTAAGCGGCCTTTGGACTTTGCCCTTGGGGACTTGCCGGTGGGGTGTGGTGCGGCTGAAGCTAGAAGTGGCCAGAGAGGGGTAAAGTGAGGCAAGTGCATCCCCTCCATTGTGGATCTCGCTCCGCTGAGTGGCCCTGGAACATTGGTTTCTCCGCGCTGCTGCCGCTGGGGGACCTGTGCTGCCTGTACTACCTGTGGTGCCTCTGCCTCCGGGTACCGGGGAGGGGACACTTAGCATCGGGAGTGCATAGCGTAATTTTGGAGCCGCTAAGTGAGGTGGACTGGGAGCACTGGGTGGCTCGATGTGACATTGGCGGACCTGGGGGATTCACCACATTGCCTAGGTTGGAGGAGGGGAAGACCAGGGCAACCCTAACCAGGCAGGAGAGGGATGAAGAGGAGCGGTTGGATAATGCGGTACACTGCCTAGGTTCAACGGGCGCCTTGGCCCTAGTGAGTTCCTAGAGAGCTTGTTGCAGGGGGGGCAAGAGTAGTACATGTAGTTTGTCTTAAAGGGCTGGGCTACTCGTTAGCGGTCACTCAAATTCACAGACCGGGGCGCTGGGCCCCCCAGCAGATGCAACACTATGCCCATAGACCCAAGTGTGGAGAGGATGGGCTGGTAGTGGCCTCCAGTGCGGCAGCACTGGCGACCTGGCGGGGTGGGAGTTGAGAGGCGGCACTTAAGCATACTATTCCTCGGCTGAAACTTTGGACATTGCCAGACAGGAATCACAGCGGCGGGGATTGGGAGGCTCCTAGAGAACGCCCTGCCTGGCTGTCAACGAAACGCGTCGGAGCTGGCGATGACGCGGTCCAGAGGGGGCAAGGCCGACCCGGCTGCGGCCCCCAGGGACAACTCTGTTGTGACGATGTGGGGCAAGGTGGGGGCGTCAGCCCCCACTGAGGGGCCACCGCAAGCCGCTTGTGACTCTACACCGGTGACCCAGGCATTCATGGCTTCTTTCATGTCAGAACTCAAGATGGAAATTGGCTCCCTATGCTCTGAGGTGCATTCCGGCGTGCGGGAACTCCGGAAGGAGGTTACTGAACTGGGAGATCGGGTAGATGGGCTGTAGAAGACGGTGGACGCCCGCACGAAGACTAGGAACAACTGTGGCAACGCCTGGCAGCGTTAGAGGAGTAAAACATAGAACTACAAGTAAAACAGGAGGATTTGGAGAATCGGAGTCGCCGGAATAACCTCGAATAACCTCGGCATCCTGGGGGTTCCTGGTTTCTCTCGGTGCGGAGGGGAATGACATCATGACTTATGTGGCGCAACTCCTCGATGAGGTCTGGGGGGATGACGACGCTTCTCCGCCGGCTTTGGATCGAGCCCACAGGGTCTACGGGCACGCGGGGAGGCCGGGGCTCCTCCCAGACATCTTGACAAGGGTCCACTTTTTTACTGAGAAGGAGGCCATTTTAAGGGCGGCAAGGGACAAGTCGGATCTCAACTATGAGGGAGACAAGATACAGATCTCCAGGACTTGGCACCCAACACCCTGCGAAGAAAACGGGCCTTCAAGCCAGTGACTGAGAAGCTGCGGTCCATGGGCATCTCATACCAATGGGGCCGCCCTTTTGCCCTCATTTTCCAATGGGAGGCCAAGCGAAAAGTGATACGGTCCTACACGGAGGCGGCACAGCTGCTCCGCCTGCCGGTGTCACCGCCGACAAGCCCTTCTCGCCCGCGGCGTCAGGAGCGGATCCCAGCCAAGTCATCGTGGACCACTGTCCACCGCCACCGACGTTCGACTCCCATTGATGAGCGATCTGCCTCGCAGGCCAAACAGGACATCATCGCGCATATTCGATCCCTTGAAGGCGATCGGGACGGTCCTGCCTCGCGTCCCTCGACTCCATGACCAGTTGAGCAGATATCCGTAATGTATTAGGAAACATGTCTCTGTTGAAAAGGTATTCTCCCCCCTGGGTCTGATGTCTGTTGCGATGCCTTAATCTACACCCCAGCTCCCGGCCAGTGGGTGGGGAGCACTGGGACCCTCCCGCTAGACGACCTTGGAGATTACTGTAGACCTACCGCGGACTGTTCCTGAGGGAGTGACATCCCTGAGTGTATCCGAACCCTTGGGTGTATGATGCCCTGTGACTGGGACAGACTAGTGTGGCCCCGTTGGCCGTTGTGGATATCCACTGCTGTGTGGCCCGGTTGGCCACCTTTGGGTTTCTTGATCTTCTCTCTTTCCTTTTGCTCCTTTCCTTCCCCTTTTCTGTGTGCGTTGGGTGGGGGGTCCTGCGGCTGCGGCGCTTTGTGCGAGTTGGGGTGGATGGAACCCCCTGCGTCTATATATTTCTGATGGGGCAGAGTGGGAGGGCATGGGCGGGCCCCATTTGGACCTTAACATGACTGCGAACTTGCCTAGCCCCTTAAAGGTCTTAACGCTTAACGTCAAGGGCCTAATACCCAATAAACGGAGGCAAACGTGGTGTTATCTCCTCCAGCAGAGCCCAGACATAATTTTTTTACAGGAAACCCATCTTTTGCAAGCTGATGTGACGCGCATGGGACACCCTAAATACCCTCTCCAATTGTGGGCAGCAGCAGACACCAAAACGGCGGGAGTGCCGATACTGTGCAGGAATGGCATCAGGCAGGGGGAAGCAAAACCCTTTAGGAGCAGGTATGGGCGCTTTTTTAAAGTAAATGTGGGGATTGGCAGGCGCCTTTTCACTCTGTGTAATGTATATGCACCCAACCAGATGCAGGACAGATATCTCCGGACACTCCTGAGGGAGCATGTCCCGCACGGCGACCCCTCGCTGATATTGGGGGGGATTTTAATTTAGTTTGGGACCCGGAAGCGGATCGCAGTGATGCCTCGTTCAGCAGATCAGGGGCCATGTCCTCAGCACTACGTACACAGATATCAGAAATGGGGCTGCTGGATACGTGGGGCTATCACTCCCCGGGGCTGAGGGATTACGCTATCTATTCTCACGTCCACCTCTCGTTCTCCCGTATCAACTATTTATTTATTTTGCATGCTCTGATAAGGGACATGCTGGGCGCCTCCATGTCTGATATTTCGCTGTCTGATCATGCCCATGTCGAGCTGCTCCTGCAGGACCCGCCCGCTTGCCCTGCCCGAGAGGTGAAGTGGTGCCTGCCACCGAGTATTCTCCGGGATGCAGCCGACGTAGAAAGCATTCGGGCTGCCATCGACTCTTACTTTGCTAGTAATGATCTACCGGAGACACCTTTCCCTGTGATGTGGGATGCCTTCAAGGCCACGATCCGGGGTCATATTACCACTCTCTCGATTGCGTGGGCGGGGAGGCTCGGACTCTGGAGGATAGCCTGGCGAAGGACATAAAGCGAGCTGAGCAATGGGACCAGGATCACACTTCCCTGGTGTCTAGGCAGCGGCCCGCCAACCTTAGAGGGCAGCTTCGGCTCCTGCGCACCAACAGGGCAGAGAAATCCTTGCTGGCATTGAAGCAGCGGTATTTTGAGGGAGGGGACAAGGTGGGCAGGCTGCTGGCGAGGCGATTAAGGGCGCAGGCGACCAAGGCTCATATAGCCAATGTTCAGCTACCGGACGGAATGAGGGTTACCTAAGAGAGGGATAAGTGTTTCGGGCCTACTATACTGCATTGTATCAGGAGGAGACACCATCCCCGGATGTGGTGGCGGACGTCCTGAGTAGATACGGAAATCCGCTACACCCACACCCCGCAAAGACCTTGGAAGGCCCTATCACCCAAGAAAAATTAACAGCAGCCGTGAGGGACCTCCCCCTTGGAAGACACCGGGGCCGGATGGCCTACCCCTGTCCTTCTATCGCATGTTCCAGTTACAGCTGCGGCCCCCAACTTCTGAGACTGTACAACTCTTTCACTGATACAGAAGGACCGTCATCCGACATGGGTATGCCGGATATAGCACTGATCTAGAAGCCTGGGAAGGATCCCAAGCTCTGTGCGTTCTATCGCCCCATAGCCTTGTTAAATACTGACCTTAAAATATACACCAAACTGCTAACAAAATGCCTAGATCCCTACATGCCGGGTCTTGTGGAACCGGATCAGGTCGGCTTCATCCACAACTGGTAGGGGGCGGATAACGTGCGTAAAATTGCGCACCTCGTGGGGAAAGCACACCACTAGGGGATCCCGGCCTGCCTCCCGTCGCGAGATGCGGAGAAGGCGTTCGATCAAGTGGATTGGACCTTTCTTCGGGCGGTTCTCCAAAAAATTGGGCTAGGTCAGAATATGATCACTAGGGTCATGGCACCATATTTTACCCCACAGGCCAGGATTCGGGTTAATGGGCAACTCGCTGCGCCGTTCTCCATCCATAGGGGTACTAGGCAGGGGTGCCCCCTTTCACCTTTGGTATTTGCCCTTGTAGTGGAGCCCTTAGCGGAGATGATCCGTCAGGCACCTGATATCCATGGTATCCCCCTTGGGGGACGTGAGAATAAGGTGGCGCTGTTTGCGGATGATCTTATCCTCACTCTAACGCGTCCTCAGGTGTCCCTCCCGGCACTGCACTCAGCGCTGTGCCTTTTTGAGCGGGCCTCAGGCCTTAAGATCAACCATGACAAATCCTGGGCCCTCAATCTCACCATTCCGAAGGAGGAGATGCCCCACCTGGAGAAACTTGTGCCGTACCAATGGACCTCCCAACACATTCGTTATCTCGGCCTCCAGTTGACTCCCTCTTTGGACATGTGAACACAAGTAAATTGGCCGGAATGTCGGAGGGAGGTTCTTGAAGACTTATGGATTACTACTGGGCATCGCACCTACGATTTGTGGTGGAATGGGGGGTGACGGAGAGGGAGAAGGGATGGCTGCATATGGATCGGGCAGCGACCAAGCAAACTATTTGGGACCTTGCATGGCTTCATCGGGCGGCACGCTCTAGGAGTGCTTACAAAGCGGTACCCACACGAAAGGTCTTGGAGATATGGGATAAAATAGCTGTGCGCAGAGGCCTCACAACATTTCCCTCACCGCATACCCCCATAGAAGGGAATCCGTTCTTCCTGCCAGCTCATCACACGCGTGCTTTTGCCAAATGGACACAAGGGGACTGCATGGTGATTTGCGATCTATATGAGGGGGGTACACTCAAGACCTTTGCCCAATGTAGGGAGGAGTTCCGCGTCCCATTGGAAACGAGATTGCAATATGCCCAGCTGCGGCACCGGGTGTCCGAGGGGGAGATGTATCAGGCGGCTACACGCGCCTTCACCTCCTTCGAGCGGCTGGCCCGCTTTCCTGTTGGATCAAAGGGGTTGATATCTCGGATCTATCAGATTCTGCAGCACCCACAGGCAGTACCCTCCCATCCATATCAGTACCAATGGCAGTCAGCGTCTGGCACGGACATTGTGCCCTCACAGTGGTGTCGATTATGGCAGGATATTCCCAACATTTATCGTAGCATCCCACAGCGGGAAAATACCTACAAACTCATGACCCAATGGTATTACACGCCCCAGCATCTCCACAAGATGTTCCCTACATCCTCTCCTTTGTGCTGGAGGTGCCAGTCTGCATCTGGGGACTTTATTCATGTTTGGTGGGCCTGCCCATTGTTGATCCTATTCTGGAAAGAGGTCCTTAGCCACATCAAGGGGGTACTGGAGTTCCCTTTGCCTGAAGCCACGAGCACAATCCTACTAGGTGTTAAACCAGCTAGCCTGGAGGCACTCACCCGGAGCGATTGGATTCTGGCGCTCCAAATGCTAGAAGGGGCCAAACAGCTTACAGCCCACTACTGGAAATAAACGGAAGCTCCTCCAATCGCAGCCTGGTTTGTGCGTTTATGGCATGCTGTCACGATGGAGCGCTTCACAGCACAACTGCAAGCGAGCGACACGCATTTTAAGGCTGTTTGGCAACCTCTGGTTAAATATCTATGTGCTGTTGAACATGCGTCCCACATGCCTACCAGGCTCAGGACGCTGCGCCTCTTTGAAGATGCTATTATTCCACCTGATCCTGGTAGATTGCTCCCGTAGTGGCCCCCGTGCTTTGAGACCCCGTCAGCATGGGTGTTGGACCGGGCCTTCTTCCCTTCCCCTGCCCCCTCCCCCCCGCGCACATTACTCCTAGCCTTGCTGTGTTGTCTTTCCCCTTCTACATCCTTCCTCTCTCTTCATCCTCTTTCCTCTCTCCGCTACTCCTCAGGTTATTGGGCCTTGTTGGGCTGACTGCTGATTGTGAATCGGTTGCCTGTTTGTTAGAGAAGTAGACCTCAGGGACCTTGCCTTACCACAGGCTCAGATGGCATTACACTATACACCATGTGACGCGGCCGGCCCCTCAGGGGTTGTAGGCGAAAACGCTGGGTACAAACTTATTCTCTGCGTTGATTTCTAATGTCACCAGTGAAATGTCCAGCCACGTGACCGGCCCTGTATAGGGTTGTAGGCTTAACGCTGTGTATCAAACCGACCTGTGTTCTGTGTTTTTGTCTGAAAAAATAAAACCGATCTGAAACCAAAAAACAATATAAATCAACAATACATTCATAATATAGAACACAATACA
Source organism: Lissotriton helveticus (assembly GCF_964261635.1). NCBI lineage: Eukaryota > Metazoa > Chordata > Amphibia > Caudata > Salamandridae > Lissotriton > Lissotriton helveticus. The sequence goes on along the minus strand of NC_136057.1, from coordinate 2,146,151,788 downwards.
ATACAAGTTTCGGTACTTTCAGGTCGACAGTACATCATCATCAAAGTATTAAGCCCGTATAAGAAATGTAAGACATTGCATAAACAAGATTTGATAAAACATTGAAAGACAGTACCGGTCAACAGTTCATCAGTCAAGAGGTATTAAACTTCAATTTAAAAATAAATCGGTATTGCAGCTCAAAATAGCAGTTTTTGTAAACCAACCAATTCATCACTCCAAGAATATAAAACCATGTAAAAAGTACTAAATGTCCAGTAAGAGGATTCAACAAAGCATACCTTTCCTCGAGTGGACAGACATGTTTAAAATGGAGTCAACCGTATAGCAAACATCCTCCTCAATGAACAATTGTCAAAACCAGCAGGCCACCATACATTGACCAAGCCTGCGCTGTTTGTATAATGGTATTAAAACAGTTTAGTAAAGTTTTACGTAAAACCTACAAAAAAAGAAACAATGAAGCGGAGATTCTCAGAAGTGCCGACGCAAGGCTAGGTGCCCAGTGAAGACATATTACCAAAAACACAAAAGAAAACGTAACAAATAATAGTCAGTTTGTGCCCTGAAATGAAAGAGTAACAACCTTTTCCACCTCCTCGTGGCCCACGACAGATAAAGTTTCATTCCAACTGTTATTTTCATGTTAGGATAAAGCTTCACTATACTTTTTGAGGCCAAGATGGTGGATGTCCCTCCTTGAGCTCTCGCTCCCCTTAGGTGACTCCACAGTGATCTGGCGGCTCGTGCCATCTTTCCTGACCCCCGAGAGGCCACTCACATTCCCCTCACACCCCTAATCCCATGGGTCCCCTTCTCAACCTGCCCGAGGGGCAAACAATAGTTGGAAAGACTTTTACTGCACTGTGTTGAGGACCTGGGCAGCGGCTGGTGACTTTCTGGGAGTGAGCCAGAAACAGCGCTCCTTAGTAGCGGCAGGGCGGGTGAGCTTGCAGAGGGTCAGCTTTTTAGCAGGATTTCCCTGCTGCGGTCAAGGAGACAGCTATGAGGGTTATTTAAGTGCAGATGGAAGGCGCTCTGCCTATAGTAAACGTTATAGTGTAGTGGGAGAATAGTATTTGTAGCGTGGTGCGTGAAGAGCGAACGGGATAACCCTAACCGTTCAAAGAAACTCCAAGAATTTCAATAATGAGAAACAAGCAAAGCTCTCGCAACCACAAAGCAGTAAATGACATAAAAAACAGTAGTGACAATAAAGTTGAGAACAACAGCAGATCTTGTATTTTCAAATTCCCAAAACGTTTATTTGGATCCACATTCAGCCGACACGTGTTTCGTCGTGTTCAAAAGTAGAGTCAACACGACTCTTCAGGGCTGACAAAAGATAAAAACAACATATGTACAAGACGTTTAGTTTATAGCATGTATAATACATACTTTCATATCCCAGGTGCGCACAGTGGTGATCGTGATTGTGGGAATCACACACGGGTGTTGTGTGTAAAGCGTCTCTACTCGTGCCTATATATACAAACAACTATGTGCATCCGCATGCCTATATCGTGATAATGGTGCAGGCCAAGCCTGAGATAGAATATACTATGTATCCATTTATAATGGATTTAGAGAAAATCCTCATCTATATGGTCATGCTCAAAAAGATCCGCAAATGACAAAGGGGTCAGGGTGCAAAAAGCATTAAAAGTGCTTTGATGGAGAAGGTGTGTCATGCTCCGTGCTAAGTGGTAAGATCTCTCTTGTGAAGGGGTTCTCATGCACATAGAGTGTCTTACGTTAGTTACTAATCGCCTACCTGGTAAAGACCCAGGCATCTAATGGTTAATGCAAAAACGTTGAAGTTGTATGGCGCTGAATCTAAGAACACAATGGAGAGAGAATGCAGTTAAGAAAACCACATTAAAAACGGAAGGAAAAGGAAGAGAGAGGCACGTGATTGTAATCACAGGGTGCCTAGGTACGTTAGTTATAGTTCAATCTCGCTTACCCTGTATAAGATTTGACAGAAGATCACTGTATAAGTAATCCAGAGAAAATCAGTTCCGGGTTGGGAATATGACTAGATTATCAACGTTCGCGCTCACTGAAGCGCAATGGTGGATGAGTAAAGAGACTGTAGGAAAATTGGAGAAAATTGAAACAGTCCATAACTATATGTCTGGTTCCTGTTAAATTATCCATTAAGTGTCGCAAAGTAATACACTGATGCACCCGTTCGCAATGACTTAAAACTAAAAGAAAGATTGGTAAGGAAAGAAATTTTATGTCTTCACATACCTGTACACGTGTACGTGTCAGATTAAACCGGGAGGGGATCCAATACTAAGGGCTGGAGTAGTTTGTTCGGTTGCTGTAACACAAGCGGTGCGCTGGAGAGAACAAAAAAGCGGCAAAAGAAGGGAGTCAGGAACCGCGCAAATAGCGGACTGTAAGCCGAAAAGCGGCAAGTCTGGTCTCTCACCTGTGATTTGGAATCCCTCCTCTGTGTGTTCCCGGTCGCCGTGTTCCATGGACGGACACGTGACCGGAAAACGGAACCATATTCATACCTGCCGAGCACACACTACTAGAGTGCATTGCAAAGAAGTCTAAAGGCCATATTAAGCCACCATTTTGGGTGAGGAAAAATGTACAAAAATATGATGCTGCCGGGGCACAAAGCGGGTGAAAAACGAAACGCTTGTTTCTGTAAATAAACTGCGACACCAACCAGCAATAATAGGTCTCCTATGTGTCTGGAAATTATTATTTAACCAAAATGTGCAAATACACCCGACTTGTATTTAGGGTGAAGGCTGATCGATATCCGCATCAGAAATAAAATAAAATAAACTAAAAGGGCTACATCTAATATAAGTGACGTGATGTGTCCACTTAACACATAAACCCGTCAGGTATTGAGGGTGTATGTAGATCGGTTACCGCATCCTAGTACAGGGCTATCTAGTATGAGTAACTTGATGTGTCCACCAGGGCAACTACATCTATCGCTGTGCGGTGGTGAAAGTATAGACCCCTGGTGTGGACAGGTATTCTCAAAATATTCGCTAGAGTGGCGATTATATATAAAAGGGAGAAATAAAGTTCAAAGAATATTATTAGATGCAGAAGTAGCTGGGTATAGCACTAATAGCCAGTTAATCACGTAGACTGAAAACGAATGGTGCACCCATAAGTGTCGCTTCGAAAAAAACCCACGCGGTGAATGGTGACTTTAAACATATATCCATACATTACGAACTGGCACTTGTTCAGAAACAATAGGTGACTCCGTGTACTGCCAATGAGGTAAATTAAACTTTCAGAATCTCATCCATGTTAAAATACAGTAGTCAACATTGATTACAACGAAAAATAGTTTTCTGCGGTTCACCTTATCTAACACAAAATTCATGTAGGACCACAAAATAAATATAATCAGTTGATCAAAATTAATGTAAATACAGACTCATTAAATTTTAAATATTCAATTCCCCAAGAAAAATTGAAGCTCAGGGTCAAAGTTTAGCCCGTGTTCCACGCATTGCAAACGCATGATCCACGTGGCCTCCCTACGTCTCAAAGTGAGTTCTCTGTTGCCCCCCCTAATGTTTGGAGGGATCAGGTCAATACCAAAGAAAAGTACCTTCACTTCATCCTCAAGTGGTTGACATGTAGCAACGTGCAGGGCAACTGGGTACTTTGGATCTCTTCTCTGGATAGCTCGCATGTGTTCAGCAAGTCTTTCCTTAAGGGGTCTGATGGTGCTACCCACATATAGCTTGCCACATTGGCATTCAATGATATAGACAACATATCTGGTAAGGCACGTGATATTGTGTCTGATTTTGTAAGTGACACCATCATGTCCTCTGAAAGTCTTCGTTCCATGTTTAGCCCAAACACATAAAGAGCAAAAGCCGCATTTATAGAAGCCTAGGCTCCGTGTGGTGAGCCAGTCTACGGCTGAAGTATTATGTGGAACTGTGGGACTGAGTTTATTCTTCAGAGTAATGAGTCTGATTTTTTGGACGGAGGATTTCGTTTCAGTACGTTTCTTTAGACAATCAGGCCTTGAGGCGCGACGAACCCTTTTTTCTGCAGATTTCAGAACTTTAAGGGGGTAGCCCCTATTGAGAAATCTATTTTCCATGTTCTCCAAACAATTGTCAAATTCTCTAGATTCACTACAGTTGCGTCTGGCTCTGAGATATTCACCATAAGGTATGGCTTTTATTTGGTGTGTGGGATGAGCGCTGCAAGCATGGCGAATAGAGTTACATGAAGTAGGTTTTCTGTAAAGTCTACTATGGAGTTCATTTTCTTTTACGTAAAATTCCAGATCAAGGAATTCCATCTTTTCTTTACTGTACTGAAACGAAATCCTCCGTCAAAAAAATCAGACTCATTACTGAGTTTAATGCACTGCACCAGACAATTTCCAGAAGCTTTAATAAGCATTGGAAAATATTAACTGAGGATACAACCCTAAAAGAATGGCTACCAGTAAGACCGGCCATCACATACAAAAAGGGATGCACTCTGAAGAATAAACTCAGTCCCACAGTTCCACATAATACTTCAGCCGTAGACTGGCTCACCACACGGAGCCTAGGCTTCTATAAATGCGGCTTTTGCTCTTTATGTGTTTGGGCTAAACATGGATCGAAGACTTTCACAGGACATGATGGTGTCACTATGTGCAAAAAAGGAAAGGGGTATCCCCGACTAGAGTTCCTAATTTCGGGATATGTGACCGTGTGTCAGTACAATAATTAGGAACAGGATAAAAGGGCGGATAATTACTGACAAAAGAAAAGGAACACTAAATCAGCAAAAACGTGTACGGTACAGTTAGATTTCATAACTTTTTTTATTTTTTATTGTTAAACAATCATATATCAAAAAAAGGGGGGGGGACCAATATATTTTATACATTCATTGTTGTATGGTCTCCGTCCTATTCTATAACAGCATATAGTTATACATATTTGTCGCAATGGTTAACGCAATGGATAACTTATTTACGGTTTACATTCGTAGTGCTGTATAGCATATTACATTAAAATACATGGCTAAAGGTTAGGGTGTTACTACGCGCGTTTCGGCTATTTAGCCTTCATCAGGGAGCCATGATGGGTGTTTCTGGAGTACCCGGAACTTATGGTTATGACGTCCTGCAATTTTAGCACAGATGGGTGATGTGGGTATTGATCAGTTGCCAGTAGAAGAAGATAAGATTCTATATGATAACTGGCTTGGAGACAGTCTGTAGTCGTGCGCGAATTTGTTTGATGGCACTTCAGGATACCTCTATATTAATATGGTGGGTCCTTCGTTCAGAGCAGTCACTTGGTATTTAGTGGCAGTGATGGCACTAATAGATCGTGCCTGGTGTGGATCACTGGTATGTGAGATAGTGGCCGGTCTTTTCTGCTTGCAGGGTTGGCTGGTGGGGCTGGAGTGGATCACTCGTGTATGTGCTGTCAGCCAGTCTGTTCCGTTTGTAAAAGTTGGCTAGTGGAGCAAGAATTCTCCTGTGGTAGCACTGTTTAAGCGGGCCGGTGCGTGTCCCGCTGAGCGGTGTATGTTGTTTAGCGAGTCAGCTGCTAGCTTATAGAAGTGTTGAACGGGCCTTCCGATCATGGGTTTCTGCAGGGGTCTCTGTCTCTTCACACCGGGACAGAGACCCCTGCAGAAACCCATGATCGGAAGGCCCGTTCAACACTTCTATAAGCTAGCAGCTGACTCGCTAAACAACATACACCGCTCAGCGGGACACGCACCGGCCCGCTTAAACAGTGCTACCACAGGAGAATTCTTGCTCCACTAGCCAACTTTTACAAACGGAACAGACTGGCTGACAGCACATACACGAGTGATCCACTCCAGCCCCACCAGCCAACCCTGCAAGCAGAAAAGACCGGCCACTATCTCACATACCAGTGATCCACACCAGGCACGATCTATTAGTGCCATCACTGCCACTAAATACCAAGTGACTGCTCTGAACGAAGGACCCACCATATTAATATAGAGGTATCCTGAAGTGCCATCAAACAAATTCGCGCACGACTACAGACTGTCTCCAAGCCAGTTATCATATAGAATCTTATCTTCTTCTACTGGCAACTGATCAATACCCACATCACCCATCTGTGCTAAAATTGCAGGACGTCATAACCATAAGTTCCGGGTACTCCAGAAACACCCATCATGGCTCCCTGATGAAGGCTAAATAGCCGAAACGCGCGTAGTAACACCCTAACCTTTAGCCATGTATTTTAATGTAATATGCTATACAGCACTACGAATGTAAACCGTAAATAAGTTATCCATTGCGTTAACCATTGCGACAAATATGTATAACTATATGCTGTTATAGAATAGGACGGAGACCATACAACAATGAATGTATAAAATATATTGGTCCCCCCCCCTTTTTTTGATATATGATTGTTTAACAATAAAAAATAAAAAAAGTTATGAAATCTAACTGTACCGTACACGTTTTTGCTGATTTAGTGTTCCTTTTCTTTTGTCAGTAATTATCCGCCCTTTCATGATGGTGTCACTTACAAAATCAGACACAATATCACGTGCCTTACCAGATATGTTGTCTATATCATTGAATGCCAATGTGGCAAGCTATATGTGGGTAGCACCATCAGACCCCTTAAGGAAAGACTTACTGAACACATGCGAGCTATCCAGAGAAGAGATCCAAAGTACCCAGTTGCCCTGCACGTTGCTACATGTCAACCACTTGAGGATGAAGTGAAGGTACTTTTCTTTGGTATTGACCTGATCCCTCCAAACATTAGGGGGGGCAACAGAGAACTCACTTTGAGACGTAGGGAGGCCACGTGGATCATGCGTTTGCAATGCGTGGAACACGGGCTAAACTTTGACCCTGAGCTTCAATTTTTCTTGGGGAATTGAATATTTAAAATTTAATGAGTCTGTATTTACATTAATTTTGATCAACTGATTATATTTATTTTGTGGTCCTACATGAATTTTGTGTTAGATAAGGTGAACCGCAGAAAACTAATTTTCGTTGTAATCAATGTTGACTACTGTATTTTAACATGGATGAGATTCTGAAAGTTTAATTTACCTCATTGGCAGTACACGGAGTCACCTATTGTTTCTGAACAAGTGCCAGTTCGTAATGTATGGATATATGTTTAAAGTCACCATTCACCGCGTGGGTTTTTTTCGAAGCGACACTTATGGGTGCACCATTCGTTTTCAGTCTACGTGATTAACTGGCTATTAGTGCTATACCCAGCTACTTCTGCATCTAATAATATTCTTTGAACTTTATTTCTCCCTTTTATATATAATCGCCACTCTAGCGAATATTTTGAGAATACCTGTCCACACCAGGGGTCTATACTTTCACCACCGCACAGCGATAGATGTAGTTGCCCTGGTGGACACATCAAGTTACTCATACTAGATAGCCCTGTACTAGGATGCGGTAACCGATCTACATACACCCTCAATACCTGACGGGTTTATGTGTTAAGTGGACACATCACGTCACTTATATTAGATGTAGCCCTTTTAGTTTATTTTATTTTATTTCTGATGCGGATATCGATCAGCCTTCACCCTAAATACAAGTCGGGTGTATTTGCACATTTTGGTTAAATAATAATTTCCAGACACATAGGAGACCTATTATCGCTGGTTGGTGTCGCAGTTTATTTACAGAAACAAGCGTTTCGTTTTTCACCCGCTTTGTGCCCCGGCAGCATCATATTTTTGTACATTTTTCCTCACCCAAAATGGTGGCTTAATATGGCCTTTAGACTTCTTTGCAATGCACTCTAGTAGTGTGTGCTCGGCAGGTATGAATATGGTTCCGTTTTCCGGTCACGTGTCCGTCCATGGAACACGGCGACCGGGAACACACAGAGGAGGGATTCCAAATCACAGGTGAGAGACCAGACTTGCCGCTTTTCGGCTTACAGTCCGCTATTTGCGCGGTTCCTGACTCCCTTCTTTTGCCGCTTTTTTGTTCTCTCCAGCGCACCGCTTGTGTTACAGCAACCGAACAAACTACTCCAGCCCTTAGTATTGGATCCCCTCCCGGTTTAATCTGACACGTACACGTGTACAGGTATGTGAAGACATAAAATTTCTTTCCTTACCAATCTTTCTTTTAGTTTTAAGTCAGTGCGAACGGGTGCATCAGTGTATTACTTTGCGACACTTAATGGATAATTTAACAGGAACCAGACATATAGTTATGGACTGTTTCAATTTTCTCCAATTTTCCTACAGTCTCTTTACTCATCCACCATTGTGCTTCAGTGAGCGCGAACGTTGATAATCTAGTCATATTCCCAACCCGGAACTGATTTTCTCTGGATTACTTATACAGTGATCTTCTGTCAAATCTTATACAGGGTAAGCGAGATTGAACTATAACTAACGTACCTAGGCACCCTGTGATTACAATCACGTGCCTCTCTCTTCCTTTTCCTTCCGTTTTTAATGTGGTTTTCTTAACTGCATTCTCTCTCCATTGTGTTCTTAGATTCAGCGCCATACAACTTCAACGTTTTTGCATTAACCATTAGATGCCTGGGTCTTTACCAGGTAGGCGATTAGTAACTAACGTAAGACACTCTATGTGCATGAGAACCCCTTCACAAGAGAGATCTTACCACTTAGCACGGAGCATGACACACCTTCTCCATCAAAGCACTTTAAATGCTTTTTGCACCCTGACCCCTTTGTCATTTGCGGATCTTTTTGAGCATGACCATATAGATGAGGATTTTCTCTAAATCCATTATAAATGGATACATAGTATATTCTATCACAGGCTTGGCCTGCACCATTATCACGATATAGGCATGCGGATGCACACAGTTGTTTGTATATATAGGCACGAGTAGAGACGTTTTCCCTGCTGCGGTCTCTGGGAGCAAAGGAGATGCATTGTTCTTTCCCTCCGATTTTCGACCAGCAGATGCCCTGCTTCCGGGCATGACCTTGTTGATCGCCGAGCCAGTTGGCCTCAGCGCTCCCCCCAAGTCACGGGGGTGTTGAGCGTGCTGAGGGCCACCGACTGTGCAACACCTCAGCAGTGGTCACAGAAGGCGACCGGAGCGGTATCACTCCTTCCTGACGGTTTTCTGCCGTGGCGGCCTTACTGATGAGTGGGGCCTGTCCTCTAAACATCATACGGCCCTCACGCTGCATGGCTGTTGCGTGGCGGGATGCCCAAATTTCATTGTAGCCCAGAGGCACGTACAGAGGCTTCCAAAACTCTCCTCTGCCCGTTGCTGGAGTGAGTTCCCAGCACGGACCTCCTGATATGGGAGGACTCTGTGGGTGTAACGCCCTTTGCAGCACCTCCTTGCCCCGCAGGCCATGGAGATTTCGGCCCTTTTGCTGACAGGAGGCCACTCCGTGAACGTACCGCATGGCCTATTTGTTTCTTGCAGCTGGGGTTTACCAGGGAGAAGCAGGAGACCCCTCTCCTAGGTTTTATAGAACTTTGGTGCATAACCCTACTTATCTCCTGCTCCTGTTGTCAGTGGTTGCCTGCTTGGTTGGACAACTACTGAACGGTGCTTGGTCTGGTGCTGGGGGTGGCCTGCTGCACTGTGGTGTTTACCATCACTGGGAAACGCCCCCCCCCATCTCCTCTGCCACTTCGAGGTCTTCTACTAGGGCCCCTCTTTCGCTTCGGGACTCGGCTGGTGCCTGTGGGGACTCCAACTGCTTGTGCTGCCAGGGAGGGGAGCTGCCTTGTACAAGCTCTTCGTGAGATCCCTTTCGGACTCTTAGTCCACGTCTGCTGTCGCCCCTGACATGCTGGTACTCCATCTATCGGTGCATATTCGTCCTGAGGGCTGTGTTGTGTCTCTGGCCATCATGGGGAAAGGAGGTCCCCCCTCCATCGTCCACGCAATCCAAGATCAATAAATTCTCAACCGGTCTGCCCCTGGCCTCTCAGCAGAATGGGTCAGAGGCTCCCCCGCCCACTTAACCGGAGGGCACGCTGACTTTGGATGACATTCTCCTGGCTATCCAAGCCTCCTGATCCGCTTTGAAATCTTTGATCGTGGAGGGTGGTGCTGATGTGGCTATCCTCCCCCAGGATCTGCGTAATGTGGCAGACTGTGTGGCTTTCGCTGAGGGGCGTATTTCTGACCTCGGGGACTCCGTGTCCACTCTTATGGTGGAGGTATCCACCTTACGATGGCGTCCCGCACTCTGGAGCTCCAATAAGAAGGCGCTGAAAATTGGGCCTGGCTCAACAATCTCTGGTTTGTGCGGTTCCTTGAGGGTACTGAAGGGAAGTTTCTATTGGACTTTTTCGAGAAATGGATCCTGTTGCGGGTCAGTGAAGGTCACTTGTCTGATTTTTTTACAGTGTAACGGTCCATAGATCCCTTATGGTGGTGCTTCATTCTGGGGCCCCTCTCTGGCCAGTCATTGCGAATGTCCTTAACTTTAAAGACCGGGATGTGGTCCTGCGTTTTGCTTGTGAACTGGCCCCCACAACCTTCCAGTCCTCCCATATTCTAATTTTCCTGGACTATACTAACATTGTACAGCATCAAAGCCATTCCTTAGAAGCAGTGAAGCAAAAACTGATAATGATGGACTTTCGGTATATGCTCCTGTTCCCTGCCAGCCTTAAGGTCATACACACCTCCTACTTCTTTGACTCACCTGAGGCAGCATGGGAATGGGCTGCAGAGACTAGACCCCTTTGTACTAACTCGTTAGGAGGACCTCTTCTCTGCTGGAGGTGTTGCTGGCGGATTCCGGCAGCGCGGCCGTGGCTGAAGGGGTGGCCCTGCTCGATGGGGCAAACAGGCCGGGGGCTCCCCTGCCCCCTTTACTCCGAGAACTCCTAGTCTCTCTCACAACCCTTTTGGAGAGGTGTTTGCTGTTGTTACATCAGTCCCTTTGGTGCCATCCTAGGCCCCTGGATCTTCTTCTCAGGAAGTATGAGGTGGTGCTGTGACTTGCCCTTTCGTGGTCTTCTTTCTGTTCTTTAAGTTTTTGTTTTTTTTAAAGACCTTTATTGTACTTCACCATCATACACAGCGTCTGGCCTACAACCCCTTGGGCCGGCCGCAACGTATTCACAGTTACTCTATAATATCAATTATAACACAGCCCATGTGCCGACATCCCAGGGGTACGGCGGCGTTTCAGAATCATGTGAGCACGTAATTCACAGAAGGATCATAAATCTGAGTAGGTCCATTTTAATTTTAAACAACTAAACTTGTAAGTATCGTTTCAAATGTGGAAGACGACATAAGCAATCATGTATGTAGCATTTGGAAAATACGTAGTGCAAATACAGGTAAGTCCCCATCGGTAAACCTTCTGCAGTTAATGGCTAAATTCCGGAAGGAACAGAAAACCCACCGTACAGTACTGAATCGCGGGAATGGGACTCTTAGTCTAAAAGGGCCTTGTCCGAGTCAATCTGGGGCGGTTCACAAATATCTCCCCTGAACTTGTTCCATGCCCCCCAGATCTGCCCCCATTTCCCGGGGCACCCCCGATGAACAAACACCGCTTTCTCGGCAACCCTCGCTACATCCATGTCCCTACACCAGTCCCTCAGCGTAGGTGAAGCTTCAGCACCCCACAGTCTGGCTATGTTTCGCTTTGCCACCATCATCCCCAGCATGGCCCAGTCCTGCTGCCGAAGGGTTAGATCCGTTGCGTCCCATACATTTAACAGGCAACGCCGGGGTTCAGGCAGCAGGGAAACAGTCATGGTCTGGGACATGGTGCGCATCACAGTAGCCCAGAACATAGCAACCCGACCACAGCCCCAAATAGTGTGATAGAACGTACCCCTCTCCCCACACCCACGAAGGCAATACTCGTGAGAGGTCTTCCCTATCTTATGCAGGAGTGTTCTGGTGTAATACATGCAGTGCAGTATTTTCAACTGTACCAATTTAAGTCTGGACGGGATCGCTGTTTCCCGCGGCGAGGAGATAGCCTCCTGCCATTCTGAATCCTCAAAGTCGCCCACATCACTCGACAAGCTCAACCGCAACCTAGCCAACCTGTCCGGAAGATTGTTTACCAGCTTTCGATATGTGAAGGATGTTGCTTTGCGGGGCATGTGTTCTGTTAGCAATCTATCCTCTAAAGGTGTGGATTCCTGAAGGACTGTCTCTGCAGGGATGGATGTCTGCAGTGCATGGCGGATTTGTATGTATGTATAATGTTCAGACTGTGCCATCTCATATTTGGTTTGTAGAAACGCGAAGTCCACTACCTTGCCCTTCTTCCAAAGGTCTCCCACAACCGATATTCCTATGTTGTCCAACGCCTGGAACCCCTTACTGTTGCAAAGGTAACCTAGTCTGTGTGAGTCCCACAATGGTGTCATTTGCGTGATTGTGTCTGTGTGCCTTGTACCAGAGTTGAATCGCGTGTCGCGTCGGTCCCACCAGGTCGGCCGGCACACTCCGGCTATAGAGGTTTCGCAACAAGCCCCTGGGCTCCAAGCAGTGTCTATCAGCTAAATAAGCGGGCTCAGTCTGCAGGGAATGTAGCCAGTAGTTAATTTGTTTGAGATGGGCCGCCCAGTAGTACAATGCTATGTCGGGGAGTGCTATGCCACCATCATACCAGTCTTTTACCAGTTTGCATTGCGCAATCCGTGCCGGCTTACCGTCCCATAGCAAAGCCGAAACTGCAGATGAGATCGCCGTGAAGTAGGAGGGGAGGACCGGGAACGGCGTATTTTCGAGAAGATACAAGAAGTGGGGAAGCGTCATCATTTTGAACAGTGCAGCTTTGCCAAGGAGAGTAAGAGGGAGGGAACGCCATACTTTCACATCCCGTTTGAAACGGTCCAATGGGGGTTTCAAATTCAGGACGTAGAATTCGTCCGGGTCTGACGAAGCATAAATACCCAGATATTTGAACGCTGCGCCAGTATAACTCAAGGGGCAGCTCGCCGAGAGCGACGGTGGATGGCCTGCAAGAACGAATAGGACCGATTTAGTCCAGTTAATCCTATATCCCGACACTCTCCCAAATTTGTCGCAGACGTTAAGAAGCTCAAGAATTGACTTTTTGGGAGAGGTGAGATAGAGGAGGATATCGTCCGCATAGAGAGATATGCGATCTTCCCACGTCGGTGACCATCGGATACCCTTAATGGATGGTTCCCATCTGATCCAGATTGCCAATAGTTCAAGAACCAGAGTAAACAGTAGGGGGGAGAGTGGGCAGCCCTGCCTAGTCCCTCGACCGAGCGGGAAGTCCCTAGATATGTGACCATTTGGTACCACCTGGGCCAGGGGCCCTGTATAAAGTAATCGAATCCAGGCGCAGAACTTGGGGCCAAAGCCCATATGCTGAAGAACAGCAAATAGATATGGCCATTCCACGGTGTCAAATGCCATAGTGGCGTCAAGGGAGAGGAGAACAGCTGGTTCTTTTATACTGTCCCGGCGGGCCAAAACAGCCTGCAAACGTCGTAGGTTATGCGACGTATTGCGAGATGGCATAAAGCCAGACTGATCTGGGTGCACCAAGGTAGTGAGGTGTGGGGCCAGTCGCTGCGCTAGCAATTTAGCAAGGATTTTTGGTTCCGCATTTATTAAAGAGATTGGACGTTAAGAGGCGCAGGCCTAAGCCGCCTTACCGGGTTTATGGATCGGAATGATTGTGGCGAGGCGCTGATCTCTAGGGAGTTCTCCTGCTTCCAGACTATCGGTAAACATTTTAATGAGATGGGGGGCCCTGATGTGAACCGAGTTCTTGTACAGCTCCACTGGGAACCCGTTGGGGCCCGGTGCCTTGCCTGACGCCAATGCGTGGGTTGCCTCTTGTATTTCTTCCACTGAGATATCCGCCTCAAGTTGGAGCGCCGCTTCTGGGGAGAGGCCAGGAATGGTCAAATCTTTGATATAGTCATATGCCTCCTCGATCGAGTATTGCGCCTGGGGGGTATACAGTGTTTCAAAGTGATCTGCAAGTAGGTCGACTATGGCCTCGGGATCCGAGGTCGTATGGCAGAAGGTGACGTCAGCTGTGCAATGACTCTACCCGCTCTCTCCTTCCTGTCCAGCCAAGCCAGCATCTTTCCGGCCTTGTCCCCCAGCTCGTAAACCCTATGACTGGTGGCCTGAATTATATTTAGCACCATTTCTTTCTGGTATGACATCCACTCGGTGCGCCGTAGCCGGACCGCCTGGGCGGCCCGAGGGACGGTCGAGTCTCCTGTTCCCGGATCGCGGTGTTAAGCGCCTCTTCCAAAGCGCTAAGTTCCCGTCGCTGTGTTCGCTTGTGGTCAGCAACGGAGGCTATGGCCTGTCCACGCAGGACCGTTTTGTAAGCCTCCCACAGGGTACTGTGTGAATCTACCGATCCAGAATTCTCCTGGAAATATTGTTCAGTAGTTTTATGTAAACCTTTCAGTAGAGAGAGGACCTGCAGGTAGCTCGCGTGGATTGGGAAAATTCGGCGTCTATGGGGGCGGTGGTTCGTGTATGTGAGTCGCAGTGGAGAGTGATCAGATATTCCCCTAGGGCGGATGTCTATCTCCTCAATGCCCTGCAGCCCATCCCCAGACACTAAGATGTAATCTATCCGTGAGAGACAATCGTGGGCAGCCGAGTAGTTAGTGTATTGCCTATCGTAAGGGTGTTTGTGCCTACAGCAGTCCGTGAGTCCCAGGGCGTCAAATAGTCCGAGGAGTCGTCTGGCTCCCCGCACCGATGCCGTATGAGGGAATCTGTAGAGGTCCTGATCGGCAATGTCATTGAAGTCGCCCCCCATCACCAATGTCGCGGTCGGCAGAGTCAAGAGAAAAGCTGCGAGGGCAGTGTGTGCTGTAGCATGTAGGCCTGGCGGAATGTACACGGACACAAAATTAAAAAGCTGGCCCTCCCACTGTACCGTTGCCACTGCAAAGCGTCCCTGTGTATCTACACGTGTCTGTTGAACCACCAACTGAAAATTCTTTCTTACTAGTATCCCTGTCCCCCTCGAACCCGATGAGAAGTCTGCATGGGCGATGAACTTATATCCCCATCTATCCATTGCCCTTGATGCCGAGCCTACCAGATGAGTTTCTTGCAGTAAAGCTATGGCCGGGCTACAAAGCTTTAGGTATTGCAGCACTAGGCCACGCTTCACCTTGTCCCCCAAGTCCCGAACATTCCAAGTTAGGACTGTTAAAGCTGACTGGCGGGTTATACGAGTCTCAGGTGTATCTGCCACTTGTGCAGCCGTCTATCAGTGTACTTAACATTGTGGGGGATAAATCCTGTAGTGCATCTACTTTCGGGGAACATGTCGTCTTCATTACAATACAAAAGGGAACAAAAACAAAAAAGAACAACATCAAAAACAATCCCTGAATCTCCCCACCCTATGACCCACCCTCCCTCCCTGCCTCCCTACTAGACGAACTTTCAACTGCCCGTCACCCCAACTCAGCAGAGCGCTCTATCCCTCCCATCACCCAATACCTGTTCGTCGGGGGGAGAGTTCAACCAGGGACCAGTCCCTTAAGCCCCTAGTCTTGCCCCAGCCCGGCGTCACAGGCGGCGCAGGCCCGCAGCAGAGCAGGATCACAGTCAGAATCGGGACTCCATAGCATGTATATTGCGCCTATGCCTCTCCGTTGAGCGGAGAGCAGTTCAGGTCAGGCCCCCCCCAATCAGAGCCTCCAGTCGCACCCTCAGCGTCTCGGTGCCGTTGCGGTTTTGGTCGATGGATGGCCTGATTTGCCCACGGTGCGCCAACCTTCCAGCCAGTCATGCGCCGCCTCTGGCGTGTCAAAAAAACACGTTTTTTCGTCCGCCACCACCCGAAGCCTCGCAGGGAAGAGCATCGAGTAGGGCAATTCCTGTGTCCTGAGTAATTTCTTATCTTCAAAGAAGCTTCGGCGCTTCCCAGAAACGGCCGCTGTATAATCCGGGAAGAATGTCACTGCGGAGTTCAAAACATGAACCGGTGGGGAATTTCTGGCTGCCTGTAAGATGGCGTCCCGGTCTCTGAAATTGAACAATCTCGCGAGCACTGGTCTAGGAGGCGCACCCGGTTTAGGTGTGCCACCGGGCACCCTGTGTGCCCGTTCCACCGAGAAAAAGTTCAAAAGCCCCTTAGGTTGCAGTTTGGTGGTAATTAATTCCTCAACATACAGATCCATGGCCCAGATGTAGGTAAAAAATATTTACCGATTCTTAATTACCGAATTTTACCGATTCGGTAATTAAGAATCGGTAAATATGAAGGGTGGACATGTAGGTCCATCCAGATGTGTATTTTACCGATTCGGTAAAAATCGGTATTTACCGAATCGGTAAATACCGACCGGTAATGCTCCATTCATTCCTATGGGCTTTGAAGCCCATAGGAATGAATGGGGCATTACCGGTCGGTATTTACCGAATCGGTAAATACCGATTTTGACAAGGGTGCAGGGGGTGTCACTTTGACACCCTCTAGCACCCCCAAAAAAGGGTCGGGGGCCATATGGCAGGCATACCTGCCCTAAGGGCAGGTCTGCCTGTCATATGGCACAGGTGTGCATGCACACATGTGCATGCACACCTGAATCGGTATTTCACCATCAAATTGAATTTGATGGTAAAATACCGATTTCTTAGGCCTTGTGGGACTCATAAGAGTCCCACCTACATATCAATTTTACCGAATCTGTAAAAATACCGGTCGGTAAATTTACCGACCGGTATATTTACAGAATCGGTAAAATTACCGATCGGTAAATTTACCGAACGGTAAATTTACCGATTCAGCCCCCTACATCTCAAAATCCTTTTACCGGTCGGTAATGGCCGAATTCGGCCGTTACCGACCGGTAAAACCCTACCTACATCTGGCCCCATAGCTCTTAAATCTTCTGATTCCGGAATACCAATAATCCGGACGTTATTGCGTCTTGCTCTCCCTTCTTGCTCATTGAGCTTCTCCGCCAGTGTTTTATTTTCTTTTTCAAGCAGGGCAACCAAGGTCTGCAACTCAGAAGTGTCCGCAACAAGAGACCTCGCCACTATTTCAACTTCTTTGACCCTATCCGCCATCTTGTGTAGATCTGCTCGCAGCAGGGTGACGTCCGTAGATATAGTGCCCACCGTCGCCTGTACGTTAGCTAGCGCCTTCATCACGTCCTCCAGGGTGATCTTTATGGTTCTCTCATCCTCGGTAGGTTTAGTTTGTGAGTGGCCGGGAGAGGATCCTTTTTCATTGGCGTATTTATCTAGTTTTGCCTGAGTAGCGGTGTGTCTCGGTCCCCTGCCCGCCATGACCCCTTAGTTCTGTAGCACCACGTGGCCGCTGGTATTGCCAGTGGGGGAGGGGGGGGGGCAGACAATGCAGGAGGATCAATACAGCGCGTGGGGCCCAGTGAACCCTCACCCGGGGGGGGGCTCACTGCATTGCGGTGTGCCAAGAAGAGCGTCAAGTTCACGCGGGGGAGGGCATGGGCCCGCAGCACTGCTCAATGGGGCCCCACTACTCAGTCCCCTGCTCCACTGCACCACAGAGTGATGATGTGCGAAGGGCAGGACCCCCTGCCAAAGCGGGCCTTCAGGGCGAGCGCCGGCGTCAGTTGGCGGTCACAACGGGGGTCGAAGGGGGGGGAGACTCATTCCCAAGGCAGAGACTTCGTTTTATGGCAGTAGCCAGTTCGATGGTGTCCCGGTCTCGCCACCTCCACAGTTCCCGGTACCGACGCGGCCAGCGGCCGGAGCCGTCACTCAGCGTCAGGCGGGGGCAGGCAGTCTCACCTCCTTTATTCAGCAGTCCTGAATGTCGGGCTGCAGGATGAGCGCGCGCCGGCGCCGAAGGGCTCAGTCCTCGCAATGTGTCGACCTCACTGGAGAAGGCGCCCGACCTGCGCTCCCGGGCGGCGGATGACGGCCAGCCCACTGCTGCAGTCCCCGGTCATAGTTGCGACGTTAGGCCTCAGATCGCCGAGCAGTCGTACAGGGCGAATTCAAGTCCGATTCAGACGGCAAGCATATCGGGCCGTGCCGCCCGCACTCCGGCACCAGAGGTCGCCGTCAGGGCTGTGTTTTTATTCGGATCAATGCACGGATTTAGTTAAAAGGGCGGCCGGGTCCCTGGAGCTCACAGGCTAGGCGCCCATCTTGATCGGCCGGTAGCCACGCCCCCCCGTTCTTTAAGTTTTATTGCATATCTCCTAAGCCAGTAGCAAGATATCCTTCTTTATTTGTTCTTCTCCGGGGATGGACATTGTGTGTGTGTGAATGCCCCGCAGGGTGTTTCTTGTGGTTGTAGTTACGTTTGGGGGGGCGACAGATGCTTCTGGGGGGAATATGGGGTGGGGAGGGTGACTGGGAGGATTGTTCCAGGTGGTTGGGATCTTTTGACCCGGTATGTTTGTTTTTGTTTTATGCGAGCTGCTGTTCCTTGTCCCTCTGTACCTCCTAGGTGTCGGCTCAGCCAATTCCCAAGCTTCTGTGAGTGTTCGTTCTCATGCCGGTTCTTAAGGTAATTACACAAAACATCAACGTCTAAATGACTGTGTTAAACACAGTGCCGTCCTGGGGTTTGTTAAGCGCCATGCTCTTGATATTTTCCTACTACAGTAGACCCATCTCCTTGGCACTCATTGCCCTTTCTTGGCCCATTATGGGTACAATAGGATATATCACACTGGGTACAAGAGGGATACCGGGGGAGTGGCCATCCTCATCCACAGGCACTTGCCTATGTCAATCATTCATAGCACCTTTGACCCTCGGGTAGATTTGTTGCTGATGGGATGATTGATGGTCGGAACTGTCATTTGCCAAGGGCTTATATGGCAACCCCAAATTCCTGGTCCCACACTTGATGCCATCCGGAGGACGTTGATTGGGAGTTCCCCAGGCATCACTATTATGGGTTACAATTTTAATATGCTGATGTCCCCAGTCTGGGACATTTTTAAGGCACTGATGGTCACCACACCTCTGACTACCTGGCTTGTGGATGGGACATCTAGCCTCGCTCTCTGTGATATTTGGCGCATCTGGCATCCTCACTTCCGTGCCTATACATACACTTCCGCTGCGCACAGATATACCTCGTGCATCGATTACTTCTTTATGGCTGCTACGGACATGCTCTTCAAAGCTGGTGCACAGATTCTGCTGCGTGGCATTATAGATCACTTACCCGTCACTATCCAATTCGGTCATGAGGCCAAGAGTGATCGTTCAATTTGGCACCTAAGTGCTTGGCGCCTTCTGGACACGACTGTGGTTGACTGTTTGTCTCAGGAGCTGCTTACCTTCCTGCAACTCAATGTTGGATCTGTGGAGTTCCCCCGGCACTCTCTGGGCTTCCGGTATGGTGTATATGAGAGGCCGGGTGCACGTACTTTTGCAGTATAGACCACGACCGGTTGTAGCAGGTTGCAAGGTTAGAACTCCATATTGCTCAAGCGGAAAGTATTCGGCAGTGGATCCCATTGAACCTTTTCATCATGCCCTTGACCAGCTTTCCCTGCACCAACTGAGCCACGATGAAGCTCGACAATGCTGGATTGCCTCCCAGAGCCGGATATATGGCTGAAGTGACAAGTCCAGTAAACTTTTATATTGGTTGGCCTCTCGTGGTCTTACCAACAGAGTTGTCCCCTGAATGCGGCTTACTTACAGAGACTAGTGCTCTAGCAGCTGCCTTCGCAGACTACTACGGTGAGCTGTATGTCCGCCGCTCTTGATCTCAATGTGAGGTTTTTTTCTCCCCTGATTGCAGCCTTACCTCTCTGCTTGCCCGCACCCAGCGACGCAGTCACTTTGGATGAACCCTTCACTCTTGCGGAATCTGAATCTGCCCTTTCTGACTTGAACTCGAGCAAGACGCCAGGTCCGGGTGGGTTCCCTGCTGAATATTACAAGCAGCTCCGGACCTCGTAGTTACCCCATTTGTTAGCGCTCTGCGATGAAGCTGTCTCCCATGGCTGGTTCCTGGTGAAATTGAAGGAGGCCACGATCGTGGACCTCTACAAGTCGGGCGCCCTCCTGAGTCCTGTACATCATATCTCTCAATTTCCCTTATTAATACCTAACTAAAACTATATGCCAAGATACATGCTAATCGTCTCCTTCATGTCACCCCCACATTGGTCTACTTGGACCAGTGCGGCTTCATGCCTCATCGCGGGACTAGTCACTGTATCCGGCAGGTGCAGGCGGCCGTGGCATACCGCCGTCCCATGCCCGGCTGCAACACCTTTCTCCTTCTCGGTTTTGAGAAGGCGCTTGACTATGTTGATTGGGATTTTCTTTGGTATCTACTAGCCCAACAGGGTTTCAGTCTCCAGTCCACAATATACATCTGTTATTTCAGCGCCAAGATACCCGTTGTGGTGAACGTGCGCTTTACAAATACACCTGTTATGTTATGTTTTAATTAATCAAAATCGGGCAAACCTTATATACTGGCACCTCAGTGTGGATCTGTCTGAACGGCACTCTCACTCCCAATTCAAAGAGGTACTATTCAAGGCTGCCCGCCCATTTTCTGTTCTCCCTTGCGATCGAGCCCTTAGCAAAGTGGATTTGCTGCAATGTGCTAATGCAGGAATTCTGGGGGGTGTGACGCTGTGCCGGAGGACCGCATTGCGCTTTATGGCGATGATGTGGTGCTGTTCATACACAAACCCATGTCTTTGGGTCCCAAGACCTTAGACATACTCAATCTGCACAGCCAAGCATCAGGGCTTTTTGTTAACCACAGCAAGTCCATGCTGATCCCATTGATGGGTCCCCTGCAGGACCATGGTTGGCGAGGCTCCATACCCCTTTGTCGACTGAGCTTTCTGTACCTTGGTATCTACATATCGTTGATTCCTGACTTGATGTGGGTATTGAACATTACACGTTTGGCGTCACGCATGAAGAAAGACCTTGACCAATGCGCTTCTCTTCCCCTGAACTTATTGGGCCGGATAGTGCTCTCTAAAATGATGGACTTGCCTTGGTTCTTATAAGTTTTACAGAACTTCTCTCACAAGATTCTCTCGGCATGGTTCATTCAGTTCAAGCCCTTATAATTCTATTTTTGTGGAATCATAGGGTTCTGCTTATTGCCTTCTGTAAATCTGCGCAATCTACTTTTGATGGAGGCCTGGCTGCCGCTGACCTGCAGCTTTACTACTGGGTCTCCCACTTGATGGTCCTGAACAGCTGGCTTCACGGGAGGTGAGGATCCAGCGTATCGAGCAGAACTCTCTCCTATGTCTTGGGAGACAATTATTGATCATTTGTATGGGTATCCATGTTCCCCGAGCTTTATCTGATCTTACGAGGTGGTTTTTAGAATCTGGCGAGAAGGTACGAAGTAGACTGGTTAGGGAGAGGGTCACGCTACAGAGCCCCCTTTTGGGGGGCACGCTTCTCCATCGTGTGTCAGGCCTGGAGGGGTTTGGCCGCTGGGATCTTATTGGCATCTCCCAGCATGGCAATGCATGGCAGGGCTCTCCTATGTGTTCCTTCTTTGAGTTTCAGGCTGACTTTCACCTACATCATACACAGTTTTTCCACTTTCTGCAGCTCCATCATGCCGTATCTTATCATCATCTAGATTTGTGGATGGTCCCAGAGTACAGGCCTATGGAGGTGAAGGTTCTTATGTCACCCCTGGGCTACAAGGGGGTTTCACAGATTTACCGATCCCCTGTCACCTATTCTACAGATTCATTTCTGCTTCTCCGTGCTCAGAAGGAGGCTTGGTTGGGGACTCTAGAAGATGGGGAATGGAGGGAAGCACTTACGGTGTCTCAGGAGTTGGCCATCTCCTCCCAGCTTTGCTTGGTTCAACTTAATGTTCTCCATATCACTTATTTGACACCCAAACAGCTGTGGAAGGCGTGTAAACTCCGAGCACCAGCAAGTCATCGCTTTTTTTTTAGGAACAGATTTTATTGATTTTCCGTAGTACCAGATGGGCCAAGCCTGGCAAGCAACGTACATTTGAAAGGCATATTGTAAAAACTCAAGGTACTAAGAAATGTCCACCCTTGAGGTCTGCAGAACATCAGACCAGAAACAACCCCCCTCCCCCAACCACGCACCATGCATAACTTAAAAAACAAGATATAACACATCGAATGAGTTTCCGTCTACATCTGTGTAACTCTATCACATTAAACTGGCAAGTCATTCACCACTAGCCATTCAAGAGAGTCTCGGTTTACAGGCTGTGTTATGAAGGACAAGTCGATACCCCAGTATTTGGCCCACATAGCCCAGATCTTCCCATGCTTCTGTGGACAGCCCCTTGCCTGAAACATCGCAATCTCAGCAGACATGCACCTATCCATGGCCTTTTTCCAATTTGCTATACAGGGTGGGGACGTAGCCTTCCAGTGCTGTGCAATGTCTCGCTTAGCCACTGTGAGGCCCAAGAACAGAAGGTATCTTTTATATCTGTTCCCCCCAATGTCTTCTGTGCTGAGTAGTAGTTTCAATCTGGGGTCCGCTGGAATGTCCCATGCAAATACCCACCCCATGCAAGACAAAACGCCCGACCAGAAGTGTTGCAGTGCCCCGCAACTCCACACCGTTTGGAGAAACGACCCCTCCTCCGAGTCACAACTGAGACATGTGGGGGACTGAATAGCCCCCATCTTCCAGAGGCGGAGGCATGTATGATATATTCTGTGGAGATATTTATATTGGATCAGCCTGTATCTAGTGGAAACAGCGGAGTACCTGGGTGTAGCCAGCGCCTCAGCCCAATCGTTGTCCGTCAGGACAGGCAAGTCCTCCTCCCACGCCACTCGGGTCCGGGGTATAGTGGTTTTTGAGTGTTTATTGAGGGTTTGATAAATTTGCTGGATTTTGTAGGCCCCCAGATCCCCCATCAACAACCGACCCTCTAACGAGTGAAACTCGGGTAAAGACATGAGATGCCGTATCAGAGGAGACAAAGCATGACCGAGCTGTAGGTAGCTGCAACCTCTGGAAGGACTTAAGCGTGGAAATCTCTGAGAGTGGATATCCCAATATCGTCCCACCTACGAAATCCCACTAGTGTCGAGACAGGGCGGACGTGTGATCGCTGCCAGAGAAGAGTAGCACTGGTCAGCATACCTCACCAACCCATAGACCGGACCGCCCGCCTCCATATCTGAATGACTGTCCAACAGGCCAGGGTAAACACCTCCAAGGATGAGCAGCTGTTCAAGAGGTGAAGCAGCAGGATATCCACCATGAAGAGCCTTTTCACCGCATAGGTCGGGTCTACCTGAGAGCCATACCACCATTCATTGATCACCAGGGGGTGTGAAGCCCAGTAATATGCCCGAACGTCGGCTGCCGCAATTCCAATGCAGTACATAGACTGGATGCACTTTGCAAGCACCACCCGAACTTCGCCTCCCCCAGAGGAACCTATTCAGGAGTGCATTTATTTGGAGAAACCACAAAGGGGGATAGGATATGGGTAATTCTGCAGCCGATAAAGCACCCGTGGCAAAGACACCATTTTGAAAATCGCGGACCTGCCAAAGAGCGAAAGGGGCAGGTGAGACCATACCATTGTTTCATCGCGGACAGCGGGTAGCGGCAGAGCGATATTGCACGACCAAGATTCGTTAGGACACCACGTGATATGTACCCCAAGGTACTTGAAACCCGCGTCAGCGACGATCAGTTGCGAGGCCCAAGTCTGACTCCACTGCTCACCGCAAATGGGGAACAGGATAGATTTGGATGGGTAAGTGCATAACCCGAAGTCTCCCCAAACATCCGCAGGATTTGGAGCACCCGTGGCCCGAAAGCCCAAGGATCTGATATAAAGAACAGGGCGTCATCGGCATATAGCGCGATCCTGTCTTGAGCAATCCGGTGACCAGTCCAGTCCACTGAAGACAGAGTCCAGGCACGCCAAGTGGCTAATGGCTCGAACGCTAATGCAAATAAAAGAGGGGATAGGGTGCACCCCTGTTTTGTGCCCCTGCGAATGGGGAAGTGAGCCGAGCAATATCCGGCCACACAAACCAATGCGGTGAGATCTGTATATAATAATTTCACATAGGCCCTAAAGCGAGGTCCCAGGTTGACTGCTTCTAAGAGCTTGAAAAGGTAAGTCCAAGTCAGCGAATCAAACGCCTTATCTATGTCTGCCACAACACCGACGCGGGGCGACCCAGACGGTGAGCCTCCACCACGGCTTTGTGGGCCCGTCTGATGTTGAGTCTGGTGGAGCGTTGTGGCATAAAACCAGACTGATCTGAATGTATCAGATCCTGGATACACTTGCGGAGGTGGTCAGCCAGTACCTTCTCCAGCAATTTAGGCTAAAAAATCAACAAGGAAATGGGGCGATACGAACCCGGATCTTCAGGAGGGCTGGCCGGCTTTAGGAAGAACACGATTTCAGGGTGTCGCCAATCTGGAGGCAGAATGCACTGCTCTGAGGCCTCATATAGCACCTAGAGCACATGAGGTCAGAGAGTCCCCATATGTGGGCGCAGGAAGACGCACAGGAATCTGTTTGGGCCCGGTGCACATCCCTGGTGGGTATTGCATAGCGCCGTCTGCAGCTCGTCTATGGAAATGTGTTTGTCCAGGGCGTAGCGTTGCTCATCCGAAAGGCGGCGAGGAGGGATATCTGTGAAGAAGTCATCTATAAGAAGTTCGGCTATTACCTCGCGTTCCTCATAAAGTGCAGCGTAGAAATTGGCAAAGGGCTGAACCACCGCCTTGGGGGAGGCGCGCTTGTCGCCGTCAGGGGACCGCAATATGGGAACCTACGTCGGATACGCTCTGGCCTGGCAGAGCCTGTGGAGCATCTGGCTGGACTTGTCGCCCCATTGATAAATCTTATATTGGGTTGCCAACCAGGCCTCTTTAGCGCTATCTGTATGCAGCTGATGGAGACGCTGCTGAACATGCAGCATATTACGATGGGCATTGGAGTCAGAACCCTCCACCATTTGGCATTACAGTTTGACCTGGTGGTCCTCCAGTTCCCGTATCTGTGCCAGGCGGCGCTGCTTCTCCCCGTGTGGTAGCTTATGTCTGCCCCTCTAATTGTAGACTTGAAAGCCTCCCAGAAGATGACTGGGGACAAGGAAGTTCCGACATTGAAGCTAAGATAATCGTCAAGTGCCCGATGTAGCATCTCCTGATACTCAGTGCCTCGGAGCAGCCATGGGGACATGCACCACCGATAGGGCGCTCGACGGGACTGCAGGCATAGCTTGAGTTGGACCGGCGAAGGATCGGATTGACCCCGGGGCATGATGGATGTGTGTGTCACTCTGTGTATATAGCTGTGTGGGAGGAGCAGATAGTCCAGGCGTGAAAGAGTGCCGATACATATGTGAACCCGGCTTCCAAAGGGTGAAAGGCCCGCCACGAGTCCGCCCAGCCCAGTCTATGCGCCAGTATGTTCAATTTGGATCTAGAAGGGGGTACATCCGGTGGTCTGGCCCGCCACCTATCCGGGGGATCCATGATGTCATTCCAGTCACCACCCAGTATCGTCAGGCCACCCGAGAGATCTCCCCATAGCTGTGTTAGTTTGTCCATCAATGTATGGCCTAGCGGTGGAGAGGCGTAGACACTTCCAATAGTGATCTGTTCACCGGCTATGATGCCAGAGGTAACCGTAAAACAGCCACCCGGATCTAACCAGTGCTGTGAAACCTGGAGCGGCACTCTGCAGTGAATAAGAACTGCTGTGCCATGCACCCCCCTTGTAGAGCCGGAATGGGACACCGAGGCTATCCCATATCGGGAGAGGCAAGGGGCTTTAGTGCCCAGAAGATGCGTTTCCTGTAATAGTAGGATGTCGGCCGAATAGCGCTTCGCTAGATGGAGCACCACCCCCGTTTGACCTTGTTCAGTAAACCCGGCACATTCCAGGCAAGAATGTTTAGTTCCCCCAATGGAGAATCACCCGTCGTGTGGGCCATACCTAGTTCTCAAAGTGTATAGTGTTAAACAATGTGTGAATGACGGAGCATAGAAGTGCATGCATGGTGCGTAAAACATAGAACTAACAACAAACGGCCCCCCTAAGACTCCCCCCCAATCTTCCAGGAACATGGAGTATCTGTCGCGGAGGAATCCCGTCCCAGGCCCCAAACATGATGACCCAAGCAGTTCCTCCAATGGATCCCCCCACCCAACATCACCCAAAACATTCAGGTCATACTCTGTCCGATACCTTCCAGGGCTAGTAGTAGAGACCCCAACCCATAGGATCTGGAGCGACCCAGCATGGAGCCACCACCAGCGACTGCGCCCATCCATTGAAGAAGAATAGGATAAGATATCTCTATATGCCCAAAGCTACCTCAGTCTTCGGTGCCCGCCTGACTCTGGGCACGCCAATTGGCGCAAGATCTATTGCGCCTCGTAGCTGTGTCACTGCCTTGCTGACTGCTCTGGGCGGAGTCTTAGTCTATATGGAGCGGCGAGTGAGGCTTTAGTGTTGCCTCCCTCATCTGTCCACACGAATACCTCCTCTGGGGTGTAAAAAAGAATGTCTTGGCATTGTAGATCACCTTCATACGGGCAAGGAACAACAGCGCATAGGTTAAGTTCAATTTCCGTAATCGTCTCTTGGCCGCCACGAAGGACTGGCGCTGCTGCTGGACCAACCTGGTATAGTCAGGGAAGACCGTGATGGGATGAGTATCAAAGGTAATTTTGTCTTTATGGAGCCGGGCATATCGTATGATGGCATCCCGATCAGCATAATTGAGGAGCCGGGCGATCACTGGCCTTGGACGCTCCCCTGGCGGCAGCTTCTTGGTCAGAGCGCGGTGGGCCCTCTCGATCACAAAGCAGGAAGACATGTCCTCTGGTGGCAGCAGCGCCTTAAGCCAGCCCGAAAGGAAGTGACGCCCCCTCACAGCCCTCTGGAAATCCCATCAGGCGGATATTGTTGCAGCGGGCCTGACCCTCCGCATCCTTGACCCGCGCCGCCAGCTCCTGTGAGACCATGGCCAGTTTGTCCACCTTCTTCTGAAGGGTGGATACAGTATCTTCCACAGTGGAGACCCTTGTCTCCGCTTCAGTGATTCGGTCCTCCGCCTTTCGGAAATCCTGGCGGAGAAATGACACCTTGGAGCCAAGGGTCCCGATCTGGGCCTTGAGAGCAGTCCGCTACTGGTTAATTGCCGCCAGCAGCAGTGCCGTGTCGGAGGACAGGCCCTCCGCAGCTTCCTTCCCTGCGGGGGTGGAAGTTTAGTGACCCATGGTGTTCTGCTTTGGAGCCACCACACCATGCTTGTCTTTGCCCATGGCGGCTGGAGGAGTAGACTGAAGGGGTCCACACCAGGTCCGCCCCCACCGCAGGTAGGGATGAAGGGGAAAACAGCAGGAGAAAGGCGTGCGGCAATCCGCAGTGAGTGTCACCCCACCCCGGGTCCAATCGCAGGGTACCGCCCCGGCTCTCCAGCAGTCACACCCACAGAGGCCCCTGGTGAATGCATGGGGCCAGCTCCTCGATGTCCCCGGTTAGCCGGAAAGCGTCCCCCACCAGAGCAGCCCAGGCGCCGCAGAGAGGCTCTCGTCCCGGTGAGAGGGCCGACCACGGATGACACAGTCTGGCCGCACGCACGCGCGCCAGTCGGGCATGCTCAGATTCACAGGCCTCACGTCACACCACTCTCCTCCGGGAAGCTGACGCGGGAGGCTGGAGTGGGGCGCCACACAGCACGTACCGGGCACAAGTCGGCCTACTCACCAGCGAGGCTCAGGGCCACTGGTGACATCAACACCTCAGCAGCAAGGCGGTCCCCCAGTACAAATGACCCAGGCCGGGTGCAGATATCAGTCACCCCCTATCTGGATCTCCTGTTGCACGCCCGCGTAGCCGCACCCCCAGTGGCGGGCTCCGCAGCTCCAGGTAGGATGATCATTCCCTGATGGTATGCGGGGCAAGCCAGACAATGCTGCGGTCTGAAAGCTCCGGGCCTCGTGTGGGGCCCTGCCAGGTCCGTAGCGTCATCCTCGCAGGTGCCAATGCACAGGGAGGTGGGGGATGGGTACCACGATGGCGCCGCAGCGGTGTTGCAGGCCGTCCGCCCAGTCCACACACAACAGGGGCTCTTGGAATCTGATCCACGTTTCGTGCTCACCAGGGGCCGCACTAGACAGGGCCACCGCCCCCGTAGCTGTCTCCCCGGCGATGAAGGTAAACGGCAGCCACGGCACAGCCTCCTCCGCTCTCCGCCTCGTGCTCGGCTGCCGCCGGTCGGGTGCAGGTTGAGGCTTTCCCAGCCCTCCACCACCACCAAACCGCATCAGCAGGGTCACGGTGTGCTCCGCGGCGAGTGACCCATGGTAACAGCAGCTGGGGTCAAGGATTACGCAGGATTCTGGCCCTGAGAAGGAGCGAACTGCGGAGCTCTAAGAGGACGCATCCGACATGTTCGGCTCCGAAGCCACGCCCGTCATCGCTTTGATGCTGATACCGCTAATGTTTATTGTACTTTGGCTGTGCCCTGTTATACAATGTTATTGATCTCAACATTTTGGGGTTTTGTCCGATGTGTTTGGGAGGCCAATAGACTCTTACCCTCAGATTACAGTGTTGGATTTGATGGAGGAGCTGGGGGGCAAACAATCTGAGAGATACATAGTGGGTCTCGGACCTTGCCAGGGAAACATGAGGTTGCCTGGAACTGGATATCAAAGACTGCTCCGGACTTACTAGCTTGGTAGAATGCCATGGACTGGTGCTGAAAGATGGGGGAACCGGTGCGTGCCACACATGGTTGCCCTCAAAAACACCGTAAAATATGGGGCATTTGGTGGGCCTATTTTGGACTTATGGGGTTCTGAAGTGGATCCTTATATTACTTGATGATGGGGGATTCCTACAGCTCGCATAAGATATGTCAAATGTGTTTTTTGAAAATAAAAAAAAACGGGCAGCAACATAAGCAATCCAAGGGACAGTAAGGACCTTATCCTGCAAATACAGTCCATTATCACTGCTCTTTTCAAAGCAGCATCAGGGTTGGTCCATATAGATAACCATAGTAAAACTGGGGCTAGTTTGATAACATCTTCCATGGAGTGACCTAACTCTTCATGTCATATGAAATATGAACTGGAGGGAGGGAGTTGTAATAAGCGCTACATAGGTGATTTCCTCTACTTGCAGAGGGTGGCTGTTTGAGTAACCCTAAACGCTCAAACCCTAACATGCTATAGGGATGTATTGGGACTTATCTATTGTTAAAAGAGGGGTCAGTGCCTTTTTTCCAGCGGGCCAAGGCAGGTTATGAAGCACACCAATAGCCTTACATATTTTAAGAGAGATGGTAGAAATATGCATGCCCCATGAGCCTGAGGAGTCAAACATGACTCCCAGATATGGAGATGTGTACAGCCAGTAAATGTTTGCTCCCGCATGCTAGAGCAATAGCTCTTAACCTGTGGTCTGGGGACCCATGGGGTCTGCAAAGTCTACTCAGGGCATCCGTGACTGCTGAGAATATTAAGTAATAGTAACAGATCAATATAGTGTATATAAATAAAGAAGCAAAATGTGCAATTAAAAAATGTTAAACATGAACATTTTTGAAACTGGAACCCTCTTTTTTTGTGTTTATTGGTTGATTTGTATTGCATTCCAAATATTGATGTTACTGAGACCACCTACCAGAATTATTATGGGGCGCATGCCTTGGAGTGTGTTGTAATGTTTTGTTATGATATATGTTGAAAAAGCTCAATAAAATAATTTTTTTTATTTAAAGTTACGCAATGTATTGGGCATGCGAGCCATTAAATAACCCGGCCCCCTGATATGCCTCTGTGAAACAATTATTGTCCAAAAAATTTCAATTTTAGATTTGTGTTTTTGGATCATTAGAGAAGTAATTTAGCTTGGGTAGACATTGCCGATCCGGGCTGAATTTTTCTGAATAAAATGTTTTAAAATAGCAGATGTGTTGCAGTGATGATGTAATATTTCAGGAAATATGAGACCTATATACTTAATTTTGGTGTCAAAACATAGGTTTTGGGTGTCAAGTAGTCTTACAGAGACAGAAAACTCCTTAGAGCAAAATTTCGTCCATTTTCCAAAACGGTGGCTATAATAGAGGAAGAAGAGACATATATAGAAACAAAATAAATAATTGTTTTTTAACTCTTTTTTTTATACACCAAACAATGTTTAGGATCTGAATATGAAAAAAATAATGTTCATCGCTCCTGTTTTAGACACATTTTCATAGTTCACTTAATTTGTTACAGCAATGACTTGTGGTACATATGCAGAATGTTGAACATTTGAGAAGAGAATATCGATAACCCAGGTTTTGCAAGTAAATGTACATTTATGTTTTGTGGGTAGAGGCATTAAAAATGTTGTAGGATATAGCACCCCATCAATTTCTTCCCAACCATAATTCACACAGATCTTACTTTACATACACATGATCCAAAACATTTACACATCTTCTGATCAAGTAGACCGCTGTTTTAACGTGTCCACGCACAGCATATGACATCGGTGGAAGGTCACTCAGTGGGACTGAACTTTTAAACTCATTGTACAGAAGATTGTCAAATGTGTGACAGTCAGAACTCATTCTCCACACAAGCACAAGGTATTTTTCTACGTCTTTAAAATCACATTCTTCTTCTGTCTTAGCAAATCCTTTTAGAAACTTCACAAGTTCAGCAGTTAAAGCTCCATGTTTTGTTCCAATTTTGCTCATCACCCATAAGAATATGTGTCTTGATAAGATCAAGTTTCTTGTACAGAATATAAAGCGAGATTAAGTGTCTTATCTCACCTGTCGCATAGCGCATCCATAACTCTGACAGTCCTTGACTTATTAACATTGGAGCAAATCTAAGTAGCACAATTATAACATATGTGTCATTTGACAGTGCAATGATTTGATTGGAACAATTTCGAATAACCCACCCACCACTTGGCACAACATGAATGTCAGCTTCCTCCAGTTTGCTGTTAATTAAGTTCTTAAACCAAATGGCCCATACCTTTTGAATATATCTCTGCAGGCACCAACTCCTCATTCACAATCATTCGAATTGCAATAATTGTAAATTCAGTGTTCACTGAAGCACCAGCAATGTTTGGTGAGTTAACATCTCCAAGTTCATCTTGTTCCATATTGATGACCAGAATTTATCAAGTTTAAAAAGGTATAGGTGTTGAATTTTTGATGCATGAAAGGTCAATTGTTCCACTTGTGTACATTCGTCTCACATTCTTTGACAGATAGTTCAAGATAACTATCAAAGACAATGTGCAGTTCTTACAAGGTGCACACTGACTTTGATATCTGTAGAACAGTCTGAACAACCTCTCCCAACGTTTTCCATGGATGAAATCTTGCCCATCCACAATTATGACATATAGTCCACAACAACAGCAGTTTTCAATGAGGACACCTTTTTTTCGAGCTCTTGTATGAGTTTGCACTTCACTGGTTTGGTTGCAGCATCTCCATCAAATAATGTGTTTGTTGGAAGATCATGAGACAGAATGTCCTTGATAAATTCACCTCTTTCTTTTGCAACATCCATCTCTCTATTTGCTTGGGAAAGTAGTTTTTTTGTAACCCGTTTTGTCGTGACTGGTTGGACAAATCCTTACTATGTCAATTAAAGCACTGAAGTTTAGCTTTAGTGATTATGTCAAACAGCTTTTTCTCTTTCACTACAACTCTCTACTGCCTCAGTTCTGTGTATAGTTTTGATCCATGTTCCAGGACATTTAGTATATGTGTCTTTATATCGTTATCCACATATTGTTTGGTCACGAAGTGGTGTAGTCGCACAGACTCAGTAATTATAAGCGGTTTCCTTTCTGCTGCATGAATGAATAAGATTGTTAACATGTTTACTAAAACGTTCCACTCCCTTTCCCACAAGTTTGTGGTGAGGAATAGTTTCACGATGGTCCATTAATTTTGAATTTGTCATCTCTTTGAAAATATTGCAAATAGAAAGCACTTCATGTTAAACTAGCTGTCGTTGAGGAACATATTTGCTTTTACATGTCTGACCAACAATTCCCTTGGAGAGTTTCTTTGATCACTGGTTCATCTGTTCCAGTTTCACATCTGGAGCCACAGCATTGAACATTCCCTCTTTGTCTTTCACCACAAAATGTCTTTGGATGCATTTTCTGTAGAGTTATTGTCAGGAAAAGGCAGGCATAGGCGCCTTCAAGTTTCATATGCAGGCTCAAGAAACCCACTATAAAAGACAAAAGTAATACAATGTTATTTCTTCTAAAGGCATATCTGAAGTTCACTATATCTCCCATGGTCCATTGCGAACAGCTCAATCAGTCATTAGGGGGAGTGACTATAAATAGAGTACTTGCACGTAGGCTGACGTGCGTAATTCCATTCACCTGTGAAGTCAGTTTTGTTCTCAAGTGGAGCTGAAGAAGTGAGGATTTATGGCTGCTGGTTTTGGCAGCATTTCTATGCTTTCCAGTAAAAGGAACTGTGGAGTATGGTGACTAAAAGAGGTCTGCCTATTCTGTCGTTCTAAAGTTTCCAGTTAAAGTACCAGGGGAGGATTTCTCTGGTTGTTCTTCAATAGCGAGGAGCGCTTGATTTATTTGAATTCATTTCTTTTTTGTGGAAATCTCCTGACCTTTTGCTCTCTACAAGCCTGTTGCTAGGAACAGCTGTTTAGCTGTAATTCTTATCCTATTTGGCTAAGCGTGCTGGGCTTCTGACATTATATATATTTTTTTTAACACAAACTTTATAAATTATTATGGATATTTCGAATATAGTCACATGATTAATTGTACATTTTAGACATTTTCTATGACATAGTGTGTACATCTGCATATGATTTCCCTCATTTGCTATTGAGTTTACATTGCCGATGTACATTATTTGCATTCATGTTAACAATATTAGTGTGATCCATTTATAGGTCAATAAACTGTAGCAGTGTGCTAAGTGTCATACTTATAAGTACCCAAAACCCCCTCCCACCATATACCCACCCCATAAACAAACCCTTCACCAAAGAGACCTGTTGCTGCTGCAGTTGAATTACACCTTGTCAGGTGCATTGTACCATGTGGTAGTCATGTCCGATATCGTATGAAGGACAAGAGGAGAGAAATAGGAAAGGAAGAGGAGCGAGGAAAAGGAGGAGGGAATGGAGACACTCTTAATGATCCAAGTTACTGTATGAGTAGGAATCAAATATCATCACCACAGTCTTCCCGTGCATTCTGAGGGGCATATTCTCAAGAACGTGTGATAACCATTGCAAAAGTAACTTAACGCAACTTCCAACATCGCAGTCTATCGCGGGAAAATTACGCTGTGTTAACGAAGCATTCTCAACACGGCAGCACCATGCGATATACACCAGATAACGCGTCAACTGACCTCGTTAAAATCAATGCCATTCCGCAAAAATGCAAAACGCAAACGCAAAAAAGCTGAGATGAGATCACGATAAAAAAATCTGTGAAAACCAGCTACAGGCCTGCAATTCACACGCGTCAGACGGGAACAATCACCATAAAACTAGAAAAAAAATGACAAACAAATGCCAAACTACAGTGAAGCACAATGAATGTTGCCGGACCAAGAATGGAGGAGAACCAGAACCCCACAAGCCCCCCCGGAGGACCTGCCTGGGACCTCGGGGTCAGGGAAGGCCAAGAGGAAGAAGAGTAGGAAGAAGTGCTTTAATCCGCAGGAAAACAGGATCCTGATAACGGAGGTGGTCGAACACCATCAACAACTGTTCGTCACCTCCACTGAGTCATTGGCAACAAAAAATGGACTATGGCAGTCCATCGTGGGAGTGCTGAAAAGGACAATCAAGAGGTCAAAAGGCACTGGAATGACGTCAAGCGCAAAACCAAGCTGAATCTCGCCAACAACCGGAAGGCAGCAATGCAGACTAGAGGTGGGAGTCCAGCGCGACAGGAGGAGATGGACGATATGGAGGAAATGGAGGAAATGGTGTTCACAGTCATCAGTGGGGAGATGGTGGCTGGAGACGGGGGACTGGACACTGCTCAACAGGACCGGGCACAACAGCACCAAGGTGAGTAACGACCAAGGACTGGGTGGACTGGGGAGATGGGCACAATGGCACACATGCAGAATCGAGCTGAGCACACCTGCGGACAAACCATGCCCCAGGCCCCCAATTCCCACCAAGAGACCAATGTACCCAAGTATGCAACATCTCAGCACTGTATAAGCAAATAAGTCAAAGGCACATCACAGGAAAGGGATAAGGGGCAGCAAAATCAGAGCAGCAGGGGCCACTCCCCTATAATGCAGCACACACACATTACATGCAGAGCACATCAACACTGACAACAATGTTGCACAAACTGCAACACGTCCACCACAGGACACAACTGGTGCCGACTGTGTGTCGACACTGGCCAATCACAATTGGCATTGCAGGGAAATGTGAGTTGATAATGTACGAGTACAAACACACACATGGCTGTTCTCGAAATGTCCATTGTCCCCCATCAAATAGGCAGCTCCGCCCAAACAGCCACGATGTACACAGTCATGCAGTCTGTATGTAAACATGTACAATGCAACAACATACATGTGAACACATTATTAAACTGCATCGCCCCTTCACATTGCAGAGGGACATTCAACACCTCTTGTAGAGCAGCCTAAACCTCTCTTTCTGATGACGAAGAGGACCACCACCGCTTCGACTCCGACACCCTCCAAGAGTTCATTTACAGCCTCCGCAGCCCACCTCCAGGAGAAGGGTAGCCCAGCTGCAACGAGGACAGCCCACCCCCTGCACAGACCACACAGCAGGCAGCACCCACCACCACAGCTGACTCCCAGGACCCCCACGAAGAACACATGGCCTTCCAACGCCGTGTGTTGGGGTGCCAGGAGCAACTGACTGAACAGGTGCGGGTGGGCTTTGACCGCATGGCAGACAAACTAGACGCCATACGTGGATGTCTAAATCCCATAAGGGACCACTCACAATCCCTAACGGACACCCACAGTCCATTCCATGTTCTCCAATGGTCCATGGCTGACATCGCTGGAGCCCTGACTCAGAGACTAGTACAACTGTCCAGTCACAGTGGCTCTAGCGATGTTACACAGGAGTTGAGAAAGATGCAGAGGTTAATGGAGACCGTGGAGCGGGCCAATGCGGAAAGAGCGGCTACCACGGCTGCACACCAGTGAGTGGTAGTTGGGTTCCTCATTGACCTCAAAACCATCCTCATGGCATTGCTGCCACAAGGCCTGGCGCTGATGCATGCTGCTGCTACCACTACATCCACATCTTGCCCCCTGAAGTGTCAATGACACACAGTGCGCCTGACATTCCACCTCCGACCCCTGAGATGTCACTGCCACACAGTGCTGGAGAAAGGCCAGCACCACCCACACGTGAGGCAAATGGAACAGCAGAGGACGAAGATGCGGATGAACCTGCCTTCATGGTACAAAGGACGCAGTAGCATTCTTCTCCGCCATATGGCCGGTTTCAGCTTGGTTCTGCCCTCTGCATCATCACCTTCCACTGTCCCTCGATGCACTCGGCGACACTCACTTTGGACCTCGCAACCGACTGCCATATTCTGTTTGATCGCCAATGACACAGCAATCAGACTGCGGACTGAACTCTTCCTCGTCCTTTGAACTTGTCATTCCCTGAAGGACTCTGGCTGGCCCTCCATGGGCCAACATTGTCATGTGGGGTTTGCATGGCCCTGCACTACTCCAGATGCAACACTCCACTGAATATGCATTAAACACTCCGAATCACACAGATGTGTTGTGTCTATGGTTTCAAGTGTGGTAGTATGGATGAATGTAGGGTCAGTGAATTCCTCTTACGACCATGTAGCTCATGTCATCGGACTTGGGTCGCAGGGTGACACATTGCCGAATGTTGTCCGGGTGGCGCCAACGCAACAACAGCAACACACGCATTTGCTACTTCCTTGTCCAGCCCCATACGGAACCAGGGCCCCGGGGGTCATTGTTCACACCCTTACACTGGACTGGCATATGCCAGGCCAGCCCATTCCGCTTACACTCACAGGGGGGGGATGGAAACACTACATGTCCTAGGTCTACCCTGTAGTGATCTGCTGATCACAGGTCTAGTTCAGTGGTGGTGCATCCATTGGGGGCGTTGGGGCGTTGCCCCACTAATCGTTCTACTTCTGACGCTAATTGCAGCAATCAGGACTCCTGATTGGAATTAGCGTCAGAAGTGGAACACGGACGGTGTCTTTTGCGCCGTCACTCAATTGCTTAGAGTGCTGCCGCAGCCCCACCCCCTTCAGCGTGATGCTGAAGGGGGTGGGGCTGCAACAGCACTTATAGCCGCTGAGTGACAGCGCAATAGTGCGCATGTTCGTTTTAGGACTGATCATTTTTATGATCAGCCTGAGCATGCGCACTAGCCTTCCCCTTAAGGGACCGAGGGTTGCTTTATAAGCAACCCCCGGTCTCCTAATGGGCAGGGGGTTATCCTTCCCGCAGCCAATCCTGGCGCTGGTGGAGCAGCGTCTCTGGATTGGCTGAGAGCAAGAGGGGTTGCAAGCCACTGACAAAGAAGATGTTCAGAAGGCACCAATGCACCGGACCCCGGCCCAGGAGCAGACAGCAGAGGCGCGCGGATCCACCCGTTGAGGTAAGTCATTTTTAACCCCCCCCAGGCCACACGCGACTCCCCACCCCCCCGCCCCCATCCCCACCCCCCGCGACCATTGCGAGCATTGACTGCATCCAAGGCTTGTTTAATTCGATTAGCCAGCAGGCTTTGCTTCGTGTCACACTGGTTGGTATCTTATTTAGCTTTGCCTGGCGACGATTCCTTGTGTTACAGCGTTTTATCCATAAACATGGCTGGGTGAGAGCCCAGACCCACAGCCCTATTTCCACTCCCTCATTCGCACGCACTCTGGTTGGCATTCTACTGTCCCCGGAGCAGTGGCTGAACGGACTGTGTCTGCTAAAGGAGCTGATTCTGGTGTCCGATGTCTGGGCTGGGTGAGAGGAGAGGCAGGTTTAGTATTTGTATGGCTCTTTACCTGTGTAAACTGCTAGAAGTGCAGGTAATGTAGTACCAAAAGGTCAAGGGTGAACGTATACTGTTGTTAACATTGTTTATACAGCTTAGCAAGAAGGAACATTCCTCTGTGAAAGAGCAGTGACGAAATAAGAGTTATTTTGCTGAGGGCAGATTTATGTGCTCTGGCAAGAAAGATACTGTGGATTGATTCAAGGTTGATTTGAAGGGGGTGGGAGTGGAGTGACGCCTTCCCTTATCGACTTTGACATATATCCCCCAGTGTAGTGCAGATGGCAGAGTTGACACTGGCCAGATTTCAGTTGGTTCATGTGCAATGTCATGGTTGCTGGGCTCAAAATATTAGGACTGATAGCAAGACCTTTACACACCATCCCTCGAGCACAATAAACATACCTTTTCTTAAAATGTGCTCTTGAAAACCTCATCACTGAAAGGATCTCGTAATATCTGTAACATTCTTGTAGTGAATGTAGCATTTGTTCTAAGTTTACTTCCCATGTGTTTAGGGCCTCTGGAAACATGCAACAGGGGAGAAACAAATGATGCAGCAAAGCTGGCTAAATTCTGCAGCAATTAAAGGCAAAATATGCAACATAAAATGCAGCACATATTGTGGCAGTATTACTGCGCTATTTTGTAATTTGTAGGTCGAGCCAAGTACTGTCTGGTTGCTAAAGACACATCGTGGCCTTTTGAGAAGCAGGATTTGTGAGAAAGTGGCTCTATATATACTGGACCAGAATGCGGTACAGTGTGTATAGAGTCCACAAACCCCAGAGGTATAACAGAGGTTAAAGTCAGGACTGACCTTACTCTCAAAAGTGGTAGCTTGGTCGAGCAGTAAGACAGTACCAGAAGACAGTGTAAAGCATTTGTTGTACACACTCAGTCAGCAAAGGATTTCACACACTCAAAAGACTGAACTCCAGGCCAATTGTTGTTATATCAAAAGATATAGTGGTTTTATTTTTAGAACCAACAGGTATCAAAATATACTTTTCTCAATATGAGTACTCTCATGTAATTACTTTGCAAGGAAGCAATGAAGTTTGTGAACAGAACAGATACAGGGGTTGCAGTAGGCAACACAATTCTAAACACACTTTAGCATTGAACTCAATGGATTGTCATCATATAAGTACAGTTGATTATAATACAGATTACTTTAGTAGTTGCAGGGCTAGATCCTAGATTCAGTCCTGGGGTCTAAGCTGAAACCAGATTAGCAAAAACGTTTTAGTTACTTAGTTACTGTAGTGAATTTTCATGAATGTAAAGCTGTTTTAAAAGTTCACACTGACAAACTTTTCAATGAAAATCTGGCAATGTTATCCAATGGGAGAAAATTCCGGTTGCAGGTAAAGTACGATCGCGTTACTTTTGTAATCCAGTACGGGGGTCCTAGGGCCAGCACTGGGGTCTTAACTCAAAACAGGCAGGTAATTGCGTTTCAGTATTTCATATGATTTTTAAATAATACTTCAAGTTTTCCAAAGTAGACACTTAGAAGAAATTTAATTGAAAAGCAGACAATGGGTCCCTATGGAGAAAATACAGATTACTAGTAAACCCGGTAAGGATTACTTTTGCGGTTCAGTACTGGGCTATAAGGTACAGTACTGGCATCTCCCCTGATCACAGGTGAGTTCTTCGGAATTTGGAATTCGGGTGATTTTTAGTTTCCAAAACTTCACACTTAGAAGATTTTTCGAGTCAAACCAGTCAATGTTATCCAATAGCGGGTAAGTGAGTTATCGGTTTCCAGGTGAGTACTTGGCTGGTGAAGTTAGGGTTCTGGGCATAGACTCAGGGGTCCCCCAGGGTCAGGTAAGTACAGTTGGTTCACCCCCAGCGGCTCAAGGGCGGCCGGGTGCAGAGGTAGTTAGGCTCAATGTTATCCAATGAGGGAAAGGGGGCCTGCGGTTGCTGGCTGCTGGCTAGCAGGCCACGCGGCTGTGGGAGCTGGGCTCCTGGTCACTTGCTCAGGGCAAATGGGGAAATAGGATAGGGTACAGGTTGCACTGCCAGGGGCACTTGGGCGGCTGGGTGCAGGGTGCTTTCGAGCCGTCGGGCGCTCAATGTTATTCAATGAGGAACTTGAGAAGGGAACAAAGGCTGCAGGCTCGGGGACGAAGGATCTTCTGGAGCAACCAACACTTCGAGGGGTAAGTTGGGATCTTGGAGGATAGGAAGGCACCCAGGAGTTGGGCACAGGGGGCCGTGGGGCGCCGGGTGCAGGGGTGTCTTTTGAGGTCGGGAAATCTTAAACCCTGCTGGTCGCGGTCGGAGGGGTCCTCTGTCCTTAGGCTGCAGGCGTCGTCTGGGTCGTCGAGGAGGGTCTTTGGGCACTGGAAATCGGGTCCCAGTCGCCGGGGGGACGTCCTCGTGGTCCTGAATCACTCGGGCACGAGCCAGGCTCGGCGGGTGCAGAGTGGGTTGGTCCGGAGCTTCCTGGCTGGCACCAGGGGTGTTGTTGCAGCAGAGCCTCTGCTGATGGGAGTCCCAGGCTTTACGAGGGTCAGGGCAGGCAGGTCCTTTGGGTGTCCCAAGGTTGCTGTCCACAAGAGTCACCGGGATTAGGCAGGAGCAGGTTCCAGGATCGACAGGCCGGTAGGGCTGGGGCCAAGTCAGTTGTTGTCGTCCTGTTGTTAGCAGCTGCACGGCGGGTCTTCTTCTTGCCTTCTTTCTTCCTTTCTTATCGGGATCTAAGGAAGGAAGGTTCAGGGAGCCCATAAATACTGAATTTAGGGGCGTTAAAGATAGGGCAAGGACAGGGACCAATTGGTCCCTATCCTGGGGTGGGTACACCCCCTAGCCTGCTCCTTTCCTGTGGGAGGGGGGCAGGAGCCTAGCTGTGATTGGGCAGGGCTCCCCATCTACAAGATGGCCGGAGCCCGGGGTCGTGCTTCACCTCGTCTCCCCCACCTGAGGGGTGGGGTTGGCACTGGCTGGCACACCCCCTTCCTGACGTAGTTTTTCCCGCCAGTCTTCCCGCCAGAGTGGGGGTCAGGACTGCTGGGGGCCAGTTGCTGGGTACAGCAAATGGTCTGGAGAAGCTCACAGAGGCGGCATGCCTTTGAAGCTTCCCCCTGCCCATCCTGGGGGAGGAGACCTCGCCCAGGGAAGGTGCTGGACACTAAAGATAAATCATTTTCTATTCTAACTCCAGTATTAATTCAGGGAAGGTGCTGTACACTAAAGATATATAATTTACTATTACTACTCCAGTTAGTATTAAGTCAGGGAAGGTGCTGGACACTAAAGATATATAAATTACTATTCTCACTCCAGTTAGTATTAAGTCAGGGGAGGTGCTGGCCACTTAAGATATAAAATTTACTATTCCCACTCCAGTAAGTATTAATTCATGGAAGGTGCTGGACACTAAATATATATAATTCACTATTCTCACTCCAGTTAGTAATATGTCAGTGAAGGTGCTGGACAATAAGCCTATATAATTTACTATTCACTCTCCAGTAAGTATAAAATCAGGGAAGGTGCTGGACACTAAAGATATATTATTTATTATTCCCACTCCAATTAGTATTAAGTCCGGGAAGGTGCTGGACACTTAAGATATATCATTTACTATTTCTACTCCAGTTAGTATTAAGTCAGGGAAGGTGCTGGACAATAAACTTATATAATTTACTATTCCCACTCCACTTTGTATTAAATCAGGGAAGACGAAGGACACTAAAGATATTTAATTTAATATTCCCACTGTAATTATTAATAATGCAGGAAAGATGTTTGACTTTCAACTTTATATTATATAAACTACTTCAAAATTAATACTGTAACATAATATTAACATTAAAAACACAGACTAATAATAATGCATTAATACAGTTTTTATAAATAGTTATAACATTCTTATAACTTAAATATTTTAGAAAAGTTCTAATCTTTAATATACCAATTATAAATAAAGAAATTGAAAAATATTTTGATAATTTTTAGCATAAAATAAATGCCATAATACAGTTTAAAATTCCCAATACTAACCCCTAAAAGTAAAAAAGTTCTAACTCTAAATAAAAAATATTTCAACATAATTTAATGTTTTAAATTTCAAAAAATGATTTGACGTTTTTTAAAACACTCCCCATCCATATCACCTAAAAACACTACATCCCACTCCCCCCAAAAATATATTATTTCAATGTAAAAATTTTAATTTTTTTTAAAAATATTTTAAAAAGACCACCACACCCTTATCCCATAAAAAACACAACATACCACACCTACATTTCAAATTAAAATTTTTTTTTTAAATTTCTTTTAATTTTAAAAATACTCCCCACTCTTCTCCCCTAAAAACCCAACATCCCACTCCTAAAACAACATTTCAAATTTCAATTCTAAATTTTATTAAAAAAATTGCATTTTTTTAATTAATATTTCTAAAACACTCCCCACCCTTATCCCCTAATAACCCACTCCTAAAACAACATATCAAACTGGTTATTCGCAGTAGTGATCAAGGATGGCAACAGTGACTTGCCAACCCGGTCCTGAGGAAAGCCCTCCGACCCGACGACCCATCTTTTGACACAGTTGCTAAAGATCAGTAACCTTTCTATTCACGCACCGCATTCTCATTTTAATCTTGCCCCACCCCTGACCAAATAAATTTGAACCAGTGGCAAGAAGGCAATTTTAAGTTTACTTCACTTTCACCCGCACTATTCCTGATCACCATCCCTGATCACTACTGTGAATAACCAGTTGGTCTCCCTCCTGGTGGAAGAAAGCACTGATAAGACCCAATGATAATTCTTTTCACGTAGAAAATAAAAGTGGACAACCAAGATATACCGCTATTACGAGTAATACATGAATGAGGGTTTTTTTAGACGGCAAGAACCCTTGACCCTGGTAAAAACAGGACAAGTGATGCATTCTCCCTTGATTACTTGTTGTCCAGAAAAATTCGGCACGGATTAGCAATGTCTACCCAAGCTAAATTACCTCTCTAATGACACAAAAACACAAATCAAAAATTAAAATCTCGGGACAACAAATTTGTTTACGGCGGTATATCAAGGGGCTACAAACTGTATCATCAACATAAAACAATGCAGGAATGACTGTGCCACCAATGTGAGGAACATCCTTACTAGCTGTATTTACAAATGGTCTCAGATTGTTACTATAAATGATAAAAAGCAAGGGGGCCATCACACAACCTTGCCTTACCGTTCTAGTAAAGGCAAAAAGTTCAACCAACTCTCCCTTCAAACAAAAACAGACCCTATCCTCCTGATCCTCCTGCAGGATATGCAAAAAATGGACCAGACCCTCATCCAGATCCATGGTTAACAACAGTCTCCAGAGTTTACTGCAGTTGACACAGTCAAAGGCAGTAGAGAGTTTTATGAAGGTCAGGAACAGTGGGCATCGCCAGGTGAGCGTAGATTTCCCCACAATAAGATGCAGGTTCAGGCACTGCTCCACCTATCCAGCCACTCCCTGAACCTATACTTACTGGTATGTAAAATGAAATCCCGGGTCCCGGGCCTATTCAAGCGTTCTATAAAAAATGACTCTACCAATGATCTTAACTGAGGTCTTGATCAGGGAGATAGGCCCTTAACATTTAGGTCCTGGCCTTTTCCCCTTCTTAAGATTGGCACACTTATCGACCTTGACCATTAGCTTGGCAGCTTTATATGAGCAAGATTGTTAAACACATTTGTGAGAAGTGGAGCCCAAAGCTCGATGTTAGATTTTACCAAATCAATGTTTAACCCATCCGGGTCTGGGGTTTTAGAGCAGGAGCTCTGGTGTATAGCTTCGACCAACTCATGTACTGAAAACTTTAGTTAGCCAGATCCCCATGGGAAAATTGAAAGAGGCTCGTAGCGGAGGTTATCTGATGGATTCCGGAGGTTATCTGATGGATTCCGGTACATATTTGTAAAGTGCTTAACCCAATCAAATGGTTTTATGTAACTACGAATTGAATTCCTTCGGGTACCCCCTGACCCACATTGCTTAAGCGTCAACCAGCATGCCTTTTGATCTTTTAACTTAGGGGCATCAGTAATCCGCTCCAAATCCTAATCAATAAGCTTTCTTCCTTCTATGCAGTTGCTGCTTATATTAAGACCTTGCCTAAGTAACCTCGTGTGGAATCCATGGGGTAGCTTATAGTGCTTTCCTAAGTTGCCTATTTTCAAGGGAGCAACGAGAATCAAACCATCTGGGTTCTCCCTAATATTCCTAACTGGCTCCAGAAGAGACAACCTGATATAGATACATATTTCCTCAAAATCAAAGGC
This sequence comes from Lissotriton helveticus, assembly GCF_964261635.1. Taxonomy (NCBI): domain Eukaryota; kingdom Metazoa; phylum Chordata; class Amphibia; order Caudata; family Salamandridae; genus Lissotriton; species Lissotriton helveticus. The sequence continues at coordinate 2,146,108,482 of NC_136057.1, read as the reverse complement.
GTTTCTGAAAAGCGCTAACATTATAATGTATCAAGGCTACCAGTTACAAGTTAGAATGCCACTTACACCAACGAAGCCTTATCCCATTGTCGTGGACGGAAATTATGGGTGATAGATTCCTTTCTGATTTTAAACCTATGAAAGGGCAAGGGCACCAGCATTGTTAATGCATTGTGATCACTAACGCTTGTTTTGCATACACATACCTGTATTACACCAGTCAAGAAATTTCTAGAAGAAAAAATATAATCTATTGTCATACAATCCCGCTTCGAAAAGATAGTGGGTTCAATTCACCGTTTCCAGTACAAGTCATAATATCTTTTAAATCAAACATTGCAAGATACCTCATCAGTTCCTCTCCCCTTTGGTCACACATCAAGCAGTTATGTGTAATAAGACTGCAATTCACCCCAGGCATGTTTAAAATACACTTTGCATTGAAATCACATCAGATAGCTACGTTCATCTGATTGAATTTCGATTGTAGTTGTAGAGATGCAAGAAAATTAAATACATGCATACAATTAGTATGTATACCCCTCCTGAAGTCATTGTTGTAAAAATGTAGCAAATGCTTGCAATGATTTCCTCTCCCCCTTACCAAATTTGCTTAAAAAAGCATGATCCGCAGTAGATATCTCTTCCACATTTAGATTAACAGAGACTTTGACCTAAATGGGTAGGCCCCGCTTTGGCTAGACCTGAGCGAGAGAGGAAAGCAGGAATAGAACGACATCCCTCATGAGACACAGACCTCGCCTTCTATGTTTCCCGGAAGAAACCAATATCATGATTCTCAATAAACATTATCCAGTCAGGAATCCACATCTTTGTTCTAGTTACCATTGAATTTCCTCCTGATAACCAATAAAACATCGGATTGACCAGAAGGTAAAATTATATGTCCGTCAGGGCTCCAACGCTATCTGAGATGGAAAGTGGGCCATAAGTGCTGCCATGGTGAGTATGGCAGGAATTAGGCCAAACAACAAAGAGGCGCCAAGCTGTACACTAGCTAGTGAAACTGACAGTATAGGATCAATCAGGGGCATATAAAAATAACCTAGGTGCAGAGTTACAATTCTTCCTTGCATTTGCACCGAGTTTGCAGGATATCACAGGAAGTTTCGTACATAGACAGTATTGCTGAAATTAACAATAATATAGTTTTTGGAGTGACCAATCCAACACACTATTCTCTTCATAAGGGGTTTTCCTGAGACACCCTGCAACCCTTTCTTTGCCTTTTCAAAACCGGAGGTACTGGAGATTGCGATGGCAAAAATAGTGGCATGGGGCTGGACTCTCCTTCACCTTGGCATTTGAAGGTGTGGTGGGTAAAATGTTGTCATACTTTGTAGCAATTCGTTTTCACCCAATGTCACTAAATTCTCCAAACAAACATTGTAAGTCTCATCTAAGGAGAGTGTCTGCTTGCCTGAAGCAATTTCGGTAGAAATAACCCTCAAAGCCGGCTCCTTTGAAAGGGGCAGTGGTATTGGTGGCCAGTTTTCTTTTACCCATATTAATAACAGAGAAGTATAAAAACAAATGAACATACAGACACAAAGACTAGGGGGTACATGTATCAAGATTCCATTTTGCGATTTCTAAATAGCGATTTTTAAGGAATCGCTATTTAGAAATCGCACAATAGAATGTATGTAGAAAATCGCTATTTTTTAGCGATTTCTTAGTCTTCCTTATTTGCGAATTCGCAATTTGCGAATTCGCAATTAAGGAATAATTTCCCATGCATTCCTGTGGGCCAGGCGGCCCATAGGAATGATTGCGAAATATTTCTTAATTTGCGAATCGCAATTTGCGAATTCGCAATTTGAGAATAATTTCAAGGGTGCAGGGGTGTCTCAAAGACACCCTGCTGCACCCCTGAAATTTACATGTGTGTGTGCATATGGCACACATACATACCCTATGGGCATGTATGTGCGTCACATGCCACCTTCACAAATGCCAAATAGTGCATTTTTAAATGAAATCGCAAATTACCACCAACTACAAGTTGGTTGTAATTTGCGATTTCTTAACCCAAATTCGCAATTTCTAAAACCCACATACATCGCATTTAGGAATCGCAAAATTTGTGATTCCTTAAATGCCTAAGCAAAATAAGGAATCGCAAATTTTTGCGATTCCTTATTTTGCGATTTTTTAATACATTTCAAAAAATGCAAAAAAGCCTTTTGCGATTCGCAAAGGCCGAAATTTGCAAAAGGCTTGATACATCTACCCCCTTGGTGTATGATTTTAAGCTAGTGTGGGAAGACAGGGTTCTGGATTAAAGAGGGTGGGCCCAGGCTAGCCTCCTTCAGGCTCGGACGGAAGTAGACGCGCCTGATCTTAGCCCGGTCTTCGCCCTGGAGTAACCTGTGCCATGTGCTACCAAATAGGCTGAAGTAGCCCAGCACAGTCCCAAAACAAGCACATTTCACCTCCTCTGGGAAGAGGCACTGTGGGTGATGTAGTCCACCCCACCGCCTCCTGTAACTGTGACCAATCAATAGCAATTAATAGCAATATACAGAGCTCCTGAGGATTCCTGTCCCTGTTCTGCAGGAAGACAGATTTAATTTGAACAATTGGAGGCAGGCTCACAGATCACAAGTTCAATAAGTTGCAGTCTCTATTTTTCACCATAAACATTCATAACTTAGCAATGAAGTGACTAGCAGCACTAGCACTACTGGTGATACTGACAATAAAAAGCAGTATCTCTCCCCTGTTATAGTGTCCCAGCATAACATGAGGATGACTGTCTTACTTGTTATTTCTACAACAAATTCAACTTCAAACCACTTAGAGTAATAAGCAATTACTATAACAAATCTCTTATGGGCACCTATGCCATCCATTGGACCCATAATGTCCATTACTAACTTAACTCACGGTCTCATTGGAAAATGTACTGGTTGGAATTGTTGTTCAGTGTACTTTACCACAGTTGCAGCACATGGAACATTCCTTTACAATTTTTTTCATATCTCCATTCATCCTATCAAAAAGACTATCTTATTCCACTTTTGGTTTTATGTCCACGTAAATAGCCCCGACGAGCAAATTCCACAACTCTACTTCTCAAAGACATGGGGGTATCAATTTTGCACCCATTCTCAACCTCCATTTATCCTCATTTACTTGGCCCTTAATAGTCATGTATTTTTCACATCCATTTGCTTGTAAAGACCATCCTTCTTTGATCCACTTGCTTAAGGTTTTTATTTCTTCCATGTTTGCCAACCATCTAGCAATTCTCGTCAAGATCATACCAGAGTCTTTGGAGGATAATAAGTGGTTCAAAGGCATATTGCCCGTTCTTGTTTGGGAAGATATGCCCCACACATGTATTCTGAAGTGTCTAGCAGCCCAGTACACTGCAAAATTTCCCTTTCAATAATAGAGTTACTTTGTTCAGTATCTAATAACATACTTGAAGTACAAGCAATGACCACTTCTTCACAGTCCTGAATTTGAGATAAAACTGCACCTAATTCATGGGCAGTGGAATCGTACATAATTGTTGTTTTAAATGTCAAATTAAAATCACTTACATGAGGTGCTATTGCAATTTCTTATTTTATGCTTGCTAATTTTTATTGCTATACTTCACGCTGTTCAGATTTCTTGTTTTTTTTTAGATAACTCTCATAACTTTACTTTTATCATCAAAGTTTTTGATGAATGTAGAGTAAAAGTCCATGGGCCAGATGTGCCTAGGTTAGTATTAGCGATTACCTAATAGCAAACTTTTGCTATTCCCTATTAGGAAATCGCAAACAGCTATGTACTGCCATGTATTTTACACTATTTGCGATTCCTAGTGGGTTGCAAATCGACCTACCTCATTAATGCTCATGAAGTAGGTTGCAATTTGTAACCCATTGTGAATTGCTAATTTCACAGTGATGGTGGCCTGCTGGAGTCAGCAGACCACGATGTCTGTGGTTGCTTTTAAATAAAGACGTTTTTTTTTTTTAACGCAGCCCGTTTTTCATTTCAAAAACAAAAATTAAAAGTTTTCTTTTCATTTTTTAAGAGTAGGTAATATCTGTAGGACCACTACATAATAATCTCAAGTTTGTTTTCTGGAACCAAAGTATTAACCATACTGTCTACCGGTTTCTCCGTAGGTCCCATACCCATGACATCAATTGTGTGTCCCAGATACGTTACTGTGTTTACATTGGGCCGATTCCGATCCTGGAAAAACGCTGTACAAATCGTGGTATGGAGCGTTTTCCCCATACAACTCGTACTTGTAAGGAGGCCTCTACAACCTAGGAAGTACGATCCGTACAAATAGACGCACTCCATACAAATTGTAAAAAAGACCATACAACTCGTATATACAAGCAATTCCGATTCGGATTGCTCTGTACACAACGTTCCCATGTATTCCCGGCAGCAGTTTACAACCCGGCAAGTACGATTCGTACAAACGGCACTCCATACAGCTCTTTTTTTACAAGAGCCAAAAAGTGCCGGAAAAACCTTGTACGCCCCGATAACAGTACGAGACAGACCCCCTCATGTACGCGTCGTACACCCCATGAATACAGGGGTACGGTGCGTATGTACGGTGCGTACGGATGGCACGGAAAGTGGGGTACGGTGCGTACATATGCGATGAAGGTGTACTGTTCGTGTACGCACCGTACAAGCACCGTACCCCAAAATCGCGTACGTATGCGCCGTACCCCAAAATCGTGTATGTACACACCGTACCCCAAAATCGCGTACGTACGCAGTGTACCCCAAAATTGCATACGTACGCACTGTACCCCAAAAACGTGATTTTGGGGTATGGTGCGTACATACGCGATTTTGGGGTACGCTGCGTACGTACGCGATTTTGGGGTACGCTGCGTACGTACGCGATTTTGGGGTACGGTGCTTGTACGGTGCGTACACGACCAGTACCCCAAAATCACGTACGTACTTTGCGTACATGCGCGATGTTGGGGTACGCACCATACACACGCCTCGCATGTGGGGGGACCCCTGTACGCCTCATACCCCTATATGACCCGTACCCCGGTATGAGTCGTACCCCCAGAACGAGTCATACCAGGGTACAAGGCGTATAGGGGTTCGCTTCGTTGCCCGGTACAAGTCATTCCCCGTATACAGGCCATTTTCCATACAAATCGTTTGCTGACAACCCGGTACGAATCGTACTTGACGGGTTGGACAGCCTTTTTACAAATTGTATGGTCTTTTTTACAAGTCCGGGTCGTACAGCTTTTCCCGATCCGATTTGTAAGGATCGGGCCGATCTGTATGTATTTTTCCCGTACGAATCGTACTACACGGGTTGGAAGGGACTTTTACAATTTGTATGGAAAAAAATACAAATCCTATTTGTATGGAAAATAAAAATCCAGGATCAGAATCGGCCCCTTAGTCTACACTGTTCAGATTTTATTCTTAAACCATTTAAACTTAAAATCTCTGAAACCATTCTTAAACAATCAGCATGTTCATTTTCTTTCTTGGCAAAACTTAAAATATCGTCTTGGAACTTCATCTAGCCCTTTAAACATTTTCTGCATAATATGTTGCAGATGCCAAACCAAATCGCCTGCAGTGGTACTGGTATTCTCCAAATGGTGTTATGAATGATCGTAAATGTTGCAATGATGAATGCAGCTCATTCTGTGGATATGCAAATGATAAATCTATTGAAGAAAACCATCTACTTTTTTCTAGTGGACGCCAACATCTTATTTATGTTAGATAACGGGTGTCTATCCATATAGCATTATTTAAATCACAACAATCTGCACACATTCATATTGAAAGATCTGGTTTGTGCACCACAATTATGGGTGCCAGCTAGTCTGATGACCCAGTGTCTTCTATCATTTAATTGTTCACCAATGTCTTCACTTCTGCCTTAACCACATAGCAAATGACACTATTTTTACCCTATGAACTTAGGCTGAGCACTCCTTTTTAAAACAATCTTATGTTTTGAAACTCCAAAGTTTTCCTAATTTATCAGTAAAAACTTCTGGGAAGTTTTGGGGCAAACTTTGCAATTCTAGAACAGGATTTACCAATACAATTTGTTCCAAAGAGCTAGGACGACATTGCATGCCCATGCAGCCTAATGAACTAAACCAAATAGAGCAGTTCCCTAAGTTGCTATATATACTGCAGCATCTCCGGGCAGTTGTAAACACGACTCAGCCTACCCCGTGGCTCGGCATTTTAATTAACCCTGGGCGTAGTTCGCGAAGTGGCGCTACGCGAAGCTACGCGAAGTGCACTTCGCACTACGCGAACTTCACGTAGCACTACGCGAGCTGCGTAGTAGCATGTTCGCACTGTGCAAGATGCATTTTCAATGATTGCACAGTGCGAACAAGCATCCGGCACTGTGCAATCATTGAAAACGGCATCTTGCACAGTGCGAGCTGTAGTTTTCTGCCGCTCCAGTAGATTTTTACTCGAGCGGCAGCTTTCTCAACGCGAACTGGTAGTTTCTCATCACGAGCGGTCGCGAGCATGCACGACCACTCGCAATGAGAAACCTGACATCCCCGCGTTGAGAGTCTCGCCGGGATGTCATTTTGTTCGCTCGCGGTCGCGAACATGTTGTTGAGGACCACGAACAAGCAAAAAATGACCGCTGCACTACGCTACCCTGCGCTATGCGTGTTCGCACTGTGCTACGTGCAGCTTGCGTAGTGCGAAGTTGTGCAAACTTCGCAAACTACGCGAGCGTAGCGTAGTGCTTCGTCCAGGGTTCATTTTAATTCAGTGCACGACAGGGACCTGTCGTGCTTGAGTTATTACGTCATAGATGCAGTGCCCTCACAAAGAAGGGGTGGAGATAGGGACAAAATGTTGAGAAAGTTAGAAACTCAGTATATCATCACGTTGGACAGCAAACTGCCTTATGGGCTGAATGCGACTGAAGATCTCCACAACTTTCTGTAAATATCCCTTTATTTGTCTACTTGTAGTTCATAGTTGGTTTATATCAACTTTTATAAGTCCTGGTACACCCGATATGTATTTTAGAGCCAAATTGTCAACCTGTGCCTATCAATAACAACCCATATAGCAACACATAGGTACATATGGAGGGTGTATTATGAAACCAACACACCAGTTCAAGTACTGTGTGTGTCAATGGATTTTTATCTCTCTTTTTGTGAACTTTGTACATAGGTTGTAAAATATATACTTTGCATCAGTTTTTATTTTTTCACAGCGTTTTTCCCTTTTTTGTGTTTTCTCACTCATTAGTATGCACATGTACAGATAAGCACATATACTTTGGTTTTTACGTATATAAATTGTAAACAGGTCTTACTATTTATGATGTATACAATTCAAGAATTCTGAATTTTTAATAAATATTTAGGACATGAGCTTGTGGGTATCAGGGTGATATGTCACCACACAAATATTAAATGTCACATGATTTGAGCGGTCCAGGGCTGAAACAATTTTTAATCTGATTGTTATTCCATACCAACCAGCACTAGTCACTTTACATACCGAATTGTATATGCATTTATGAAGCAAAGATAAAGCGCTAGTCACTTTATTAGCCCCATGGGTATCTGCATTCATGCAGTTATGATAATTGTTGAGGATGTCAATTAGATTAGTGCAACCTTCGAAATGGGAATAATTTTTTAATGTAACTTTTATACATTATAAAATTACAAGACGGATTGTAGTTTTGAAAACAAGATTGATTTGTTTCATAACTTGCATTGGTTTCAGGCAAAAAAGTCTTTTTTTAACTGAATACAACGTGAAATATCGTCTGTTTTTGTATTCCATTTGCAATTTGTACCTTTTCTATGCCTATGGTCAACGGTCATGTGATGCACGTTAAGAGGTGTGGCCCATAGGAGGGGTCAGGGAATCATAGCATTCAAAAATAACAGGCTGACTGATTAATCGGTGTGTGATCAAGAGTACACGTTACTCGAAACGCGTCGCCAGAAAGGTTACAAATAAAACGAAACATCTTGCCTGAAGCCGTGGGGGTCTGTCTCCTTCTTTCGCCACGCCGTGCAGTGTGGAGGTTTGAGGATTTCCTTTGAAATATATATATATATCAAGGCTCGTTTTGAGCAGAAACGTTATGGCGACAGCACTCGAACAAAACTTGCATCTACTACTTTGTGGTCCGTGTCTGTTCTGGCCCCACGTCTGGGGAAGCGGCAGCGTGTGGGGAACGGAGTTCTTTCATATATATATATATATATATATATATATATATATATATATATATATATATATATATATATATATATATATATATATATATATATATATATATATATATATACCCTACCACTATTATTTTTCTTTTTATATGCAATGTTAGCAATACAAAATCCATGCAAATCTACATATTCTCCACCATACCCTTTCAATGTTATCCGACTTAAGAAAGCTTTTCGATTCTATGTTCCAAAACTTCTTGAAGTCTTCTAACAATATGATAGTATACCAGGCCCCAGAACATAATACTAACAACTGGAATACAACACCATACATTTCTATGCCACACTTGGGGTCTTTTATCTTCAAAAGTATTCCTTTGTCATAGTGTGTTATAGTCAATAATTGATCATTTGAATATTTGGTTTGAGTACCCCTGTCAGACTGAGTACATATAAATCATCAAAATAAATGTTATCCTCAGGGGCTTCAGTTAAACTGCTAATGGATTTATTATTATTCCCTATAACTCTTACACATTCGTGCATAGTAGCCCAGTTTTTTGCATCTCATACATGTAACTTTTCCTGCTAGACAAGACTTTTTGTTGGCCATGCAGCTTGCACTGCCACATCCTATAGAACACATAACATAGATTTAAAATTGTTAACATGCTCATTTTTTTCCTCATTCTCTTTTCGATCGTCCATGAATCTAACATTAGGTTGTGTACTCGCGTTCATTATTTTCACACTTTGATGATAATTCTTCCACTCTCGCTCTATCAAGAGCCTCCAATAATACAGGAATGCAAGAAGCAAATCATTTTATTTTGAATAGTCTTATATGAAGTGTGCATCATCATCTGGTCACAAATGTACTCGTCATGGTTACCATGTGAAAGAACATTTCACTAATAAGTCCCTAAAACTCGCAACATTAGTGTCAGTAGTGTCCTTCTCAACCTGGATTCTGGAAACGAATTGGTGGAGGTAAATATTAGTTTTTTTCCTGAAATATTATTCTAACTGTTTTAACGTTGTGGCGTATAAAGTTATGTTATTTCCGCCGTTCCTGATTTTGTAAATCAGGAACAGTGAAATAAATGTTCATACAGTGTACATCGATTGGTACTCTGGGATTCCAAGCTCACTTTGACTGTAAATACAATGCAGGTATGATTACAATTATAGTTCCTATGAAAATCGGCCAGAGTCTACATATTCAAATCCACCTAAACAATAACAGGTTAGGAGGTGTGGCCTGTGCAGTGAAACACGATTGAGCCAGCAAATGAAACGTATTTTTATGTTTAAGACACCGGGAATTGTGAACCAGCTATTGAGAACTTTAATGAATCACAGTTCGAATTTTGCTTTGCACCACTGAAGGGCTTTGGAGTGTATTCAGGGTCAGCTGGCTATGGGTAGGTCCCACACTGGGCACCTCACGGATCCAAATTGGTCCACCTCGTTACTTGGGCGAGTCTACCTGTTGTCCCTGCTGGGGCATTACTACCTAACGCTTCCGGTGCACTATTTTCCGGAATGTATATTTGTACCTCACTTATAATTTGTTACTTCACACACTAGGATGACTAAGGAATCCTCACACAAGAGGACGGGACTTTGACCTCTGTCTCACACTACTTGCCGCCCCCTTTAGAGTAGACAAGGATTATAGGTCCTGATGAATTGCTGAGATCCTCGTTGGACTTTTTAATAGGCAAGAAACATGTTGACCCTTTGCACAACTCACTAGAACCGACACAGGTATAATGTTCCCCTCTCAGTTCACAACTTTTTCATTCTGTTTTTATTCATGGCCCAGGTATTCCTCGAATAAATTCCCTTTGGAGAATCCACGAGCCATTTTTAAATCACACCCATCTCTACTCATTTCGCATAGGTTTGCCCTCACATAATACCATCTAGCTTCAAAACAGCAAAACCAAGAGCCCCCTTGCGGGGCCCATTGGGCATAGCAGCGCCGGCCCAACGAGGAGCTGCCCTATGAGGAAGCATGACACCCCTCGGGGTGTGTGAGGGCCCTTGCTCCTTATTGCAGCTATCCCTGGACGAGCACTAACGTCTTTGCTCTCTCTAGCACCTACCAACAACTGCCATTACTGACGTGGCCTGACTCCTCTTTCCTCCCTCTAGCACCCTAGACACAGTATACCTTTTGTCTCTAGCTTATGATTGGGGCTCGTAAGCTGGACCTATTGAGGCCCTCCCTGTGAGACTTTACTTGGGAGTGTATTCCCTTTAAAAATATAGGTGTCCTTGTTCAAAAGTGAAGAAATCGCTAGAGTAGTGGACTGACCTGTTGAGGTTATAATGTTGGCACGCAGGGTCACAGCAGAGGAAAAAAATTGTCGTCAATTTGTAATGTTCCATTCCAATGCTGACAGGAGAGAAACTCTAAACAACTTGAAGTAGAAAGTATAAGATTATTAATAAAGCTCCCCAGAGCAGCCATCCATGAAAATAGCTGCTAGTGATCAACTGACCCTTGCATTCTAAGCAATAAATGAACACAGATTAAATAGGTATGCAACGTTCTCGTAAGTAAGAACACTACACTTTTAGTTTAGCTTTCTCCACTTTATTGCCATGAATTGGGAAGTTATGCTAATGTGATTTGTTTTCAAAATCTCTTCTGTGTTATCAGGTTCTGGCATGCATGGGTCTTATTATCCAGTGCCAATTACTGAAGTGGCAAGTGCTTAAAATGTAGGGTTGCAATCTTTGTAAGAAAGAAATGTCGGTCATTTGTGGGTGCGAGATAGCAGCCAGGCCTTGAAAATATAGGCCAGGTGCTAACCCTATTAAGGGGGACCTGCCAGCATAGTTGACATTAAAAAGCTCTGTTATTTCTGACCTCCCCCAGTTAGTAGGCACGACTTCAAGCTACATTCCTGTAAAAAACTGATAGGTCACTTTGGAGCACCCTTTTTTGTCAGACAATATATATACAAGTACATATAGATTTGTACTTGCTCTTTTTTACAGTGCACTTCTTGTTCATCCTAGCAGGTTCACAGCACTGTGAAACATAATTATTACTAAGACTCAACTCAGTGCTACCTACCAATATTATTCACCCCTGAAGGAGAAAGGGACTGTCAGTGTTTTTAAATTGGCAAAACACATTGTTAGACTTGTCAACCCCAAACTTTATGCCTTCCTCCTGCATTTTATGCTGATATTGTTGCTACTGGCCTTAGGACTCTGTGAACTTTACCACGGCTAACAAGTGCTAAACTGCATGTGCTCACTCCTTAAAACATGGTAACTGTAAGGGGGTGGGTGGAGCCTGGTCCGACACCGGAACAACTAGGGGGCCCAAGAGGGTATCAATGGAAGCAGAGTCAGCATAGGCAGGAATCCTTTTCAAAGAAGGTTTTATTTTAATGGGCACAGTATAGGTTTTCCTTTGTCGGCTGGTTAGCCTTTCCCTCGCAAAGGCGGCCGGGTCGTAGGTGGTCCGGGCAGGATCCAGGGTGTCAGGGCCAGTGATCCGGTCGTCACCAGAAGGCCGCTCCGGCAGCACCGAGGAAGGAAAGGAAACCGGATGTTAGTGGCTGCTTTCTCAGGTTATGCAAGGGCCAGGGGTGAGGGACACCAGTGCACTCGTGTATTACACTCAAAGGCAGGCAAGTGCTCAGTCGGTGCTCGTGAGGTCGGGGATAGGGGATGCGGTAGCATGGACACACGTGCAGGATTCTTACGTGCTAGGGGGTAGCGGACTTTGTCCCAACCAACCCGCCATACGCCCCCGTACCTGCTTGAGCCACACTCCTCCCGTGGGCGTGTGGCAGGGCGGAACGTGTCTCCTCGGCTCTCCTGGCCGCTGGCTTGCTTCTCCTGGGCTCCTCGAGGACTCGTCTTGTGGGCTCGTCAGGGAAGGTACAGCTGGGCTCGTCCGTGGTTCTCCTCCGCCGGGGCAACTCCTGGGATACACCTCGCGTCCTCTCGACTCGGGGCTCGCGTTCTCCGCCTCTTCCTCCGTCCAGTGCTCTTTTGAAGTTGCCTCTTCCTGCGCAGGGGGCGGGGCTACCGCGCCGGTCTCCCAGGCCTTAAAGGAGACGTGCTCAGCCTCCGGGTTCATAGGCCACCAGTATTCCGGGTCACCCGTCCTCCATTCCTCTGGGTCCCGACCGTCCCGGGGCTGCATGGGGGCAAGGGAAGTACGTAAATCAGGTGCGGTGGTCCACCAAGGGGTCATCGGCTCACCGACCTCGGGGTCAGTCGCCCCCACCCCGTAACAGTAACATTGGCTAATCCCCTATTGGCATATTTAATTTACCTGTAAGTCCCTAGTAAAATGGCACTACATGTGCCCAGGGCATGTAAATTAAATGCTACTAGTGAGCTTGCAGCATTGATTATGCCACCCACTTAAGTAGCCCTTCTAACAGGTGAATTTTTAGGATGCAGCGATGGGCAACAGTTTTGCACTCTTATTGGCCCTGATATTGATTCAATATGTAACCGTCTGTTGTACTCCGGGGAGGGAATTCTCGTGCGACGCCCACTGTGTCCTGTACTTGTCACTCTCACCACTGCAATGTTCTGTTATATAAAACTGAAAAATAAAGGTTTTAAAAAAGTAGCCCTTCCAACATGTCTCAGGCCTGCCATTGCATCCTGCTTGTGCAGTTTTAAACTGCCATTTCAACCTGGCAAGGTAATCTTTTTACCAGGCCTAACCCTTCATTGTTAATACATATAAGTCACCCCTAGGGTAAGCCCTGGACAGCCCAGAGGCTGGGTGCAGTGTATTTAAAAGTGGGACATGTACTTTTAAGTTTTACACGTCCTGATAGTGAAAAACTCTTACATTAATTTTTCACTACTATGAGGCCTACCTCTACCATAGGATAGCATAACAGTTACCTTATTCCATTTAATAAGCTGTAATTTCGAATTGGGAACAGCTAGCCCCTTCATGTTTGGTGTGTTTGAAATTGTAACGGAGAATCCTAACTTATGGTGCAGTCAAATTTGTTATTGAAATATTTGAAAATGCCACTTTTACAAAGTTGGCTTTTCCTGCATTAGCCATTTAGTGCCTGTAGCCTGTGTCACATAACTGGGAGTAGCTGACAGTTGAGCTTTATGTAGCCCTCCTAGACATCCACACACAACAGGGAGCTGAGATGTGCCTGGATGGGCAATCACTGGTATGATGGGAGGGAGGAGCTGAGCACACCTCACACTTGAATAAGCTTTGTCCTGCCTCCACATAAAGGACTGCATACCCCCTTTAATTTGTCTGGGGCCAGAGCAGGGAAGGCAGAGTGCATGGGGACTTCAAAGGGAAACCTCTGGAAGCTTCCCCCTCACTTCAAAGGCACAACTGGGTATAAATATTGGACCTCAGACAGGACCACTTCAGTGCACTTGTAGACCTGGGGATACTCTGCCAGGAGGAAGGACTTCTGAGCTACTGAAGGACTGCTGACCTGCTGAAGAACTGCCACTCTACCAGACTCCTCTCCTGCTGGACTACAACCTTGCGGTGTTGCTGCCTTGCTGTGCTGACCTGCTGTCCTTAGTTGGCTAGCCTCTTGATCTGAAGCCTCAATGACATAGCAAGCTTCCACAACCTTGCACCTGCACCTGGACTCTGCCATCTATGAGTTTACGCTGCAAGTTGGTGCCACTCTAGCACTGGATCCTTGTAAGGGGGCCTAAGGTGCTCTGCTAGCCTCTGTGGATCCAGCAGAACAGATGCATCTCCTCTGCTGTGCGGCGCAACCCCACACAGAACCGACCCATCGCCACTACTGCGTGCATCAGAACCACTGCAACGACCCGCATCATATCGCAGCCCTCTGCTGCATCAGAACCACCACTGCGCGATGCATCCTTGGAGCAGGCACTGGCATACCTCGTCGCTGGCAGCCTTGATGACGACGTTGGTATCGGCATCACAGATTCACATCTACTGTGAACCGATGCATCGCCCGACTATGCTGTGCATCCTCGACTCCAGATTTTGCATCGCAAGCCCAGACTTACGGGATCTCTGACGATGACGCAGGACCTTGCACCGCAGCTGTGCTGCATCTTGAAACCAACGCATCAATTCAACTGCGCAACACATCTTCGACGTAAATCCTCGTAACACTCCACAAACCATGATTTAAGGTACCCTGTTCAGAGGGCTTATCTTGGTACCTGTAGATGGCCCGCACTCCATCACAGTCGACCTGAACTTGTGACTTTGTCCTGGTCCGATGCGACCAGATATTCACAGTTGGCGCTATTTCCACTAAAATCTTTCAAATGTAATATCTCTGGTTCTACTAATTGGATTTTTGTCATTTTGGTCTTGTTTCATTTATAAAAAAATATTTCTGTATTTTACTAACTCTGTTGTGTACTCTTTTTGTGGTGTGTTTTTACTATGGTACTGTTTGAAGTGTTACACAAGTACTTTACACATTGGCGTTTTAACGCCTGGTTCCTCACAGATATCCGCTTTTTCAACCATCTATTGGAGGAGCTACAGGCCTACTTCGAAAGTAATGATGAAACAGTTCAGAGGGTGAGCACCCTGTGGGCGCCGAGCAAGGCCACATTTCGTGGGGTAGCTAAAACATACCTTAACAGTGCCAGAGACCTATGTATAAAGAAATCCTGCATACTCCACCTGGTGACAGTGATAAGAGAAGCACACTCTTGTATAGACTTGTATAGACAGACTGCCAGAGACCCTGTTCATTCCCTCCATTGGCAATTTGACCAGAACCTTGGTTATTGCTCCAGAGGCAATTGCAAATATATTCATAGACTACTATGAAAAACTCTTTGCCCGGCGGCCGAGGCCCGCCTGTGAACACTCCCAACCCATCTTGCCTGATGTCCTCTTCCCTCATCTCACTTTAATCCAACGGGCAGCTTCAGACTCTCCCATCACTGAGGATGAGGTCCTTGCTGTGATTAGAGACCTGAAGCTCAGTAAGACTCCAGGCCCAGACGGTTTCTCTGTTGAATACTACTCCAACCTCTGTGATAATGTCTTCTTACATCTACTTTGCCTATACATAGGGGCTGGAAAAACTGGTTCCTTTCCTTCAGATCGGGACCTTACCACCATCGTGGTCTTCACCAATTTCTGATCATCTGGCATCCAGCTGCACCTCCTGTCATCCTATTTCCCTAATCAACACTGTCATCAAGATCTATGTCAAGATCCTGTGCTTACCACTCGAATCCAGACGGATTAATGTGGTTTTATGCCCAAGTGTAGTACAAGAACCTGCATCCGTCGGGTCCACACAGCCCTGGCAAACGTCCATGACACTGGAGGAGTGACACCTCTGCTGATCATAGACTTCAAAAAGGCCTTTTACAATGTGGACTGGGGCTATCTCAACTTAGTGCTGCAGTGCATGGATTTTGGCACAATATTTCCTAAATTGTTCGGTCTCCTTTACTCACGGCCTTTAGCGCAGGTTCTCATTAACAGTGTGCTATCCCACGAGTTCCCGATTAGACGTAAGACTATGCAGGGTTGCCCTCTCTCCCCTCTACTCTTTGCTCTGGCTATCGAACTCCTGGTCCTCATTGTTTGTTGTGCTACTCAGCTGCGGGGTGGAGACGGAGTGCATCATTTGAGAACACAATCGCCCTTTACGCGGACGATGTCCTTCTTTTTCTGGCCGACCACCCTACATCCAGTCCACGCATACTAAAAATCCTGCAAATCTTCGAAGACACCTTGGGGCTTCGGGGGAATAAGGGAAAATCACTCCTAGTTCCTGTGCATGGAGACAACACCGTACTCAACTGGCATGTGGCGTTGCAAAAACACAACCTATACAGATAATCAGAAGACTATGAACATTCAATCTTGTCAGCTCATCGAGCAAAACTAGCGGATACCTCTTTATTGGTGGGCCAAGGCACAGAAAACAGATTTGAAGGAAAATGAATATTACTTAATACAGCACTGAGCTACCTTGTTAGTATTCCAAACCTCAGCTCCCTATCGATTGGTCTTAAATATTTTGATGTAGAGATGACGAGTCTGACCCATATTTATGAGAGTGACATCCAAGAAATATTGTCATTCAACCCTCGTTTATCATTGCCCATTCGAAAAAATTTACTTTTGTTCCCTCCCAAACAGATACGGGGAGATATTTCGGACTGATAGAGGAACAAAAGGTTTGTCTAATACAGTCCACGTTAAATCA
The DNA here is from genome assembly GCF_964261635.1 of Lissotriton helveticus. NCBI lineage: Eukaryota > Metazoa > Chordata > Amphibia > Caudata > Salamandridae > Lissotriton > Lissotriton helveticus. The sequence continues at coordinate 2,146,092,056 of NC_136057.1, read as the reverse complement.
TCGGCCTAGTGACCCTTACTTGAAAGTATGCCGCTAGCTAGTGGCTTGTTTGTTACATCTAATGGTACTCTTATGTTCCATTATTCGGATCTTAACCTTTCGTGTGGTCATCCCGATATACTTCCAACCACAGGGACACGAAATCAGATATATCACCCGTTCACTACTGCAATTGGTATGGGGTCTCTGCTCCCATGGTCTGGTAGTACCAATGTCAGCCTGTGTGGAATGTGAAGTTTGAGCACAGATTCCGCAGGAGCCACATGAGAAATGTCCCTTTACAGGTGGTAGACTCCCTAGAGTATTCTGCTGTGGAATTCCAGTATGGACTGGTGCCCAAACAGGAAGAGCCGATCTATATTGCTAAAGGCTATCCTCAGAAATTCCACAACATTTTGGTGTAAATGGTGGGAGCATTATGGCTTGTCTTCTATGCTGGAGATTGTGCCTGTAAGTGCTCCGATTTCCTTGTAATCGCTGGAGATTTGAAACAGGTCGGATGGTATGGTCTTGATTGGGAAGCAATTCTTACTTTATTTTGTTGATGTAACTCATTCTCAAATCAATAACAATTGCATATTTAAAAAATACTTTACACTTTGCCTCTGAGTTAAGCCTGACAGCTCTAGGCCAAGCTACCCGAGGGTTAATGTCACGGTTCGCGGCGATTGCCGCTCCCTGCCATCCTCGCTACGCACACACAGAATTGCCGGGATACTCACTTCTGGGCGGAAGTGGAGTCCCAGTCTAGTTCTGGGCAGCTGACCTGGGAGCACTGAAGCACTTCCAGGGGAAACGCTTAAACATCGCGTTTCCCGCCGGCTCAGTGCTTCGAATCCTTTCTGGATGCTCCTGAGACGCGGATGTGAGTGCCGGAGCTAAGACGCGTCAGTTACCTGCTGGCCTACGCCGCGCTGGAGCGCTGTCTGTAGTTGGTTCAAGCCGCGCTGGAGCGCTGTTTGTTGCCAGGTCTACGACGCGCAGTAGTGCTTCTATTCTTGCATCACACGAACTCGCGCAGGAGCGCTTGCTTGTTTTCCTCGTGGTTCTCCGCGCTGGAGCGCTATTCAGGGCGGTACATATTTCGCCTCCATTAACCCTTGCCGCGCAGGAGCGCTGTACGGGGGTTAAGGATCATTTGCACAGGAGTGCTTTACTTTGGGTTTTGTTTGCATAGATAACTGTTTCCCCATCGCGCAGGAGCGCAGTTTGGGGGAATTGCTCCACGAAGCTGGAGCATTGTACATAGCTTGTTTTGTTTACCAGGGATGCCACAAGTTTCGTGACTAAGCGCGCAGGAGTGCCTTGCCTTCTGTTTTGACATTTGTTTAATTGTACCTTGCGCAGGAGCGCTTTCCTTTGGTTTTGGCTTGGTTACCCTGCGCAGGAGCGCCTCACCTTAGCTGTCCTTGTCCGGAGCTGAAAGCATGTCTGGGTACCGCTGTCTCCAGAAGCATGGTGAGTTTCCGGAAGAACACTAGTTTCTGTGTGTGTTATGAGGGGTTGAGCTGAAAGCAGGAGGGGTGGTTCTTTTCTGATCTGGTTCTTTTCTGGTTTCCAGCTGGCACCGGGATACCCCGCAAGCTCCCCACTCACGTTAAGCCTCTACATCCTGGCTCCCTTCCCTGCGTCCATCTCATCCCTGCTGGGTCTTACCTTCCACGAGGGTCAGGTGGGTACAGGGACAGGTGCTCTTGTCGTCTCTGCGGAATTGCTTCACAAGCAGAGGTAAGTCTTGTGGGGCACCTGACAGAATTCGAAGCCCACGATAACTATTCCACCCAGACGACATGGGCGACCCGGAGGTCACCTTGCAAGATATAGCAGTCATGCTGGCTGCCATGCAGACAGAGAACCTTAGCTTGCGCCATGACATAACAGCCCTGCAGGGCCAAATGGCAGCCAGGTTCACCAATCCTTGGGGAACCACTCCCAGTTCTAGAGTCAGACAAGAAGGTCTGTTGAGACAGCCTACGTTTACCTTTGGGGGGTCCTCCGCCGCCACCAACCAAGACACAGCCATTCAAGTCATCACTCCCCATCCTGTGCAGCTAGCACCACCCAAACGCTTCTACGGTGACAGCACCAAGTACGGAATATTCATCCATCAATGCCACCTGCATTTCATGGCAAGGACCGCGGCCTTTCCCGATGATGCATCCAAAGTCGCTTATATACTGTCGTACATGGGCGGGGACGCCGCTCAGTGGTCCATTGCCTTGGTAGAGAACGACGATCCCATGCTCAACCATCTGCCGACGTTTAAGGAAGCCATGCGGCGTATGTTCGCTCGCCATACCTTTGTGCAAGCCGCAGACAATGAGTTGCTCAACCTAAGACAAGGCAACCAAGACCTGCTCCATTACATAACCATGTTCAGCAGGCTTGTTATCGAGGCCCACTGGCCTGAGGATAAGAAAGTATCGGTGTTCTATCGGGGATTGCGTGATGACCTGAAGGATCTCATATCGCAGTATCCCGATCCGCCTGACGTAATAGGACCGTTCATCGACATGGTGGTGAAAATGAACTTCCGACTACAGGAAAGAAAGACAGACAAGGGGAAAGGTAGTGACAACCGTTTCTTGTCCTATGGGGAAAAGCGCGCCGAGAAGGCCAAAGAAGGATCGGCTCCCCAGGGCAAAGCTTCCGAACCCATGCAGATCTGCGGCATAAGAGGACCCTTGACCAGTCAAGAAAGGGAAAAAAGGAGGAAGCAGAACCAGTGGCTGTACTGCGGTAAAAGCGGACACTTCGTAAGGGAATGCCCGGCAAAACCAACGAAACCTCGGGGCAGAAGGCCTTTTGCGTTGCCCAGCACCAAGGACGACAAAACGGGAAACGAGACAACCCAGTAGACAAGGGGATCCGTCCTCTGGGTTCTTCGTCTTGTACCTCAGCGATCCCTGCAGTATTCGACGGTAGTCGCCACGTAGGCATGGAAGCGTCCCTACGGAATCTGGCGGGCAGGACTTGGTTGGTGACCGCTATGTTGGACTCCGGTGCGACAGGCAGCTTCATCGATACAACGTTTTCCCGTGCCTTGGGCATTGACACAGTGTCGAAGGCACAACCAGAAACCATCAAGGCTGTTGATGGAATGGACCTGACTTCCGGCCCTATCAGACACCGAACAGAGAACATGACTATGTCCTTTGCGAACAACCACGCCGAGTCCATCAGCTTTGACGTCATCGACGCCCCTCAATTCAAGATGATTTTGGGTTTGCCGTGGTTGGTGAAGCACAATCCCCGCATCGATTGGGTGACCAGAATCATACACCTGGATTCGGAACACGGCTGTAGCTCCTGTTACGCGAAGGACGACCTGCTAGGCGCTCGCTCCATACAAGCACGCTCGCTGCCAGTACAAGGCATGGGGATGGTTTCCCAAGCAACCATACCGAAGGAATATCTGGACCTAGCAGAAGTGATCGACAGGAAGGGAGCCAACACTCTGCCACCACATCGGTCGTTTGACTGCCGAATCGACCTGATCCCTGGCTCCACGTTGCCATGCAGCAGAATTTATTCGCTCACGGAAAAGGAGAACATCCACCTCCGCTCCTAGCTGGACGAGTACCTGGACAACGGGTTCATTCGTCATTCCAGGTCTCCAGTTTCCTCTCCTCTTTTCTTCGTGTCGAAGAAGGAAGGGGATCTGAGGACCTGCATAGACTTTCGCTCGATGAACGCTATCACCGTGAAGAACCGGTACCCACTACCGTTGATCTCCAATCTCCTGGACCAGGTAAAGAACGCCTCCATTTACACTAAGCTCGACCTGCGGGGTGCTTACCATCATGTCAGAGTTCGAAAGGGTGACGAATGGAAGACCGCCTTCCGGACGAAGTTCGGTCTGTTCGAATACCAGGTCATGCCTTTCGGACTCTGTAACGCCCCCGCAGCATTCCAGTTTTTCATAGATGAGGTGTTGAGGGACTTCATCGACGTCTTCTGTATCGTCTACATAGACGACATCCTGATATACTCACAGACCACCGCAGAACACGTTCAGCACGTGCGTTCCGTCCTCCAACAGTTGGAAAAGCACCGTTTGTACGTGAAATTGGAGAAGAGCGTTTTTCACGTCACCTCTGTTGAGTTTCTGGGGCACATCATCACTCCGGCAGGCATCCAAATGGACAACAAGAAAGTGGAAGCCATCTTGTCTTGGCCTACCCAAAAGGGGTCCAAAGGTTCCTCGGTTTTTCCAACTACTACCGTCGATTCATTACAGGTTTCTCCGAGATGGTGGCCCCTATCACACGCTTGTTGCGCAAAGGGGTGCGTTTTGGTTGGGACCAAAAAGCAGACAACGCCTTCCAAGAACTGAAAAGGCGTTTTACCGTAGCCCCGGTCCTGGTGCACCCTGATACCGAGCAACCCTTCATAGTGGAGGCAGATGCCTCTAAGGACGCCATAGAGGGAGTGCTATCACAAAGAAGTACCAGCACAGGACAGCTGCATCCTGTGGCCTTTTACTCCAAGAAGCTCCAACCCGCTGAACGCAACTACACCGTGACTGATCGGGAGCTCCTAGCCATCAAGACAGCATTCGAGGAATGGCGCCACTTCCTGAAAGACGCCAAACACACAGTAACCATCTACACAGACCATAGAAACCTCCAGTTTCTACGATCAGCACGTGCCCTCACAGCCCGACAGCTTCGATGGACCCTGTTCTTCAATGAGTACGACTTTGTGATCACGTTCCGGCCCGGGAAAGACAACGCCAAAGCGGATGCTCTTTCGCGGCTAGATGAAACCGACAAGGATGCCGAAGACATCGAGCCTGTCTCCATAATACCGGAGAAACACTTCCAGGGCATAGCCGCATCCACGGACTTCATCACCCAGGCGAAATAAGACACGAAGCAGTCCGATCCAGTGGTCCTGGCAGAGGGTGACGAGGGTGTGACATGTGTGAACGGGTTACTATACAGAGGAGAACAGCTGTACCTTCCGGGGGTGCCTGGACAGAAAAGAGCACTCTGCCTGTGCCATGATCATGTCCTCTCCGGCCACCCTGGCTATCACAAGACGCTCGATCTCATACAGAGACGGTTCTGGTGGCCAACAATGGTGACCGACATGAGAAACCATGTGACAAACTGCACAGTTTGTCTGCTAGGCAAGAACAGTTCAGAGCCTTCTGTTGGCCTTCTGCGTTCCATTCCTGTACCGCCGTATCCATGGCACACCATCTCCATGGATTTCGTGGTCGAGCTCCCGCTCACCAAGACGGGTCACACCACGGTTCTCACCATAGTGGATCACCTCTCCAAGATGGCGCATTTCGTACCCTTGGTGAAATTACCCACAGCGGCAGAACTGGCCGTGATCTTCGTACAAGAGGTGGTTCGCCTCCATGGCATTCCGTCAGTGGTCATAACGGATCGGGGATCGCAGTTCGTGTCCCACTTCTGGAAGGAGGTATGCAGGATACTCGAGATGGACGTACGCCTATCCTCTGCGTACCACCCCCAGACCGATGGTCAGGCCGAAAGAACAAACCACACCATGGAGCAGTACCTCCGCTGTTTGCTGCTTATGGTTGAGAAGGAATGGTCTGAGGTGCTATGGATGGCGGAATACGCTTACAACAACAGCAAGCATTCGGCCATCGGCATGTCCCCTTTCTTTTGTCTCCACGGACGTCACCCTCGCACCAATGCCTGGGAGGAACCCCTGGATAGCCAGCTACCCACAGTACGGTCCTATCATGATTCACTGCGCCGGCTCTGGCAGCAAGCACGATTCGAGCTGGCCAAGGCGAAGAACACCTACAAGGCGCATGCTGACGCACATAGACAGAAGGAACCCGCACACCGCTCGGGTGATAGGGTATGGCTTTCCATTCGGCACCTCAATGTGCACGGACCCAAGAAACTGTTGCCTCGATTTGTGGGTCCCTTTGTCATCGAGAGGGTGGTCAACCCTGTGGCCATACGGCTCTCACTTCCTCCGCACATGAATATCCACCCGGTCTTCCATGTCTCCCTTCTGCATGCGGTCCGTTCTGGCGGCTCTGTTCCCTCTCCTCCTTCTCCGGTGGTGGTGGAGGACCATGTTGAGTATGAGGTCAGGGCTATCTTGGGGTCTCGTCGTACCAGGGGTAAGCTGTTCTACCTGGTGGACTGGAAGGGGTACGGTCCCGATGAGCGGTCCTGGGAGCCCTTGCTCCATGTGCACCATGCTCCTGTTCTGGTCCGTGCTTTTCATCTGAGTCACCCTCTAAGCCCTCGCCCTGCCTCCCCTTTCTGATTTCCGGGGGTGTTGGGGGGGATCTGTTCTAGGGGGGGTGCTGTCACGGTTCGCGGCGATTGCCGCTCCCTGCCATCCTCGCTACGCACACACAGAATTGCCGGGATACTCCCTTCCGGGCGGAAGTGGAGTCCCAGTCTAGTTCTGGGCAGCTGACCTGGGAGCACTGAAGCACTTCCGGGGGAAACGCTTAAACATCGCGTTTCCCGCCGGCTCAGTGCTTCGAATCCTTTCTGGATGCTCCTGAGATGCGGATGCGAGTGCCGGAGCTAAGACGCGTCAGTTACCTGCTGGCCTACGCCGCGCTGGAGCGCTGTCTGTTGTTGGTTCAAGCCGCGCTGGAGCGCTGTTTGTTGCCAGGGCTGCGCCGCGCAGGAGTGCTTCTATTCTTGCATCACACGAACTCGCGCAGGAGCGCTTGCTTGTTTTCCTCGTGGTTCTCCGCGCTGGAGCGCTATTCAGGGCGGTACATATTTCGCCTCCATTAACCCTTGCCGCGCAGGAGCGCTGTACGGGGGTTAAGGATCATTTGCACAGGAGTGCTTTACTTTGGGTTTTGTTTGCATAGATAACTGTTTCCCCATCGCGCAGGAGCGCAGTTTGGGGGAATTGCTCCACAAAGCTGGAGCATTGTACATAGCTTGTTTTGTTTACCAGGGATGCCACAAGTTTCGTGACTAAGCGCGCAGGAGCGCCTTGCCTTCTGTTTTGACATTTGTTTAATTGTACGTTGCGCAGGAGCGCTTTCCTTTGGTTTTGGCTTGGGTACCCTGCGCAGGAGCACCTCACCTTAGCTGTCCTTGTCCGGAGCTGAAAGCATGTCTGGGTACCGCAGTCTCCAGAAGCACTGGTGAGTTCCCGGAAGAACACTAGTTTCTGTGTGTGTTATGAGGGGTTGAGCTGAAAGCAGGAGGGGTGGTTCTTTTCTGATCTGGTTCTTTTCTGGTTTCCAGCTGGCACCGGGATACCCCGCAAGCTCCCCACTCACGTTAAGCCTCTACATCCTGGCTCCCTTCCCTGCGTCCATCTCATCCCTGCTGGGTCTTACCTTCCACGAGGGTCAGGTGGGTACAGGGTCAGGTGGGTACAGGGACGGGTGCTCTTGTCGTCTCTGCGAAATTGCTTCACAAGCAGAGGTAAGTCTTGTGGGGCACCTGACAGTTAAGCACACGATAATTTAGGGTTTGTTTGTGAATTCATCCTGAGAAGAGTTATGGTTGTCGCTTGACAAAGGTTTCACCTCTTCAACCAGTAAACCAATTTCTTACATGTATGCACAAACTTCAGCCAAGAAACTGTAATGAAAGATAGTTTGCCAAAATTTACATTTAGAAGATCCAATTGTGCCTCATTAATAGATCACAATCACATGGATCTTTTCATAGAAACAAAATATTTTGGACTAGAGATCTGTCCGAGGAATGAAATCCACCAGGAACTACTCCATAACAGCATTCTGGCGACCCAAGACCATCTCCATCATGTACTCAAGAGGAACAAGGTACACTGCATTGCAAGAAAGAAGTGTATAACTAATATATCCATTGAGAACCTTGAGCTGTTTTTAAACCAGTGAAATGAACAATAAATTCAGTATTAATAATCGACAAGTGCAACCAGTTAATAAAATTAATACATTAAAATATTTTTAATTTCTTCAAAGGAAAAATTGAGCCCAGAGGTGGCTATAGAAGGAAGTGGACACCAGAATGCAGAATGGTCTGATCAAGAAAGTAAAGAAACCTAATACCCATCTAAACAAGCATCTGTCAATGAAAGTCATCAATAGTAAGACGCATCTTGAGAAAAGTAAGTACAAGAAGGTTAGGGTACCCTTGCAACCTATTATGCAGCATTGTGCGCCACACGCTACCCTCTGCAGATTGAAAACGAGCAGCCCACAATCCCAGATCTCCCTCTCACAACACTTAGCCAGGAAAACAGGCATGGTGGGCTGGATCAACCAATCACAGCGGATGAGAAACAGTGGTCCATTATGGCCATAGCTAGTGGAAAATCCCCAGGCCCAAATGGATTTCCCATGGAGTTCCTGAAGTAGTATGCCTCACTATTATTGCCACACCTGCAGTTGCTCCTCGATGAAGTATTGACCTCCGGCACACTCCTAAGAGCTCGTAGAGGACCTCTCATTACAGTTGTCCCTAAGCCAAGTAGACCCACTTCCCAATGCTCTTGTATTGACCAATTTCCATAATAAATAGTGAGGTTAAATTTCTAGCACGGGTCCTAGCTGGCAGGCTTGCAAAAGTGATAACTACATTTGTTCACACTGACTTGAATGGGTTTATGCGTGCTTGGGTTACCAGACATTGTCTTCGTTGTCAGCAGGTAGCCCTAGCCCGTTCTGCGGAGTTGGAAGGGCAGGATGCTTTCCTCTCTGTGGACTTTGAAAAAGCATTAGATAGGATTCATTGGTCCTTTATGTATCAGGTCTTGCAGAAACGGTCCTTTATGTATCAGGTCTTGCAGAAACTGGCCTTTGGCCTCCGTTTCCTGTAGTATGTTAAAGTGCTATACAACAATCCCTGGGCACGGGTTAGGGTGAATGGAGTTCTCTGCTTTCCCTTTGCGATAAAGCATGGAATGCGCCAGGGGTGTCCGCACTTGCCTCTCCTGTTTTCTTTGGTGATTGAGCCCCAGATGGAGTGGAGATGCTTGGATGCACAGGTGTCCAGTTTTAGATGGCCCAATGGACTGGAGGACAGGACAGAATATTACTTTAGGCTAACAACCTGCTTATATATGTTCAATGACCCACAGGCACCATTCCCTGCATTATGCAAATGCTCCAGATCTATCGGGATTGCGTGCCGGGATAACCTCGCGGTGATAGTGCGCTTTACAAATACACACAGCATGCCTCCGGTCTGTTGGTGAACTGGACTTCCTAAGGGACACTAAATTACTCGATGCAGTTGACCATATTCAATCTCTAGGCATGAAGGTTCTCAACAACCAACAACCCTGCTGGGACCTCAACATAGTTTCATTGCTCCACCACATTAAATGTGACCTCAGAACCCATGCAGAGCTACCTCTTTCGATACCAGTGTGCCAGTGTACCTCCTACAGAAAAGGAAATGGTCTCATCCCCCCTTCTCAACCTCCTGAAGCTGGTTTTTTTTGCATGTTGCATAACAGCACAGGCTGTAGTGTAGTTCCTATTATCCCAATAGGCTCTGCGCATTGGAATAATATCTTCAATAGTATAGATCTAGGGCAGAGGTTAACTAGGTCTTCTACTGACGATATTAGACTTAAAGTTTTTGGTTTTGCCAGCTAGCTCAGAGTTCACTAGAAACTTTCTCGAATAGACAAGGAGGAGTTTAACTTCCCTGGATAGACAAGAAGGGATTTAGTTTCTGACAACCATAGAACATGACAACTTTGCTCTCCCCAATCAAGAGTGTATCTCTAGAGTCGTGTGAAAACAAAAGACAACTTATTTTACTCAGTCAGTACGTGCATTCTTAGTTTCACCAGTTTGTAGAGAAAAGGAAGAGACGGGCCTGTTCAATAAAAGATGTTATTTATTGATCAGTCTCTTTTCTCGTACAAGAGAAATGAATCGATATTATTGCGATACTTATGGTTAAGTAAAGTGCATACAATAAAAGCAGAAGTATAAAATAATACTGCAGAAGCATTGATATGGTTTCTAAGCCATATGATAGTTAAAATTGATAAAATAGATACATACATATATACATTTGACTAACCGTACTCAACTGGTGCTTCTAACCACGCCTACCCCAGTGTACCTGACCTAAGCCTAATACGTGGGCGGGAGTAGATAAGTAGCAGTTTAAGTTAAGTTTGTTTTGCCAAGTGACTGACTCAAGAATTCTCTGCAAGGGGTTGTTCAGTTCTGTACCTGAGATCTAGAATGGTTGAGGGCTGGTATCTCTCGTCTCTGGTCTTGATATTCCAGCTGCCTGCGAGGGCTGCTTGAAAGCGCCGGAGCTGGATTTCTCGGCAGGAGAAAAAAAGCTTCTCGTTCTCAGCGCGTCAGGAAGGCGGGGCAGCGCGTGTGGGCTTCGCTCTCTGCTGGGCTCCTCAGCGCGTCTCGCTGCTCCGATCTCGTCACCACCGCGTGTGTTTGCTTAAGGCAATGTCGGTAATATTTATACCTGTGAGGTGTTGAGATTGACGTAAGGATGGACATGGATACGTCAATAAGGATGTCATACGAACGGGTTTGTTCGCACATTCTTTTGCTGAAGTTCTCGGTGAAATCAAAACAATGGCCGCAGGGATTTTCCCAGGTTGTCATAGGTTTGATTTGTTTTGAGAACTCCGTATGCCTTATCAGGGGCTGGAGGAATAGTGCTTGTCTAATTAGATGGCATGCGTTGTTACCTAATCAGATAACACGTTTCTGTGCCGTGGTGTGGCTTAATCAGATAACGGTTTTGCACCGTGGGTCGGCTGCTAGTTAAGTATTAACCAGAACAGGGCCGGGAATAGGGGAATCGATACAGAACCTATAGGAATACATCACACCCACTCCACGCTGACTATGTCCATATTTACAAGATCTAGGCATAGCAAAATACACTAGTAGAGCATGTGTATACCGTACCACCCCAAAATACATCCATATGCATTTTGAAACATGAAATATACGAAACGATATATATATACATTATATGCACTCAAGCAGTATATTAATGCTAAATATCACGCATATTCATACATCATATCTAATAAAATATGAAAATTACACATGAAATGGCTCTTAAGACAGAAGAAAAAAAATGCGAGACCATTTCATCACAAAATAAAATATTTATGAACAGGCTAGAGGGCAGCTAATGATTCTAAAGTTCCTAAAATAGAAATATAGTTCTCTAAGAATAGTTTCTACTTTAAGCAGAAGATAAGTGTCCCGAAAAATTGTAAAATATTTTTGGGGCCGCTGAAAAATAATGTTCCGCTGTCCGTAAACTGCAGAAAATTGTTCATGATACTTTATTTTCAAAGTTGAAGGCCAAATTCATGGTGTTGGGAACGCCTTGTGTTAGCTTGTACAAAGGTCATTATTTCTGCTCTGGTGAGAACATCATATCATTTAGACTCTCGAAAAAGCTTTCAACAGCTTCCTGTGAAAGTTCCATTAACTCGGAAAAAGATGTTACCATGCATTCGTGAGCATGATTGCCTTCATTTATGTTTGGATCAGCATAGCTGACAGAAGGTCGTACCTGATCGATGCTGCTTTCATCTTGAACCTCACTACCCCTTAATCGTAGTGGTGAAGTCTCCACGAATGCCGTCATCAGGATTGGTAGCCGCTGGGGACAGCACAATGCATGAGCCGTGACCGGACCCAACAAAGTTTCTGCATCCATTGGCGTATCCGATTGTAGCGTCAGACAGGTGTCTAACACGCATTCTTCTCCGCATAGCAAGCACCTTAGTACAGGTAAAACACAGCTTTGCCACATAGGTCTAAACGAAAGAAACCAAGTCATGTTCAGGTCTCTAAGCCGGGACAGTCCAAGGATTCTAGATATCTGGTCCCGGTATCCAATGGCTAGGATTGTTTCTTCCCTTGTCGCAGGTGTCTTGTCTGTGACACGGTTTGCCATAGCGAAATAACAGGATCAAAAATAGGATTCCTGCCACTAGTCCCAAAAGGAGAGGAAGTCCACCAAAGACGGAATGGACAAAGTCTGGAAAAATACCCAGAATGGCTTTAAATGGTGTTAGAGCCCCTGAAAACACTGTCTTAAATACATTTGAGACCCCACTGGTATCAGAAATATTTAAGATTTCGTTCAGGATTTCTGCGAAATGTATGGGGGAATTAGTTGATAACAATGAATGAATCTCTGCCGTTGTCCTTGCAACTTGGAGATCATACGTTTCTTTTGATGACGTGAGCCTGGTCGGCGTCTGAAGGAGCACTGTTTTCATTCTGCTTAAAGTATCAACTCGAATGGAAGAAATTTTCAAATTCGGCCATAACCTTGCCTCCCTGTCTGGCATTGCGCTGGGGAACAATACTCGTTCACAGCACATGACCTTCGCAGTCGTACTTATGAGATAAGCTACTCCGGGCACCAAGCTACAACATCTGCGGTCTACGATTATAATGTAACTCCCGTTCGATAGTCTCCTAAAGAATGGTTCTATTTGTGTCGCAGGTGTGCCTAGCTGGTGACATGAAAGGTTATTTGAGGACCCTTCACAGGCTCCGTGTAAACTAATACCATTACACAGAAGTGTACCGCTTAGTGACATGGCACAATTATTGCCACTAAGAAACACTTTCCGGCCTTTATTACTGACACAAGCATGTGAATAGGGCAAGTTCCATGTTGACTTAATGTACCCTTTACCCAATTTTTCGTACATGCCAGCCTGTATATATTTTTGGCAGTATTGAAACCTGAAAGTAGATATTGGAATATTAATTATTCCATGTATTATCCACTCGCTGACAGGTCGTTCTGACATTGTCAATGGTAATCTCTCGAGTTTCTCAATGCTCAGGATTGTATAATCAGCACCCTTCTGTGCCATACTGATTTGTTTATCAGTAAGGTTAAAGATATTGAACAGTGACGTTGTGTTGATTAAACGCCAAGGCACATAGCCTGAACGCAGATTTTGTAACGTCCAGCCAAGTTGTACAATAGAACGCAATTGGGACTGACCGTGTTGTAACAACAGTAAGTCTTGCGATATTATGTCGATTGCTGAAGACACAATGCTGTCCAAAGAGTATATTCTGGAGGACAGAGTCATTAACCCATTGTCCACTACAGAAAGTGATTTTTCCAAATTAATACGGTCAATTTCCCGTATTCTCTCTGATGTTTCAATTTGAGTTATTTTCCAGGCTTCGTTATAAGCTGCATATACAGAGGCTGCTATGAAGCGTTTTTGACGCTGTTTGCGTGGTCCCATAATGAAATCACGCAAGTCAGCACCATCAGTAAGTAAAGTTAGGTGTTGCTTAATTTCTGCCAGTGTGGATGTTTGTAGCCATTGAAGGCAGAGCTTGCCCACACTGTACGTGGTAATTATCCCTGGGTGTTGTCTTTGGGAATATCTAGGGTCTGGCCTGGTCAATTTGAACCCTTGGATTTTGTTCAGGAATCTGTCTTGACAGTTATTAGTATCTGTGGGCCAGATCAACCACTTTTTCCAATCTGGATGTGTTCTGTTTTGGCTTAATATATGGTTTACGTCTATCTCCTCATCTGTCGAGCTAGTACTGTTTATTGTTGGCTTTGGAATAGACGGTTTGTTTAAATCTTTGATTTTGGCTAGGCCAAGACAGGTAGTTTGTTGAATAGTGTCATTCAAAAATATCATTTGTTCTGGGATCATGCAGGCTCTAAGCAATGATTCTATACCTTGTACTTGCCATTCCTTTGTACCCCAAAGACTTTTTACTTCAACATTTTTGTCCCAGTATTCAAAACCAAACGTACTCATTTGTTCAAAAAACGAGTCTGAATATATCAATTTAGTGTTTGTAAGCATGGTTTTTGTACCTGTCTTGTTTGATAATTTGAAATAAAACGTTTCTGCATTACTTGTGTTGAACCCTGAAAAATATGAATATTTGTCATAAAAAGTTCTTGAGCTACCTTTTGGAGGGGTTGCACAGTGTTCCCATTGATTATAATTTAAAACATTTCTAGGTTGTGCAGATTTATGCAGATAATGATTACTATAGTGATTATAGCAGAACATTTTATCATAATTAGACGAACCCTGCAAATAATCATGTTTTGTAAATTTAGCAGACATCACTAGGTCAGACATCATATTATTAATGCTTTCCACGTCCCAATCATCAGCAACTGAGCTTGGTTTTACAGAGTCACTCAATGAGATCTTGATTTGGTGTGGATATTTCAGGATTTCAACCGGACCATAGATTTCATAATCAGTATTGTCCCATGCTACCCCACCGGGTATAGGATTGGCTGTGAAGTTGACTGAAGAAAGTTCCCTTTTCTCGATGTGTGAAGATGTGTGTGGTTTGAGCACCAAGTTGATTTTCTGGCTTGCTGTGTCCATTTTAGCATATTTTCCCTCAATGAAGTGTCCCAAACATAGTACCATGATGAGCCAAAGTATGAGGATAAGTGCACCTAAGGCCACCCAGAATTCAATCCATGGAGAAATCAGATAGGTTTCTTTCAGTTGTTGAAAACGTTCCTTAGCTTTGTCTTTAAAGGTTTTTGTTGATGTTTGTTCCTTTGATTCACTCAGGTTTTCAGATGAATCGCTGAAGTTGATGAAGTAACCGGATGCCGTTCTGTCTATTGTTCCAATAGTTTCAGGATTGATATTTGCTTTATCCGTGTGTTTTGTTGCAGCAGCATAGTCATTTATTACTTCATTGTAGATTGGTGTGTCTCTGCTAAATGTTTTTATTTGGGTTTGTAGAGGTTTAAGTTCCATAGCATTGTTGCATAGACCTTGTTGTTGTTCTTTTGGCATTTCAAACGTGAGTAGCCTCTTAGATTGAACCTCTGTGTTTGTAGCAAACCTTGGTGTTCTACTACTTATCGGGAGTCCACTTGGCCTACTGTTTGTTATCGGCCACATGATTGTGGTTTAACCAGGTCGATGGATACAACTCGGTTCTCCTTTTTACCAGCAAGGGGCGGTAGTACTACTGATCTTGTCCCGTTGATAGACAAGACAGGAACTGCTTTTCTGTAAGAAGGCCCAAATTCCTTCTTTACCGCGATCTTTTCTCTGACTAGATCCCCGACTTTTGGAATCCAGACAGGTCTTGCTGGGACAGGTGGTATTTCTTCAGTGGTTGTTGGCTGTTGTTTCAACTTTATGTTGCTCAGGTCTTTCCTTGTTTCGTTTAAGTCCTGTAAAATAGCCAAACGATCTTTGATATCAAAGCTTTTTTCTTTAACCACTGAAGTCTGACTGTCAAGATCTAAGACCATCATTCTAGTTCCAAACAATAGTTCGTACGGACTGAATCCCCTCAGAGAATTTCTTGGCAGGTTATTTAGACTACGTTGGACACTTATTAGATGTTTGACCCACCCAGCTCCCGAATCTAATACCTTCGCTGTTATAGATTGCTTTATGTCACGGTTTTTTCTTTCTACGATTCCGTTTCCCTCGGGATGAAATGGACAAGAATACCGCAATGCAATGCCCATGCTGGTCATGGCCTCCTTATAAGCTCGAGAGCTAAAAGCAGGACCCTGGTCAGAATGCAACATGCCAATTGCGTATGTGCCGATAAAGACTCGCAAATCTCTTATAACAGTTCTGGCGTCAGCCGATCGCTGGGGCCACATCCAAATGAATCTCGTGCAGGAATCCACTGCGACCATGATATATTTATAGTTGCCATCCCTTTGTAAGGGACCACAGTGGTCCAGGTAAACACAAGCTAATGGTTTATCCGAGATTAGAAGGGGCGTCTGAGCTGGTCGTCTCACTGTTGATACTTTCATTTTTTGACAGATTTCACATTCTAGAACATACTTCCGTGTTTGTCTTCTCATTTGCGGCCACCAGTATCTCTGTTTTAATAATGATACTGTGGCTGAGACGCCAGCATGTACAGAAGCAAGTCCTTCGTGTGCCGCTATGATAAGTCCTAACCTATGTTCCATGTTTGGAATTGCCCTATCCCCCACTCCAGGGATTCGAGCAAACGGAACATTGTTTGTATCAGTCATATATGAGTATTTCACTGGAAAGCCTTTTGGGAGTGTTTCTATCGAATCCTTTCCTGTCGCGCTGACAGCTTGTAATATATCGCTGTCTATTTTTGTTTTTGACCGTGTGATGGCGGCTACGGAAGCCGTTTGCACAGCTGCCTTCGCTGCCTCATCAGCCAATGAATTCCCTGCAACGTGAACGCCATCACGTTGATGACTCAGTGTATGTATCACGTGAGTCTTTGGTAGTTCTTTTTGCAAAAGAACTACTTGTTCCCAAAGCATTTTATGCTTGATTGTGCCTCCTTTTGCATCCTTAAAACCATTCTGAAGCCAGATCTGCAAGTATTCATTGTAAGACTGAACGCAATAATACGAATCGCACACTATGAGTGTGGGGAATTCTCGATCGGTATTTTCAAGCGCCATCTTGAATGCTAGTAGTTCTGCTCTTTGAGCTGTACAATCTCCTAGAGATTGTGTTTTAGTGACCGTTGGTTTAAATTTCCCTTCGTGCCAGCGACCTTTAACGATCGCGCACGCAGCACTGTAAGCTTGTTTACCCCCTACTGCGGCTTGTGCTGTCCCGTCTGTATATATTATACAGCCGTAGTGTTCTAGAGGCAGAATTTCGATTGGCGGAGGACATTCAAATTCGTATTGGAGAAATTCTTGTGTTTTTAAGTTGGGATCAAATTCGTATACAACGTCTGTTGCAGCAAGAGAATTAGCCCACTGTATCCACCTTGGATGGAGTGCTTTAGCATTTGGAATGCTTGCTTTTGTTACCGCCTCCAGGGCTGGTATTGGTGTCACGATGATTATTCGTTTACCTTGTGCTAGGGCCCTTTCCTTTGCTACAGCAGTCTGTACCGCTGTCAGAATTTTTCCGTTGGACTAAATTTCATTTCAGCCTTTGTGTACAAGTGTGATTTGTATGCAATTGGTACCTTTTCTCCCTCGTTAGAGGTCAGGTATGTGAATCCGCATCTTCCTGGGATGACTCGAATCACAAGATTGCGTGAGTTATCACGTGTTTCTAATTTTGTTTTAATTAGCATGTCTGTTTGTAAAGATCTCAAAATTTCTGTGTGTTTTTGAGTCCAATTGATTCTTTTAAAATCTGGTTTTATTAGATCATAAAGGGGTTTGATCCTTTCTGCGTAATTTGCAATGTATGTTTTTCCGAAATTTAGGAAGCCTAGAATTGATTGTAAGTTTTTTAGTGTTCTAGGAGCTTGGAGTACTGCACATTTCTCTAGGAAATTGTCAGCCAGGCTTTTGCCTTCACTTGATAATTCATATCCTAAAAACAGGACTGTTAGATGGGCAATTCTTGATTTTTTAAAGTTGAATTTGTAACCCTCTGCTGCGAACCCAAGTATTATGGTGTTCACTCTCTTCAAGTGAGTATCCAAGTCATCATCTGTTAGGTAAATGTCGTCGACATATGATAATGCCTCGTCATCGTATGTTTGTAGTAATTCTGTTACTCTCTTTGAGAATAATCCTGGGCTATTCTTGTGCCCCTGGGGTAAACGGCAGAAACTTTTTTGTGAGCCATTTACCGAGAACGCAGTCAAATATCTGCTCTCTGGTGCTATATTTTGACAAAAGAATCCATTAGAGATGTCTAATGTTGTTTTGTATTTTTTGCGTACTATGTTATTCATTAGTGCAGCACTATGTGAGTTTTGCACTGCAAAAGTTTTGCAACATGAGTAAAGGTGTCTGTAATCCAAAACTAGACGATATGAGTTGTCTGGTTTGGAGACAGGAAACAAAGGATTGTTCATTTGTGAGGTGCAAGTTTCAATCACCCCCTGGTATTCAAGTTGATCTAGGATCTCTTTTACCTGTTTTTTAGCTTCTTGCTTAATTGGGTACTGCCTCTGTGCAGTAGGTTGTGATTTTAACTGGATTTTGTGAGGAGGAGAGTCCTCATCCCATCCTACATGATTTTTATATAAAGCAGGAGCTTGAGCTACTGCCCACTTTCTAGCAAGTGTATATTTTTTATGAATTGGAATGTGATTTGAGAAGGCAGGCATAATTATTTCTTCGCCATGAGGGCACTCTCTGACGAACTCGGGTGGCCAGTCTTTTTCAGCTAGAAGGATGTCATAGCCCTGGGAGAGATTATCCCAAAATAGTCCCCTTATTTTTCTAGTCTTATCCCCCTCTATACGCAATGTAATTTCATATATTTTATGAGGTTTGCTAACTCTGGTATCTGCAGTTTCCACCTGAATGTATTCATTCGTGTCCACTGTCTCCAGATGATTCATAAGGGCTTTGCGAGCTATGCTCACTTCTGCTGCGCTGTCTAGCATTGTCTGAGCCCATTCTCCGTTTTTCAGCTGTGTCCTCAGTATTCTCGGCATCTTTGATTACTTTAATACTGGCTACCTTCTTTTTTGGAAATTGTAACTTTTTATTCGGATGAGCAGGTTCCTTGTTTTTGGACTTGACGTGCTCTTCCCTGTGTTCTGATCGTCCTCTTCTTTCCGATTTCTGCGAGGAAGTCTGAAAAGATTGAGAGGGACGTGTATCATTATCTTGATATCTATCAGGTTTCTTTATATTATCCCTATTTCTAAGGTTGTATTTTTTCCCAGAGGGCTCACTTTGGGGAGACCTGCGTCCTTGGTTCGGAGATCTTTCTCTCCGCCGAGGAGACCTTCCTCTGGACTGGAATCTTTTTTCTTTAGGATTGGATTGTTTGTTTCCATCCCAGCTCTTTTTTTGAGTGTTTAAATTATTTTTAATAAATATCTTTTCAGGACTTTCAATCAGTTGAGGTTTTACCGGTATTCCACCCAGACTATCTCTTCCTAGTTCTTCATAGGATTTCTCTATGATTCTGGCAATTTCAGTTGGTTGGTCTGCTATATCTGTCTCTTTTAACCTTTGGCGGATCGCCACGTTTGCTGCTTCTCCCTTTATGTTGGCTAATAATATAGCCGAGACCTGCTTAAAGTCCTTCAGTAATTTCATACCAAGAGTTAAAGCGGGTTCTGGACCATATTCATCTTGAATTTGTTTTAGCACATCTGGTATTACTGACATGGATGGTACACCATGTGTTTTTGTGTATATGGAAGCAAAGACTGTACCCCAAGTGTCACAGTCCTCCATGTGTGGTGCGATTCCCATAGGAAGACAGATAGTCAGAATCCTGTGTTTTTCTACCGGGGTGGTGTCTGGAAACACCGCCTTTATTTGAGTGATTTTTTGTGCTAGCCAGAAGGGTATTTGTTCCCGTTTTGCGGGTACTTTACCCAGACAGGACTGTATGTTCTGTGGTGTAATTTTATTTGTGTTACCCTGATGAGGGGTCAGCTGTGGAATTTTATTTGCTGGTTGGATTGTTGAAGTCCGCATTACATATTGGACTAATTGTCTATGTATTTTGATTAGTTGTTTTAGCTGTGCTAAAAGATCTGGTGCAGACATTTCTTCAATGTCTGGATGTGGTGTATATCCGGCTAGGACCGGCCACGTTGCTCCTGGTCTACCTAGTGGACCGAGCCTGGTGATGTGATTATTATGTTTTAGGGCGCCATTAAACAAGAGCAGGTGCTCTTGGAATTTGAGTGGTACTTCCACCTCCTCGAAAGGAGTGTAGGTATCCGGTGGTTCCTCTATTTTATAATAGTGGAACTCTTTTGTTACAGCGTTTGCTGCTGGAAAGTTTATCCATGAATAGAATACCTCTGTCTGCCGATATTCGTGTGCCTCAATTACGAATATGACTGTACCACCTCTCGATGTCAGTCCATTTTCTATAAGTTTTAAAGTTATAGATTTTCTTATGTTGACCGGGATGAGTTTTGCATCCGGGTCATTTTCCAGCAGAGTATTGTCTGCTACTAGGAGTTCAGCTGCTATTCTAGCTGTCTCCCTTTCTTCATCACTGTCTATCATTTTACCGACAGGAAGGTTATTCTGTTTGTTTGCAGATCAGGTTTCTATGGAAACAAAGATTAGATGCACAATATTTTGGAACAGTGTATCCTTCAACGTTGAATAAACCAAGAACCATACATAGGAGTCTCCTCCTGCGAGGTTTGGCGGATATGACCTTTTACCCACTCCAGACGTCTTTGGAGTATTATGGGAAAAAAAGGGGTTCTGTGTGAAAAAGCACGACTGAGTTACTCTAATGTCTTGCGTTAGTTTTATCGCCTATCCAAACGTTTGGGCGCCATGTAGTGTAGTTCCTATTATCCCAATAGGCTCTGCGCATTGGAATAATATCTTCAATAGTATAGATCTAGGGCAGAGGTTAACTAGGTCTTCTACTGACGATATTAGACTTAAAGTTTTCGGTTTTGCCAGCTAGCTCAGAGTTCACTAGAAACTTTCTCGAATAGACAAGGAGGAGTTTAACTTCCCTGGATAGACAAGAAGGGATTTAGTTTCTGACAACCATAGAACATGACAACTTTGCTCTCCCCCAATCAAGAGTGTATCTCTAGAGTCGTGTGAAAACAAAAGACAACTTATTTTACTCAGTCAGTACGTGCATTCTTAGTTTCACCAGTTTGTAGAGAAAAGGAAGAGACAGGCGTGTTCAATAAAAGATGTTATTTATTGATCAGTCTCTTTTCTCGTACAAGAGAAATGAATCGATATTATTGCGATACTTATGGTTAAGTAAAGTGCATACAATAAAAGCAGAAGTATAAAATAATACTGCAGAAGCATTGATATGGTTTCTAAGCCATATGATAGTTAAAATTGATAAAATAGATACATACATATATACATTTGACTAACCGTACTCAACTGGTGCTTCTAACCACGCCTACCCCAGTGTACCTGACCTAAGCCTAATACGTGGGCGGGAGTAGATAAGTAGCAGTTTAAGTTAAGTTTGTTTTGCCAAGTGACTGACTCAAGAATTCTCTGCAAGGGGTTGTTCAGTTCTGTACCTGAGATCTAGAATGGTTGAGGGCTGGTATCTCTCGTCTCTGGTCTTGATATTCCAGCTGCCTGCGAGGGCTGCTTGGAAGCGCCGGAGCTGGATTTCTCTGCAGGAGAAAAAACAGCTTCTCGTTCTCAGCGCGTCAGGAAGGCGGGGCAGCGCGTGTGGGCTTCACTCTCTGCTGGGCTCCTCAGCGCGTCTCGCTGCTCCGATCTCGTCACCACCGCGTGTGTTTGCTTGAGGCAATGTCGGTAATATTTATACCTGTGAGGTGTCGAGATTGACGTAAGGATGGACATGGATACGTCAATAAGGATGTCATACGAACGGGTTTGTTCGCACATTCTTTTGCTGAAGTTCTCGGTGAAATCAAAACAATGGCCGCAGGGATTTTCCCAGGTTGTCATAGGTTTGATTTGTTTTGAGAACTCCGTATGCCTTATCAGGGGCTGGAGGAATAGTGCTTGTCTAATTAGATGGCATGCGTTATTACCTAATCAGATAACACGTTTCTGTGCCGTGGTGTGGCTTAATCAGATAACGGTTTTGCACCGTGGGTCGGCTGCTAGTTAAGTATTAACCAGAACAGGGCCGGGAATAGGGGAATCGATACAGAACCTATAGGAATACATCACAAGGCTGCTTGTTTGATTTGTCATGCTTCTTAGCTTTCCTGTAGTCTTTCTTCCTATCTCTCCTCTTTTGCGGGGGAGGAAGGGAATTAGTCTATCTTCATACCACGTAAGAATGTTTCCCTTTGAGTTGTCTGACCATTTTTGGTTCCTTGAGTTCAAAAAGTTGATCCCCAATGGACTCTCACAACCCTTTTTAGGTCTCGCCAGTGCAGCGCGCAAGCGTTGCTTAGGAGGCGACCTTTTGCAATCGATCACCACATTTGGTTAAACTCTTGCACATTTTGCATTGCTTTGTATTGAAACTCGTGCACGTTTGGCGTTTCCCTTGCGGGAGTGAGCATCAGCGCCATCTGTTTGTAATTATCTTCAAAACAGATGGGGCCACCGCTCACTCTCGCAAGGAAAACGCTGTGTGTGTCTGGTTCCCATGCACGTCCCCTCCACCCCACCTCCACAAGAGTGCGCGTCGCTTTAACTTTCATGGCTGCGTGGCTGCGCTTTTTGTAATTTAGCATTTGCTGCCCGCTGTCACTGCTGCTGGTCAGTGCTTGTTCGAAATGTCAGTGAGTATCTATTTACAAAGAAGGTTTCCTTAATTAGGGGTGAGAAGTAGGGCTGTCTGTGCCAGGTGCCTTTCGTGTATGCAGTTCAATGGAGGACAATGTCCTCAGTAGCCGGGCTGCAAGTAGTGAGCATGATGAGTATAGTAACTCGCATATTTAGGTCAGCTCATTGCTGGTGTGCGCGTGAACGTGCGCTCTGTAGTACATTGAATATTTTTGCGTTTTGCAGCAATAAGAAGTGCAAATTCCCCTTGTCTCACAATGGGGGCCCCTTATGAGGAAGCTGGTATTGGTCCATTAAACTGCATCCCTATGAGGACTGTTGCCGGAATCTCTTAGACTGGAGAAACATACCTGCATGGTACTGCTACTGCGTTCCGAGAGAAGGAGTGGGTTGCCGGAACCATGCCCGTGGGAAAACACTCCTAAGGAACAAAAATAAGTGATGTACAGAACATATAGTAGACATACTTTTACTAAGTGTTGCCCCCTGGATTTACAACTCAGTTGACAGCGATAGTGCGTGATAGTGTAGAAAGTAGATTAGAGTTAGCGTCACCCTTTGACATACAGAATTGCATTAGCCCTTGAACATTTTCAGAGGTCAAAACCAGGAAACATATTGATGGACATAATCAGATCATAAATCAGCTTGTCTTGCTCGGGTGCGTTTCTAGAGCTATCCCATTATGTACAGCCCTGATTTTAAAAAGTACAATTTAAAGGAGACACTGTACTATTAAAAAACGAAGGGATGTTGCTGAAGTCATTAGGTGACATGAGACCCAGGAAGGGGGAGGGGCCGAGGGTGCCCTTTGGACGCTTGGAGTGAGGTAACCTCACACAGCTGCGGGAACTCCCACACGCCACATATCTCTCTCTCTCTCTCTCTCTCTCTCTCTTCAAATAATAGCCTATCTGTGAACACAGCACAGAAAAAGTTTTTTCATTTTTACAACGTCCCTGTTAGAAGACCTAGACATTTAGCACTAATAATGCAATTTTAAAGGTATTTTCAGAATTTACCAGAAAGTACAATACAATTGTCAAGCTCGGTACAGAGTCCAAACATTGCAAGGCAGGCATACAGACAGGCAGGTATTCAGGCAGTCAGACAGACAGATACACAGGTATATAATGTTACTTTGTACCCCTTTCCAGTCTTTGGACTGTGTATTGAGTATGATGATCCAATTGTAATTTTGGTAAACATTATGAAATTACCTTTTAAAACTGCATTATCAAGGCTTACTCTAGGGTGCAGGGAAGGAGTGATTCTGGCAAATCACTTTATCTCCCACAAACCAGTGCTTATCTAAAGCGCGCCAATATCTCCTGGTCAGTTCGCACTGTATTCATCTGTAACAAGCATTGGCATAGCCAATAGGTCTTGCATTTGGGACCTTATATGTTTAGCCATGCATTTTGACATTACAAATAACAAAGCCTTTTATTTTTGTTTTAGTTTTTAAAACATAAATAAAAGGCACTGTCATTTACAATGCCAATAGCATAAACTTGCGTAAATGCGAGACCTATTGCATTGCAAATGCTTGTTTCTATTGGGGTTACCCAATTTCTACCGTTCAATACTTCTTGATGTCTTTCAGTGATAATGAAGCTTTGTATGATTCTGAACACTTCTAGGTTACTGTTGGGCAAGGGGTGGCTCTTTCTTTCTTTAGTGGTCACAGAGCTCTTCTTTTCTCTGGCCTGATTGTTTTTCGCATCCTTCAAAGCCCTGTTCTCTCCCTTTGAGTCCGCTGAGGTCTAAGTTCTCTTCTGGCTGTGTGAATGCTATTTTATGAGCCTCAATGGGTTAGTTCCATATCTTCCCTTCTGGGCCTGTTGTTTGGGGTGCCAATCCTTATAGGTTTTTCCAGAAGGATTTTGGCAGTAGAGCAACCTGAGTGTTCCTATTTCCCCATTTACACCTTCTACGGAGCAGAGGAATAAGCAGAATTCTCCACTGTGATAAGTCTTCGAATCCTGGCCTTCATTTGCCACGGTCTATGGCTTTGAAAAAGAAAACAAAATCACATTCAATGATTATAACAATAATTTTTCATTCAGGTTTTTTTCCAGCATTCCTGTGGTCTAGGTTCTCTGTTTTGGTGCAGGACAGAAAGCGCAATGGCTGCCTCAAAAAGTTTTAAAGAGGAGGCTGAGATGGCCCACAAAAGCAGAGCTGACTGAATTGTGCTTCCAAGGACAGTCTTAACCTTAACAATCCATAGATAGAAAGGGGGTCGGGGATCCGGGGTAAAGGCGGTGAGGGTGCGGTAAATGGACTCGTGGACTGGCAGTATTACTATATCACTGGTCACTCAAAGCCACTTCCCCTTTTGTTATTTTTTTTACATCTTCATTTATTGGCATTTTGTAATACACAAACATAACAATCATCGTATATCACTTTTTGGACAGTGCGGAGCATGGGATACATCAGGAGAGAGACAAGGTAAATCGCAAAATAACCAAGAACAGCAGGTATATAAGCATTGGGAACTACAACTCTATCAGTCTGATCCTTATAATGATAGTGTGAGGGGGTACTCCGACCCTGCACCGCAGAAACAGCAGCGCCTGATCAGGCCCGCCCAGCCTTTGCTAAACCCAAATTAACACTCATAACACCCAATAATAAGGCTTCTGGAGCTCACTATGGTGCACTTTCCATGCTTCCTCACTTCGGGTGAAGAACATTAATACCCAGGAGTTTGGGGGAGGAGGATCTAAAATGCCTTAAATAGGAACGAAAGCCTCAAAGTAAAGAAAAAAATATAATCTAATTCAGGCGTGTCTGGTCCATTGGGGCTGAGGTTACCCCCGCCCCCCCACCTTTTGCCCCTCACGAACACTGCCTGTCAGGCTGAGTAAAGGTCGGCCTGGCAGATACTGTTCATTTTCAGGTCAGGAAGCCAATAGCTAGACTTGCTCTACATGTGCAGGCTCCAGGCGGCCTGTGCTGAACTTTGCTTGGCTGAGGAAGTCACAGCTCCTGTGGGCGTGACCAGCTCAGCAAAGGTCCCTGGGCCCTCCCCTCAGAGAGGAGGGGTAGCATCACTGATTGCCACGCACCTGGGCGCTTCAGTTTTAAGCCCTGAAACACCCAGGGTCGAGTGTCAACCAGTGACACTTCATCACAGAGTGGGGTGGGGTCAGTAATCTCACTGACCCCATCCCACTCTGTGATGATGTTGGGACTGCTGCCTTCCCTCATTGGCTGACCTTGGGAGTCCCAAGCCTCCTGGGACTTCTAAGGTAAGTGTGTGTGTTTTTTTTAAATTAATGTTTGGTGCGTGCATGTATGAATGGTTGGATCGTGAGTGTTGTGAATGGATGTGTTTGTGTGTGTGTGTGTGTGTGTGTATGTATGTGTGCATGCATGTGAATGCATGGCTGTGAGTGTGCATGTGTATGTATATGTGTGTGTCCCATCCTAAACGTACCGGCCGTCTTTGATCTAACTGTCTCTGAGGTAACACCAGTCGCACAGCATTTGGGAGACCCTCAAACCCGGCTAAAGAAATGTAGGATCCAGCCCTGCCAAGTACCACTCATCAGGCATTAGACTAACCTATGGCATAGAAGTCCCGCCCATTTTCCCACTCATCGTGTCCATTGGCTCCTGTCACTGTCCTTGTGAAATCGTTGCTTTTCATTTGTGAATAGGCTTAGTAGTCCCCGGTAGAGGGTGTGGCGATCAACTGCTAGGTTACATCTCCTCTAAAGTTCTTGGTATGTTTGTGTTTCACTTTTGGGGAACAGCTTGCAAAATGGTTTGATCTACCCGCGAACTCTCCCACCCCAAAATCACATTTCTAGCCCCAAACATTTCCAAATGCAACAACACTGCCAGGCTGCCATCCTCTCTGAATTTATGCCACATACAAAAGCAAAATTGGAGCACTTCCCATTTTGTAAATCAGGGTTAAATTTTGTTTTTCTAAATGCCTGTTTTGTGCACCTAACTTGTAATAAATTGCACCAAAACAGTTGCTAATCTGGTCCTTGGCCTTTAGTTCAAAGGGTGACCCTGAAAACAACAATGATCTAAGAGCAGATGCCTGCTAATATTTCTATATTTGGCACATTAGTAAATGCCACCATTTGAAAATACCGACCCCCTTTACGCACAATGGATGGACTTTGAGTGCCTACAGCACAACCCAGTGTTTGCTTCATGTTTGCCCTTAGCATAAATCTTTGGAGCATATTCTCAAGAACGTGTGAAAACCATCACAAAAGTAACTTAACGCAACTCTCAACATCGCAGTCTATCACTGGATAATTACGCTGTGTTAACTAAGTATTCACAACACGGCAATACCATGCGATAGTCTCCAGATAACGCATGAAATGACCGCGTTAAAATCAATGCCACGGTTGGATCTGTCGAATGCCGTGCAGGGGGGGAGGGATCCTGGTGGGATGGAATTGGGACCAGTTGGGGGGGGTGACGGGGGGAAGTATATAGTGATTTCAAGTCAGCCATAAACATCGTCCTCTGCCATGGTGTAATCAAGACTCAGTTCCAAATGTATGACCTACTACTCCACTGTGTCAGCCGGTAGAGTACGTCAACTAGAAAGGAGTACTGTGGGCCTTGCTCGCAGAGGCTGTGATGGTCGTAGCGGGTTGCCAGGGTTGCGGGCCTCAGGCTTGGAGTGTGCACCCGCACATGGTGGGCCCTCTTCGACACACGCAGGTTTCGGCAGGTGGGCATTGAGGCCTGGGTGCGTAGGGGCGGGCAAGACTGGTTCGGGAACCAGCGTCCCGGGGTGCAGCAGGTGCACAGGATCACAGGCAACCCCGCTCACGGCGACGGCATCGGCCTCGGTGTGAGGCGCCACCCTGGCAGACATGTTGTGCATTCCAGAAGAGGACGACGCCCAGAGTCACGTGCCTTTTTATTCACATCCCTATGCTGGCCTGGCATATGCTGGGCCAGCCCACTCCGCTCACGCCTACGGGGAAGACGTAACAAGCTACAGTTCCGCAAACCTCCCCACTGGCTGGGGTGGTATGGTTGCATCCACTGTCCAGTGCACTCCAAACACCAGCGGTGTAGGTCGACATGGATATGTGTGTGGTCTGCATACTGCAGTATGGCCATCACATCCATGGCATTGTGTACATTGTCATTCATCGCCCACTTGCCTCCTTCGCACATGCCTGGTCCCCACCTCTCCCCACAATCTGCTGTTGTGTGGCTGAGGTTCCATGCTGTTGATGGCTTCTGTGCATGGCTGGCCCAGGTTCCCACAGTGAGTTGTGTTGCCATGTCTGGTGGGTAAGCAAGTTGTTTGGCATGTTGTATGTGAGTTGATTACATGTGCATTCCCAGTGGTGTGCATTGCATGATTGTGGAGTTGAGATGTGTGGTGTGTTCATATGGTACTTGCCAACGAGCAGTACATTGTCGTAGGTGCCATCCTGGAAGCGCTGTTTGATGATGGACTGTCGGAAGATGTAGGGATCATGCACACTACCTGGGTGGTTGGCGTCAACGTTAGTGGAGAATTCCGGGTGGTCCACTATTGCCTGCACATTGATGGAATGTGTGTGCTTTCTGTTACGGTTCTTGTGTGCAATGTTGTCAGGGGGCACAAGTAAGACATGTGTGCAGTCAATTGCCCCCTCATAAGTGCGGGAAGCCAGCTATGGTGTAGACGCCTTGCTTGGTCTCCAGCTGTTCCTGCGCAGTGTGGGGGAAGTATAGATAGTGGGGTACCAAGCTGAAGGTGTCATCCATGGCCATTATGAGGGACTTGGATTGGGCTGGCTGTGGGACTCCTCCGACTCTGGCGGTTGTTGGTTGGAGGGTACCAGGGGCCAACACGTGCAGCACGTCCAGCAGCTTTGTCTGTGGTTAGATGTTGGTGGTCCGCTGTGTTGGTACCGTCAGCCTGTGGACAATGGTGGTCAGGATGCGGAGGATGTGTGTCCCTTTGGGCCTGTAGTGGGCAATGGCATTCTCTGGTGTTGGGTCTGTGAGGTTGGTGCGTTTTCTGAGGGTCGCTGTCTTTGTCTGTTCTGGGGGGGTGGCGGTGGGTGTTGTGGGCCTGTTGGGGAACCCATCTGCATGGTCTGTGGCACCATGGCATCTGTTGCCCTTCATGTGTGGCCCTGGCCTTGGCTCCCTTTTGTGGTGCAGGCTGCCGTCCGACTTTACACCAGGTCAGAGCAGGTGTTAGGTTCCTGTTGCTAACGCGCCTTATCACCTGTTTTGGGTTCTTATCGCCGATCTGGCTGGTCGTTGAGATTGTTGCGGAGTGGTGTTTTAGCTGCTTCTGGCACGGGAACGCCTACTCTGCATCTCATTAGCGATAGTTTTGGGGGTCATCTGTGGCGATGGTTTTTGCGGCTGCTATCACAGGAAAACTGGTGATTTTGGAAGTTAGCACCAGCTTGTGAATTGGACGATACATTTTTCACCACTTTGGCTGCGATAAAGTGCTGTTAACTTGGCGATAAGTCCTTGAGAATATGCCCCTGAGTGTAATATACATTGGTGCAAGTATCATAAAACATGTGAAGTGTGTTTTTTTGCACCTGTACACAGTTTTCCCAATATGACACCCCTTTATGTCTCTGTGTTATACTTTTTATTCATTCTATCTAAGTTTTTCATCCCAGCCTGGAATAATGGGCATCTTCAGAGAATGGGAAAAAAGTCCAATTGAAATAAAATCCTATAAAATGTTCCTGCTTTTTATGTGTTTGCAATAATGCAATTGCTGTAATGAGAGACAAGTCTGAGCATTCAATGTATGAACCTATCACATGGGAAATGAATTGCAGTTGCCCGAGTTTCTGGACATCAACTACAGAGAGAATACTAATTGTGCTTGCTCTTCCCAACACAACGCAAATGAGGACTGTGTTTTAAACTACAGAATGGGTTGTTTGCAGACTGCTGACAGGATGTGTCTGATGAATCACAAACCACATGCCTGAGTCTAATCTCAACTTCAGAGGCATAGGAAGTAGCTTTGACAGTTGCCACTCTGTCTGGATTCAGATGTGCCAGCGATATATGATGGCCTACCAGAGGTGAATCGCTGAGTCACCAACACTACAGGGTGGCTAAATGTCTCTTTCCGGAATAATTGGACAGGAAATCACTTTGTAAAACATGAGGGAATATTATCACTTTACCCTATTTCAGTCTATCACACATATGTAGACAATAGCAACATCCTACGTGTGGGAGCGGAAGAATGGTGTGATTGTAGTTTTAAATCACCTTTCTACTGGTAATAGTTGTAGTCCATGTGCTTAAAAGCAAAGTTTAGTTTGCATTTAATTATTTGAGCACAACTATATATTTGTTTTAAAATCCTTTGCTATGCAGCACGTAATTTTCATTCTGACCTTCACACACATTCAGACTTGTAGCTAGGCTCAGAGCTGCATGCGTATGTAGTATTTTTAGGCAACAAATTTAATTTTGCAATCTTGTGGTAGCATCTCTGCAGCAGTTTGCAGAAAATCCAATGACATTTTTGTCCCTGTGGCTTTGGCGTCGCTCAGCCATCTAGCTATCTTGTGCTTTTAATTACAGTTCAATTATATCTCTGTGAAGAAAGACTGTAGCCAACACATTCAACATGTAGATACAGTGTGTTTGTTGTTTGGTGGGGTAGAGCAAAATATCTTTATTAGTGGTCTAATTCTTGTTAAACCCAAACAGCAAATCTTGATTGGAATATCCACTGGTTGTCTAGTCTTGTCAACAGTAAATAACAAGTACTTGCAATGCAATAGGTCTCGCATTTGCAAGCGTTTGACCTATTGACCCTGTAAATAATAATACCTTTTATATATGTGTTTTGAAAACCTGCAAGTAGTGCTAAACAATGCTTTTTGTTCTTGTAGTCTTTGCTTAATACAAGCAAAGCTGACAGTAAAAGAGGTGCAGTTACTGCCAGCCTTGCTTCTCGTAAGCAACGACTTACAAAGTGCATGTTTATGCACCGCTTGCAAGTTTTCAAAACATAAACAAAAGGCATTATCATTTACAATGCCAGTAGCTCAAACTCTCGCAAAATGCAAGACCTATTGCATTGCAAATGCTTGTTCTATTTTGGTCACGGTGCACATTCACTGTCATTTAGATGTTTTTTCCTGCTAAGTGCCGATTGGGTCTGCTTCAGGTACTCAAGTGCAAATCGTTAACACCGTTGTAGACACACAGTTATTGCTCTGAGTGTTTTTAGGCTGTGTGGTCTCTTCAAGGGGGAGTCACCCTCCCTCACCCAAACTTAGACGTTGTTCAGCCAGGTCTATTTCCTTAGATATTTCCCCCACTTGACACACCAAATAGGTATCCAATGCAGTCAGAATATGGGGTTTAACAGGACTACCCTTATCCTTCCTTCCCTTTTTCTTTAACCTGTTCCAATTTTCGCGTACCCATTTTATCGTCTTCTTGAATCGAAAAACCACAAGGGGTTGCACAGCCTGGCCTCCTCCAGCTCTGACAGGTGAAGATGGGCACCCTCTCTTGGCCTGGTCTTCACCCGGGCCATGCACAGGCCCGCCCTACGCAAGTCCCGCGCTGCGGGACTCCTCTCAAACTTTTATGGCACTCTGGTGCCTCCCGTCACCGCTGTAGCCTACAGGCCGGGCTGAGAATGCAGAACATGCTGGGGGTGTTGTTTCCCATTCCCCCGGCAGGCAACGAAGGTTCAGGGCTGTGATAGGCAGCAAACGAAAACCCAGGAGGGCCCAGTTCTGCAGGACTCCTCTCAAACTTTTATAGCGCCCTGGCACCTCTCGTCACCGCGGCGGTCTCTGGCCTTGGCCGAGATTGCAGCGAATGCTGGGGGGTGTAGTTTCCCTTCTCCACAGTGTCGTGACCTGACAGTGTGGGCGATGGACAGTAGGGCGTTAGGACCCTGTGGGTCCTCAGGCAGAGTGACCAGGTCACCGGACACCAGATCCGGTGACGACACAGGAAAGGGGAGAGATGATGACCAGGAGATAGACGGGGACGGGCGTGCAGACCGTCAGCTGCACTGGGTGCTAACTCGTAATAATAAGCGATGCAAATAAAGAAATGTGAGACCAACCTGAGTCCTGTGTTTGGTGTACCTCCCGGCGCATGACCACAACACGACAACTGGCGACGAGGGGAAACGGATCGACGCGTGGATCGACGTGTGTCCACCCTGGAAGCGCCGCAAGTGACATGGTAGACGGGAAGAGCGACGCGGGAGCCCACCAGACAGCGACTGTAAAAAAGCTGCAGCAGATTGCGGTAAGCGCTAAGAACAAGCGCGGGCCTTTGAAAGAAGGCGCGAGATCCCGCGAGAGCGTTGGAGAGTCTCGGCGGCCATGTTAGAAGGAGGCGAGCTGAGCCAATGGGCAGTGAGAACAGCGGCGGCGGCCATCTTAAGAACAGGCAAGGCGATTGGGACGGCGAAATTGCGTGAAAAAGCGGCGGCCATCTTAGATAAGGGAAGAAAGATAGACAATAATGGAGTGGCAATTTTAAGGCCAAATAACATCGAAAAAGGAAGAAATGAGAAAAGAAGTTGAAATAAATAAAACGAAGGCAGAAATAAGGAGAATAAAGGGGCATATCAAGGACAAGAAAGGACAAAGACGACAAAAGTGACATCTTGAAGGGGACATTCAAGAAAAGGTCATAGAAAAAAGGAGAGCAGCAATTTCAAAGCCAGGCAAAGGGCAAAGAAGAAGAAGAACATAAGAGAAGGTGAATTAAGGAGAACGCGAGCAAGAAGAAAAGGTAGGAAGAAAAAGAAGATAAAGAAGAAAAGGAAGATAAGCACGGAAAAGGTCTGAAAAGGGAGACAAAGGAAATAAAGGTCGTGATTGAAGAATAAAGGATAAATAACGGACAAAAGAGCGCACAAGTGGAAAAAGAGCAATAAGGCAAAGGAAGATGATGGTGCAATAGAAAAGAGGTTACCAGAGAATAACAAAAGGACAAATAGAGAAAGAGAAAGAAGGAAACAATATATACACATACAAAGAAAGAAGAACAAGAGAGTGGAAGAAGCAAGAGAAGGCTAAATAAAAGACAGAAAAGAGACACAACAAAGAAAAGAAAGGAAAAGAAAAGGAAAGAAAGCAGAACAACAAAGAGAAATAAAAGGACAAAGATCACATGAGGACAAAAAGAAAGAGCAAAGGAGAAGTTACAAGGCAATAAAGAAAAGAAGGAAGAAGAAAGAGGAGTAAAATAATGAGGAAAGAAGGGACCAAAGAAAGAGGAAAGAGAAAAGGAGAACATAAAAGAAAAAGAGAACAAAAGGAGACACAAAAACAACGAATAACAAGCAACAGATAGCATTTCAAGGACATTGAAGGCAGAAAAGAAAGAAATGGCAGCGACACCTGCAGCCACATGGAAGGTAGAAGACAGAGGACAAGGAAGCGATGGAGACAGTAGATTCACGAAGGACATGCAGTAAACAACAGAGACTAATTGAAGAAATGTAGAATAACAAGTACTCTCTCTCTCTCTCTCTCTCTCTCTCTCTCTCTCTCTCTCTCTTCTCTCGTTCGTTCACCTCCATCAATGTAACTGTGAATGAGGACTATGGTAAACGTGTCACGAACATTTGTTTGCAACAAGGGGGGAGATGTCGTGACCTGACAGTGTGGGCGATGGACAGTAGGGCGTTAGGACCCTGTGGGTCCTCAGGCAGAGTGACCAGGTCACCGGACACCAGATCCGGTGACGACACAGGAAAGGGGACAGGAGATAGACGGGGACGGACGTGCAGACCGTCAGCTGCACTGGGTGCTAACTCGTAATAATAAGCGATGCAAATAAAGAAATGTGAGACCAACCTGAGTCCTGTGTTTGGTGTACCTCCCGGCGCATGACCACAACACGACACACAGCAAGCGACCTAGGTTCAGGGCTGCGACAGGCAGCAAACAAATTCCCGGGAAGGTCCCGCAGTGTGGAACTCCTCTCCAAACTTTTATGGCCCTCCAGGCAGCAAACGAAATCCCAGGAGGTTGAACATTAGACTACTCATACAGGTACCCAATTATGACATCAAAGAGGCCCTAGAGCTTTGGCCCGATCACTGGAAAAAGAAAAGGCAATCGATTCCCTCCAGTGGGAATACTTAAGTGTTGTAATGAGGGCTATGAGACTGGGATGCGATGGGGGCGTGGCTTAGCGCGCAATGGAGACGGGCGCTCCCCGGGCGCTAGCCCCTTGAAAATTATCCGATACCAGCCCAAACACGGGGCGCTGCCGAGGGAAACAGGCAGCTGCCACTAGGAAAACTTTGAGGCCCGGAGGTGGCTCCTGTTCGCACCGAGGGCTCCTGGCGGGCTGTGGCCGTCTGGGTCGAGGTCTGAGTGGCGGGCCCCATCACGCGAGGTCGGGGATTTAGGACCCGGAGCAGGCCCCGAGAAACGGCCTTACTGGACGGAGCCTGCGGGGAGCAGGAAAGGCTGCGCACGGTGGAGGAGACCGTGGGAGCAGTCTGCGAGATCACAGAGGACCCCCCCTTGCGCCTGACTGCTGCCGGACCCGAGGAGCAGTCCCCTGTACCCCCCCCGGCCAACCGGGCCGGGCGCCCACCTGTGACGCCGGAGGGCCGCAAGACATGGCGGAGGGCGCGGAGAGGCCCTGCACACAGGAGTTGCTGGTAGAAATGAGGAGCGGAGAGGTCAACAACTCAGAGTCCGCATGACCGCCTAAGCCACGATCAGCGGGGTGCGCTGGATAACGCGACATTGCGGCTGCAGGAGCGGATACAGGCCCAGGTGAGCGGCACTGAAGTAAGGAGGTGGTAGCTGGTTGGGGACGCTGTGCCACGCAGGTGAGAACGCTGCGACGATCCGTGGTAGGACCGGAGACGCCCCCCCCTGCTATGCTCAGTTGAGTGCCCGCCTGTGGTAACCAGAGGGGAGGTACTCACAGCACTGGAACGAAGCGGCCGAGGAGGGGGGACGCGGAGGAACTAGCTGCACGGAGTCCATCTGAAGGTAACCCCCCCCCTATGCATGTGCGCAGAGACTTTACTGAAGAGCGACGGGAGGGGGGGAGTTACTTGGAAAAGACCACATGTGACCCCCTTGCCTGGCACTGAATGTGAGCACCAGACAAACCCGGGAGAAGGCACTGGCGATCCCCCGCCGCCACTGACTGGCGACACCTCACTGGGACACCCCGCACTGGGCACGCCCTACAGGCTTATCCTCCCACAGCTCACAGCACCTGGACAACAGGGGACCCACTCCCCCGCCCCCCCCTCCGGTCGCCCCTGATTCTAGCCGGAGATCTGCGAACTGCGGAACCACACCACGCTGAGCGCTAGCTCCAGGATTATTGCATCGCCCATGTCTGGGAGCACCAGGACAAGAGCTGGCTCTGGCAGTAGCCAAACGAAGCGAAGAATGGAGAAGACCGCCAAACCGGCGGATCCCGATCTGACCACGACCAAACTGGACACAATGCTAGCGGCCATGGAACGACTAGAGAAGTCGATGCAGCTCACTCGCACCTCCCTGAAGAATAAAATAGACAGGGGGGCGTGGCTAGCTGGCCAACATGGCGGACGGAGTCTGCTAGAGCTCCGGTGCCGCCGGGAACTAACGGATCCTGTTTGCCGTCTCTGGGGCCGGCCTTGAGTCGCTGTCGGCTGGATCCTGCTGCCTGGACTCGACCGCTTTCCTGGGGCTCTGGGTGCTACCTGAGCCCGGCAAATCGCCGGAGCGAACTGAGGCCTGTGACCACGCTGAGAGCCGGGGACTCGGGTGCAGGCTGCAGCTGGACCGCGGAGACGCCTTCGGCCGCATCACTGGGGACCCGACTGGACGCGGAGGTACGGGGGGCAGCCCTGCGGCCGGCGGGGCAGTGAAGCCGACTGTGCACCCTCGGCGGAGGGCGACCCCATGTCGGGAACTACGGCCTCTGGCCCCCCTGGAGGCCACCAAGATGACAAGTTGGACTTGATTCTTAAGGAGATCAGAGACTCCAGGGCTGCGATGGAGGTGCAACTGGGTACCCTTACCTCCAATCTTTCCCTCCTTAAGGCCGACCACTCCAAGCTGTCGGACAAAGTCAGGGATCAGGGTCTGGCGCTGACGGATCTCACCCCGACGGTGGCTGAACATACTGAATCTATCCAGCGAATCCAACACCAGGTACAGACTCTAATGGATAGGGTGGAAGATGCGGAAGGGCGCAATAGACGGAACAATATCCGCGTCATTGGCCTGCCTGAGCGCTGTGAGGAGCCCCACGCAGCGGAGTTTATGGAGAACTGGTTCCGTGAGCATGTTGCTACAGAGGGGCTGTCCCCGTACTTCTGTGTGGAAAGGGCACACAGGATTCCTACAGGGCAGCCGAGCCCGGGCCGACCGCCTCGGCCCCTGATTGTGAAGATCCTCAATTACCGGGACAGAGACGCACTGCTCAGACAGGCCCGGCTGAAATCTGTCATTGAATATGAAAACAAACGCATCTCCCTTTACCCTGATTACACCAACCTGGTGCAGAAACAGAGGTCCTCATACTACGAGATAAAAAGGAAACTCCAGAAAGCTAAGCTCCGTTACGCCCTGCTGTTTCCGGCGCGACTCAAAGTGATTCACGACAATAAGACCCACTTCTTTGACAGCCCCACGGACGCGGAAGAGTGGCTGGAGGTGATGGACATTGAGCAGGACATGACCCAGACTCAGGGCTCGTCGTCGAATGGAGCCAGAAATGAATCGGCCCCAACAACTAGCGGAGCAGATCCACGACGCGCGGAAGTGCAGGGTCGGAGGCCTCCGATCCGTGAGCAGAAACAGGGTCAAGTGGACGCCATTGCGATGGTGGGCTCCTTCAGAGAAGACCGGGAGCGGGTGAATACGGACACGGATGACAGCACCGTCCATTCGGACTCTGAGAACAGTTTGGTGCTCTTCCCGAATGTGACGCCCCGAGCGGCGGATGAAATTTTGGACACTGCCTTGGAATAATGACTGCTGCAAATGTACTGGCTGAGTCCACCTGATATCCTTTTTCCCTTTCCGCTCTTGTGACCTTCATGAGGCTCCGTGGGGGGGGGGGGGGGGAGGGGGGGTGAGGGGGACCCTGAGGGTGGGAAATTCGCATGTTGGTTTACAGTACCTGAGTGACCGTGCCATGAGATAGTCCTGTTGGTCGCCCCCTGCTGGGTGAGTTAGGCAGGGACTTCACCCGGAATTGTCCCAGCCACGTCTCTCTGCTACTGCGGGAATGAGGTGGCTTTCCCCCCCCCCCCCAGAGACGGCCGGTAACAGTAAGTGATTATAAATATGACCCTCCCGGCAGCGCCGTTGAGCAGACGGCACTGAAAGGCATGGTCCATCGGATGTGGCTTAAGTATAGCAGACCCCCCAAGAGCGTATGCACTGTTAATTGTTTAATTTTGTTGTACTGTTTCATGTTCGGCACAGCTGGGTTCCGAGGCTGCGCCTCTAGAGTTGGGGTTTGGGGCTGGGTGGGATCCGTCTTCTGGCCACTGCGGCACATGCCCACACTGTACTATATATTACTGTCTATTCGAGCATCGGTATTTGAATATGGCTGAAGTAAAAGGGAAATACAGGCTGGTTACGTGGAATGTGAGAGGTTTAGGGGCAATACAGAAGCGACATAGGGTGCATGCCTTCCTGCTCCGTCAGACAGCACACATTGTGTTCCTCCAGGAGTCACACCTAACACAGCCCGAAGAACACACCCTACGGAAGAAATGGAGGGGAACTGTTTTTTCCACAACATATTCTGCCTTCTCTAGGGGAGCCACGATTTGGGTGCGATATGGGGTCCCCTTCGTAGAGATGGATAGGAAGACAGATGACCAAGGGCGGTACCTCTTAGTCAAAGGCACACTGGATGGGGCATTGGTAGTCCTAGGCTGTATTTATGCCCCGAATCACGACCAGGACAGGTTCCTCCCAATTGTGAGTAGGGCCCTGGCAGACTGGGCGGACATTCCGTGGATCCTGGGAGGGGACTGGAACATGATACTAGACACAGGGCTGGACAGATCACACCCTCCACTTCAGGGGATAGGGGTTTATAAACTGTCCGACTCCTTCCGCACATGGCTTCAAGGGTGGGGGCTGGTAGATACATGGCGCTCACTATATCCGACTCATAAGGAGTACTCATACTATTCCCCATTACATAATTTGCACACCCGCCTGGACAGATTTGTTTGCTCCAAGTCCTTGATGATGCACTGTACGTCCTCGGCATACCTCGCCAAAACTTTTTCGGACCACTGGCCGTTAACGCTTGACTTGGACTGGGGCAGGATCCCCTCTCCGGTGCCCACCTGGAGGCTTAACCCCTCACTACTCGAAGATGGCCCATTCCGTGCCCATATGGAGGACACACTAACGGGCTACTTCAGAGACAATTGGGACTCTGCGTCCTCGAACCTGGTGGTTTGGGACGCCATGAAGGCGGTGATGAGAGGTGCCGCGATTGGCCGGCTAGTGGGCGCAAGGCAGGAGGTACACGACAGACTACGTTCGGTTGAGGCCCGGCTGACTGTGCTCGAGACTGCAGTGGGGACGGACCCTGAGCGTAGGGGGGAACTCCAACTGTGCAATATTGAGCATGCAGAGCTCCTGGAGTCCCTGAGGGTAATGGACTACAGAGAATACTTGCGACGGCAACAGGCGGAGGCGGACAGGTCGGGCGCACTGCTGGCTCGTCTGATTAGAGACAACCCGGGGACCCAGATAATTACGAGTGTCAGAGATGACGCGGGCAGACAGGTACACACACAGTTAGAGATTAATAATGTGTTTAAGACCCACCTGGAGAGATTGTACGCCCCACCCCCTAATGCCACTGGAGATGCCATGGCGGACTTCCTGGACGAACTGCCGATCCCGACCCTTTCCCGAGAGGTCTGATCGGTCCTAGCCGGGCCCGTTACACAGCAGGAAATTAAAATAGCCATTCATTCTCTAAACCGAGGCAAGACCCCAGGCATGGACGGTCTACCGGGTGAGTTTTACCAAACCTATTGTGATACGCTGGCTCCTATTCTAGAAAAAATCTACAAGACTGCGTATGAGACCGGCCACCTGCCGGCTTCGACTATGCAGGCCTTGGTCATCTCCATCCCGAAGCCCGGTAGGGACACGCTGGATGTGAGTAACTGCAGGCCCCTGTCTATGCTCCCCTCGGAGTATAAAATCCTTAGCAAAGCTATAGCCCTGAGACTACAAGCCCACCTCCCTGGCCTGATCCACACGGATCAATGCGGCTTCCTCCCGGAGAGGAGCACTTCTCAAAATACGAGACGGCTGCATGCCCTCATGTCCACTGCCCCCCCGGACTTGCCGCACGCTGGATGCATAGCCCTTGACCTGCGGCAAGCGTTTGACTCCCTGACTTGGGACTTCATGTTTGAAGTGTTACGCCGCTTTGGAATCCCGGACGCCCTGATCAAATGGATTTGTCTGCTATACACGAACCCAACGGCACTGGCACGCACCGGCCGACACACGTCGGACAGCTATGATGTACATAGGGGCACCCGGCAGGGCTGCCCGCTGTCCCCGCTGTTATTTGTACTTACTCTAGAACCCCTGGCTATTGCACTCCGAACTAGGGCGGTGGAGGCAGGTATCCTGGTTGGCGGCACCCATAATCTGGTCTCCATCTATGCCGATGACATAATGCTGTTCCTGCGAGATTTGCAGGGGGACCACACTTCCCTGGCAAACACCTTTGAACGGTTTGAAGAGATATCGGGCCTGGCAGTTAATCCCGGGAAATCACTGGGATTCTTTTTCCGCGACGGACAACAGCTCACTCACATACAGTTTGGGGAGCACGCGATCCAGGTGGCCCCAACCACATTTAAGTACCTCGGGATTAATGTCTATCGGAACTCCGCCGACCAGATTGAGGGTAATGTACGGAGAGCAATTACTGGCCTCCGCAGTAGTGTGACCTTCTGGACGTCCCTGCCCCTGTCCGTCATGGGCCGGGTGGCAATTTCAAAAATGGTCCTGCTTCCCCGAATCTGGAATTATTTTGTGAACCTGCCGATTCTCCTACCGCAACCCATATTTACCATGTTGAACTCGTTATTGATCACCCTGATTTGGGGTTCGGGGAGGAGACGGGTAGGCCTCAAAAAACTACAACTGTCCACCAGACAGGGGGGGCTGGGAGTGCCTGACTTGCGTGGCTACTACTACGCTAGCCAGCTTCAGTGGTTGACAAGGTGGGTGGCAGGTAGAAACCTACACGAAATTGCTTTCACGCCACAGGAATTTACACGCGGGGATCTCCATTCCCTTCTGCTGCCTGCGGCCAAGACTCCGAGGGATTGCCACCCCTTACTACTCGTGGCTTTGAAGTGCTGGCGGAATGCGCTTAAATACACGATGGGGCCCCCCCCCTATGCAGACAACATCCCTCTCCTGGGCCTTCCGACTCCACAGGGACCCCTGACGAGATGCAGACTGCAACCCTGGATAGATGCTGGGGTAGACAGGGTTGGAGACTTATTCGGGGACGACACCTTGCTGGATCATGCCACCTTTACACATTCCACGGGAGCCCCGCAACGGCTGTATCTTCTACACGCCACGGTCTCCCATTACGTAAGACGCACTTGGGCTGCACAACGCACTAAACCAG
The DNA here is from genome assembly GCF_964261635.1 of Lissotriton helveticus. Lineage (NCBI taxonomy): Eukaryota > Metazoa > Chordata > Amphibia > Caudata > Salamandridae > Lissotriton > Lissotriton helveticus. The sequence goes on along the minus strand of NC_136057.1, from coordinate 2,146,052,328 downwards.
CACAACACGAATTGGTCCATCTCCTATACTATATGGGATCAGGCGGACACTTAGTGAAATGGTTATATGTGGGCATTAGAGAACACGCAGCTAGTTCCCTCACCCCACTTAGAGAGGCCTGGAGCACAGATACAGGAGAGGACATCACGGATGGGGGCTGGAAGATTATCCTCGGACATCCTGGGAGAGTGTCCAGAAATGCTAAATTCAAATTTATACAGGCCATGGTACTACATAGGGCTTACCTCACCCCACAAAGATTACACAGGATATTTCCCACCACCCCCCACTGCTGCCCTAGGTGCCAGGATGATGACGCTGACATTGTCCACATGTTGTGGGCGTGCCCGAGATTACACTCATACTGGGAGACTATCCGACACACATTACACACTGTAACGGGGGTACGGGTCCCGGGGGTGTCTTACCCTGCCTGATCGGTAATAGGAAGAGACCCAAGGCTTGTAGGGCACAATTGAAATTTACGGACCTAGCTCTCTTGTTAGCACTCCGGACCCTAACTATGAGGTGGAAGTCTCTTAGACCCCCGGGCGTAGAGATGTGGAGGTCCGATATGCTGAAATGGGGTAGGGCGGAGGCAGCGGAATTGCGCAGGGAGGAGGAGAGTGGCCACCGGAAATACCCTGTAGCACAAGACTGGGACCGCATGCTATTGGAACTAGAGGAGGAGAACCTGGCATTGCCCCGGGATGAGGATGCTTGAACACACACAGGCTATGGGTAGGGGCGATATGCACGACTGACTAGCCTAGACAACCCGGTGACCATGCCTATGATTTGAAACGCCCATTCGTACAGCCACATAACTGATAGATGAGTGTTCTAGTTAAGGTGTGTGGGACTGACCAGAAGACGGGAACAGGGTGGGGGGAGGTGGGAGGGAACGGGCAACGGTTAGGCGATACAGTATTCTATTGACCTGCAACAAGTAATACTTTGATTTGATAATTGGATTTTTACGCACTGTAATGCTAAGATTAATGTATGCAACACTGCGCCGATGTTATGTTTCAGAAAACGGAAAAGACTGACAGTATGTTAAAAATGTTATGCACAATGCGATATCTGAACCAGTCATGAATAAAGAGTTTTTAAAAAAAAGAATAAAATAGACAGTGTGGTGGTCGACCTCACGCACCTGCGTGCCGACCACAAAAAATTGATAGACCGCACCGCCACCCTGGAAGGCACCATCACGGACCTCACACCCCGAGTCGCCCAGACCGACAAACAGGTGCAAGACCTTCTCAACCGTGTTGAATTTTTAGAGGACCGTGCAGAGGACGCGGAAGGACGGGCACGAAGAAATAATGTAAGAATAGTAGGAGTGCCGGAGAAATGGGAGGGGAGAGAGCCCACGATGCACATGGAAAACTGGCTGAAAACACTATTACTGGATGGGACATTATCGCCTCACTTTGTTGTGGAACGGGCACACCGGGTACCGACGAGGCCCTTACCAACGGGATCAAACCCCCGGCCAATGCTCCTCAGAATATTGAACTATCGCGACAGAACTCCATACTGCGGGAAACCAGGTAACTTAAAGATGTCCGTATTGACAATGCCAAAATTATGTTCTTTCCAGACTACACGATATAGGTTCAACGTCAGAGACACTCCTTCCTGGCAGTCAAACAGAGACGACGCCAACTGGATCTTAAATATTCCCTTCTCTTTCCCGCCAAACTGCGGGTGGTCGCGCAAGATAAAACACACTTCTTTGCCGATCCAGAGGAGGTCGAGACTTGGCTGGATGGCGGAGTGGCCACGGGATCCAGATCTACCTCGGCCCCCTCTTCGATGCCACGTTACAGAGGACCATGACGACGACGCAGAAACAGGACATCCCCGGTTCACAAGACGCGAGCGGAACCCCGAACCAGTCCACCGAAGGAACTCATACACAGTGAGCAACAAGACGCCCTCCGAATAGTGGCGGAACTTAGCGGCTCCCCGAGCACAGACATCGCACTGGACGCCAGCCCGAGAGAACTACCTAGTGATGACGAGAACATTTATGGCCTACCTGACTCTCAGATGTCTATAGAACAACCAGATGTGACCCCACAAACCGAAGACTTGATTCACTGACTATCTCTCCTATGTGCATTCATACGCTTGCCCCGCAGCGACCTTGAACTGTAACCAGATCGAAAGCTGACTGGGCCCCCGGATGTGATGACGTCTGGAGCTAGACACCTGTTGCGACCCTTGCTGCTGGCCCGGGACGCAGTGAGTAACGGCGCGGGGATGGCTGAACTGTGAGGGGGGTTGCCGGATGGGAGCTCCCAGGCGATTTGTATGAACATGCGTGAACTGGGGCCTCATTGTGACGGCAAGGAACTGTGATAATTGCTGAGCTCACGGGCATGGGCCCTCCATTCTTTCCCCGACACTCTAAAGAGCACCTATGGAGGCAATGCTATTGCTAGCTGGTACATTTATTATCTGACCTCTCTGGCACGGGCCGCCTGGGGATGGAGCCTCTCAACCCAATTGATTAGCAGTTGTAACGTTACAGCTGTGCCAAGCACGCAGCTACCCCCTAGACTTAGGAACTTGTTACCTCATTAGAGAGTTTGGACGGCGACATGTTTGGTTGCCGACCTTATGGTATTTTCTATCTGTTGTGTATTCTTAAGTTGTATGCGTTGTTAGGACTACAGGCATGTTTTTATTTGGTGCAGCATTCACAAGCATTCATTGATGTGTCTTCTGAGAACTGTGAGCGGGGGGGTGGTGGTGGGGGGCCAGAGATGTTACTTATTGTGGAGCTGTGGCTGCTGAGGGATGGGGGGGCAATTCCAGACTGTAAATGTCAATGACGAAAATATGTACGTGGAATGTACGCGGCATGCATACACCTTCTCTTAGATACCAGATCCAATCCTATCTCAAGCGTCACAATGTACACATAGCCCTCCTGCAGGAAACGCACCTGAATGGTGTGGAAGTGCAGAACCTGCGCCGTAGGTGGCGCGGACAACTCTATGCCACCGAGTACTCGTCCTACGCACGGGGGACACTGCTGTGGGTAAGGCCTGGGACACCTTTTGCGATCTCCCACACGCACTTGGACCCTGAGGGCAGGTTTGTAATAGCAAACGGCAAGCTTGATGGCCAACCAGTGGTCCTGGCTTCAATTTATGCCCTGAATACGGAACAGGGGGGTTTCCTTGATCGACTGTCTGCACTGTTGGCGCCCTGGCATGGGGTCCCCTGGGTGCTGGGGGGAGACTATAACTGCATATTGAACATAGCCTTAGATCGTTCTTTCCCACCACTGCCTGGCACTCCTGTACACGGCGCTATGCAATCAGTGATAAATTGGGCCTTACAGTGGAACCTACACGATGGCTAGCGGAACCGTAACCCAAACACCAGGGTGTACTCATACTACTCGGGCGCACACACCCTACATGTCCGATTAGACAGGTACATGCTATCGGGCGAGATGCTCCCACATGTCACGGACACATACTACATGGGCCGCACCCACTCAGATCACAACCCACACGTCCTGGAATTGGCATGGGAGCAGCCGCACCCGCCAATACCCACGTGGAGGCTCCAACCTAATTTACTACTCGACGCACCCTTCCGCAGCTCACTACACACACGCGTGGCCCAATACTTTGAGGAAAACAACAACACTGCATCCACACCCCAAATTGAATGGGACGCATTTAAAGTTGTAATCAGAGGTCACTGCCAGGGTACTCAAGCAGGCATGCAGAAGCAACTTGACAATGCACTGAAACACATTGAGGCTGACCTACTCGACAAAGAATGGCAGCGGTGGAAGGTGACGGAGAATTGTTACGGGATGCACGCGCAGACCATGCTCGCTTATTAGAGAGGTTACGCCACCTTAACTATGCGGCCCACTCAGCGCGCACTCACCAACTTGGAGATAAGCCAGGGAAATTACTGACTTGGTTGATGCAGCAAGATACACGGACAGCACCTGTGGCGGCCATATGCAATGGTCCGGGAGACTTAGTGTACACACAGCGTGCCATACATACAGCCTTTGTTCAACATTACACGGACCTATATCGCTCTAGGCTGAGACTCTCTCTTACTGATATAACTGCATATCTCTCTGATATAGAGCTACCGAGGTTGGACGATGCGCAGCGCAACGAGTTAGAAACCATACTCACACATAAGGAACTGCGCACTGCCATTTTTTCCCTTTCTAATGGAAAGTCTCCAGGCCCAGACGGACTGCCAGCCGAATTTTTCAAGGCCTACTCAGAACTGCTGATCCCCGAGCTATTGAGGGTATATGCGGCGGCCGTCACGGACTCTTCCCTCCCCCCTACAACGAATGAGGCTAACCTCATTTCACTCCCCAAACCCAACAGGGACTGCTCACAATTAGGCTTGTACTGCCCTCTGGCCCTTCTAAACACGGATTATAAGATACTCGCTTCTGTCCTGGCACAGCGGCTGGCCCCTGTGGTCCCCACCCTTGTACACAGTGACCAGAATGGCTTTGTGCCCACCTGGAGCACCTCATACAACATTCGGAGCTTGTTTAGGGTGCAAAGCTATGCTGTACAGCAATGGCCCCACTCTGGGCGCTTGGTACTTGACCTAGAAAAAGCATTTGACTCGGTAGAGTGGCCCTACCTTGTGGAGGTACTGAGGAAGTACGAACTTGGAGATGATTATATCCAGATGGTTGGCCTGTTATTTCAAAAGCCCACGGTGCGTGTACGCACTGGCAAACTGCTATAAGACGTTATCCGAGTCAGAAGGGGCACTAGGCAGGGGTGCCCTTTGTCCCCGCTGCTCTTTTCGCTCATGATGGAACCCCTAGCAGCACTACTGAGAGCCCAGGGCGCGGAATGGGGGATTCCTCTAGCGGACGGCCTACACGCGGTACCCCACCACGTTCCGTTATCTTGGAATACACATCTATCGATCATTGCCAGAATACTGGATGGCAACATAGTGAAAGCCATATCTTCCCTAAGGGCACAGATGTCCTTCTGTAAAACTCTGCCCTTGAATGTCCATGCTCGAGTCACATTAACGAAGATGATAGCCCTACCTAGACTACTATACTATTACGCTAATATACCGGTGTACGTCCCGACTCGCATTTTTCGAGAACTAGAAACCACAATTAGAGAACTGATATGGAACACTGGGAGACCACGTGTAGCGCTACAGAAAATATATGCATCCTCAGATGCAGGAGGCCTAGCGGTCCCTAACCAGGAGTTGTACTACTTGGCAGCGCTGCTGCAGTGGGTGGCCGGATGGCTGAGTGGGAAGAATCTATGCGATACTGCCACGGGCGACACGATATGGACCTCCACACAAGTTCATAAATTATTTCACCTGCTGACCAAGACCACCTGCCCAAAACAACTACACCTGGCGGTGGCTCGCAAATGTTTTGTGAGATGCCTAAAATTAACCAGTGCAACGACGCCATATAATAATAATAATAATCCTCATTTGTATAGCGCACAATCACCCGTTAGGGTCTCTAGGCGCTGGGGGCCGTCGGGAAGATTAAGCAAGCTATTGCCCAGAGTCGCATGGTGCTGGGCTAACCTGCCGCCGGAGCCGGGGATCGAACCGTGATCCCCAGATTCCAGCCTCAGTCGCCCTGGCCGCGGCGCCACACCTCTCCCATATGCCCCGGTGCTCCCACTGCTGGGCACACCCAGAGACAGGGGAGCGGTGACGGAGGTGGCGCTAGCGCTGGACGCAAGTGGGGGTGGACACGGTGGGAGACCTCTATACAGACGGTGCGCTGATCCCTTTTGAGGCACTAGCAGCGGACACGGGCCTTTCGGCCGGACAGTTCCTCCTACATGCAGCGATTCTGCACACGTTATCGCAGAGCTGGGGAGACCTATCTGAGGAGCTGCCGACACACATGTTAGTGCAGTATCTGCATGTCATGGGCCGCGGTCCACACGTGGTGCATTGGCTAGTACAGGCTCTTTTGACACACATGCAATTCCCCCTCCAGATCTTAAGGGATAAATGGGCGGAGGACAGGGGCGGGCATGGACAGATAAGGAGTGGGCGGCGGTCTTGTCTGGAGCCACCAACATCCCCCGCAATTCCCGTTTCAACTCTATATCATCCACCGCGCCTATCTGTCACCTGACAAGATTAACAGATATTTCGAGATCACAACGTCCGCGTGCCCGAGATGTTCCCTAGTGGGCGCAAACTTTGTCCACATGATGTGGTCATGTCCCGCACTGCAGGCATACTGGCAAAAAGTGACGGATGTACTGTCGGGAAGCGTAGGAGGGGAACTGCGACACACTTGGGAGACATGCATACTAGGCCTGTATAGGAGAACGAAATTAAACAAAGTCCCGTCTAGATTTTGGGACCTTGGGCTGATCACCGCGAAGAGGCTAATTGAAACGTAATGAGCCCCCACAGGCAAAATACTAGAGCAATTCCTTTGATAACTGGGCAAGGGTGGAAAGCGTAATCCTTCATAGAGAAGAAACTGCGGGATTACGAAAGTACCCAATCGCGCAGACCTGGGACGACACCCTGAAATCCTTCCGCAGTGAGTGCCTCAGTAGAGGTATTGATCAGACATAACCACTCCCGGCCCCACCAGGTAGACAGGAGAGATAGAGGAGCTTCATGAGTTTACACGATCGGCAGGCAACTGACATCTACATACCACCCTTCTCAACCATAGCAGGCAGTTGCGCGACAGATCCACCCACTGCACACCCTGGCTCCACGGGGCCGCAGTGCTGACACACTCAGGACACCGCCATCAGTCTCATCCCCCCTAGTGGACCACCCCCCCACCCCCGGGGCTGAAGACACACGCCTACACCAATATATAAACATGTCATATGTGCGCCCACACTGGGTTTTTTCTTTTTCCTTTTTCTTTATTCTTTCTATTTTCTTCTTTATTAGGTTGTGACCTAGAGGTATATTATTTGTTAAAGGGTTTTACCCAGTTGTTAAGACGTTATGGATATCAATTTATCTGAATATTGCTCCCTTATATCACAACACTCACCAATGGCACTACCTGCAATGCTGAACCATTTACTTTACTTTAAAAATTATTTATAACGCGCATTATTTATAACGCGCACTATCACCATCGGTTTCTTGGCGCTCATGCCCCCGCTTTCCGGAACGGGCACAGAGGAAGGCACAGCAAGGCCGTCACACCTCATTGACAAGCGCCCACCAGACCTGAGGAACGCAAGCCGAATGCTAGACAGGCTGTATACTCTCTAAAGCCAATTATAATACACACGCTTCCCTTTCACTTGCACAGATTATGCTGGAGACCATCCCACGTAATCCTGACTCACAAAACACCCTATCTATTTGCAATGGAGCTATCTCCTCTGAGATACATAATTTTTCCTTACCACGATAGGGCCCTTGTGAGCACAAACAATTCCATTTGTTGATTCTTTAGTCTCCTTTTATTATTCTATGTAAAGTGACACAAGTGAAATGCAATGTAGCAGTTTGTGGAGTCCTCTCCCTTTTTTTCTGTATCACTTGGAGCGATTGCAAGATGTAATATTGTAATACCCAGCTTCAATCAATGTTGACTATTGCGAGAAAATATCAAAAAATCAATAAAAGATATTCAAACAAAAAATGAGACTGGGATGCGATTTATGGACTGGACTAGAATATTACATATAAAACCAACAGCCCGCGAGAAAACTGGTAAATTTATATCAGACATGCATAGTTGGCAGGGGTACTAGACAGGGATGCCTACTGTCCCTGGTCCTCTTTGCCAAGGACACTGGAGCCACATACGGGCTATTTTGAGACGGGGAGCGGATATCAAGGTCTGTGGTTCAATGAGACGTGTTACATTTCTTTATATGCAGATGACATATTGCTTTATCTTTGGGGCAAGGAGATGGCCATCCACTGTGTGATGGATTCTCTCAAAGTATTTGGTACATTACCAGGATTGTGAATCAGCTGGGCTAAGTCTAGTGGCTACACGGTTAAAAGACCCTCTAATGAAGAGGGGATGGATGCACAGTGGGGCAGACTGCAGTCACCACTGACCACCTCAGATATCTAGGGATTCGACCTCTTCCATACTGAGGAACTTCTACTAGATGGTAACTTCAGGATGGTGGTTCCATCCATAAGACAATCCATAAAGTTCTGGAACACACTAGCCCTGTCAGTAATGGCAAAGATTGGGTTATGCAAAATTATCCTGTTGCCTCCATTACTATCTTTTTCGCCTCTCCTTCTATAAGTATACACAAGGGTGTTTAGGGACATAGATTATTCATTGAGCTGTATTGACGGGGTGAAAGATGTAGTATGTATTTGGCCAAACTCAGACTCCCTTTAGATGAAGATTGACTGGCCACCCCCAGCTTTGAGCTTTATTATTTGGCAATGCAATTGCAGTGGGCAACCAGGCTGAGAGTTTTCGATAGCATGCATGGAAAAGCTGGTGGTCACTCCCAGAAAACATTACTATGCCTTTTGCTTGGCCATCAGTGAAAGTCCAAACCAACAGCGAGGACGTATTCCCTAAACCTCTAAGATAAAGCTGGAAGCTAGCATTGCTTAAAACTCATACTCAACACACAAATGCACGTAGATTTCCATAATTTTCATTAGGGACGTTACTACACAGCAGTGACCGGCAGACTCTTTGCTTATGGGATGAGAAGGGAATTATAGATATAGGAACCTGTACATTCAAGATACAAGGCCTATATGAGGTAGGCATTGTGGTTGTTTTTTAGACATCGGCCGATATTATGCAGTCTCAGACATTGTGATATATGGGGTCTTGCTTCAAGCCATGCGTTCTTGGAGGAACAGCAGGGCTGCAGAATCTATGTTTCACAGTGTGCTGCAAACTATATACACCTGGACAGCAAGAACAAGGAAGTGACCCTTCTCTGCAGGAGTTTACTGTCGCAATCCGAAATAGAGTTGTCCTCATTGCATGATAGATGGTCAGAAATTTGGGGATCCTGCTGAGTGAAGATGATTGGACAAAAGTACTTCATGGTGTCCTCAGAGTCTCCCGTAAGGCACAGTTTAATCTCATTCAATACTGTTGAATATGTAGGATATACATGACACTTAAATTCATAAGTCATGTCTGGAGTTGCCATGAGTTATGCACATACTGGAGCAGGTTGAGGCAACCGACCAAGATATTTTGAATGCCCAGGAGGTAGCCCTGCTAGGCTCATTTCCCAACACTAAGGCTAATATAGGTACAAGTGGAGTCTTGGATCTGGCATTGACAGTGGCCTGGCCACACATTTCTGTGACATGGGAAAATCCAAGGGCCCGAATGTTTGGAAGTGGTGGAACAATGTAAAAAAAATAATCTGAAAGCGAGGAAAGAGTTTTCTGAAAGGGTGGCGGGGATGGGGACCTTTCAACTGGAGGCTGCTCAGGCCTGGGGAATCCTAGTGACAGGCCTGCCATTGATGGATGTAACTGGTCAGATATTGCCCCCTCCGGGTGATGGACACTAAATATACCCTTATTGGGGCAGGCCATGATATTGGGGACACCAAGTAATTGATCAAAGAAATGTGAGGGTTTTTCCCTCACCTTTTAACAATACACTATGTGCAAGCTCTTTCAAAGCAGCTCCTTTCAACAGATTCTGCCGGCACTCGCTCCTTTGGGCTTTAGCGACACACTGGTGTCTTCACCCACTAACATCTTGGGTCTCCCCGTCAAGTGTCAACTTCCAGCTGCACAGGGCATTGTGGAATAAGTTTTTCTGCATACCAGCTTTGGCTAATGCCGCTTCTGGGTAATTTTCAGTACTTGATGTTAGGCTAGTCAAAAGAATACATGTTATTGTGAATTATGATGCTTGGCTTAAATGTATACCTCAGAAATGCATAGTTTTTATAATATTTATTTTTTCCCAATCTAAGATGGTACGACTTTTTTAGGATGTTTTGTTCTGTTTCTTAGTATTTGAGGAGCTCTATTGTGAATTCCAGTTACGCTGGAATTATTCCTGAATCATTGCTCACTCACTGTGGATTCTCCACTCTCTCCAGTTACTATTGCTATTCCTCTGCTCTTTGCCTGCTACTTGGCCTGCTCATCTTAATAGTTTGTTTACTAGTATCTCGTTTTTTAGGTCTCGCCTAGCGTTGCAGCGCACATGCGCTGCTCGCTCTGCGAGACATATTGTGGATGAGGAGCTATCAGAAGGGGACTTGAAGCCCCGCCCCTCATTTTCATTGGCTTGCATCCTGGTTTATGTAAAACTGTGGTCTTCGATTGGAACTGAGGCTTTTTGGTTGCGGCCCTTTTCGTCCGACCCATCCGCACTGGATCGTCTGTCTTTCGGCTGTCTTGAAGCACTTTCTTATCTCTAGTAGGCGTGTAAGTGTGATGTGAGCATGTAGGTGTGAACACATCTCTTTCACTCGTATTTATTAAAGGCAGCCACATGTTTATTTTTGTATCGTGCTTTCACTTAAAGTGAAAGCGCGATGCAAATATAAACAAGCGGCTACCTTTCCGCAATGCCAATCGCTTGTTATTTGCATGCAGCCGAGGTCGCGTGGCTCTTTGGGCGTTTGTTGCTGCTCTGGGACTCTGGAAAGGATTCTGCGCGGTCCCGCTGATATTAACTAAGTGATTGTAAGACCCCTTATGACCTCACAACCGTAGGTCTTTGGTGGTGCACCGACGGTGCTGCGGTAATCTACGCCCCCTAAGAAATACCGCCTCTGCCAGTTACATTGGGCGGTCTTGTTTGTTTTGTGTGAAATATATATTGGGAGGTGCGGGGCTAGGAGGGGATTACTTTCCGAGAGCCTTTCTTCCTTCGACACTTGAGCCGGGCTCGCTTCACTGCTGATATTAATTAACTAATTAACTAAGTGATTGTAAGATCCCTTATGACCTCACAACCATAGGTCTTTGTTAGTGCACTGGCGGTGCTGCGGTAATCCATGCGCCCCCAATAAATACCTCCCCTGGCAGTTACATTGGGCGGTCTTGTTTGTCTAACAGACACCGCCACCATATTAGAACCTTTTCCGCCCGGTCGACTCATCGACCGGGCCGAAAACCGGCGGACGGTCTTTCCGTCCGCCGGGGCCCTCCCCCGCCATAGTAATATGGCGGAGGGATGGCATGGGGGCAGGAAAAAATGTCAGGCGGATCGCCACTGCCATGCGGGCAGTGGTGATCCGCCCGACACTCTAATGGGCCCTTAAGGGCCTGATTCACAGAACTAACTTAAGACAAAATCCTAAACTTACGACAATTTTCATATTCACAGAAGGCACTTACTCATTTTGGTATTCACAGAAGACACTTACTCATTTCGGTATTCACAGAAGTTAGGAGTCCTAACTTTAAGACTCCTAAATGCCTTCTGTGAATACCAAAAGTCTTAAAATTAGGATTTTTCTCAATTTAGTAGTAGTAAAGTTAGGACTCCTAACTTTAGGACTCCTAAATGCCTTTTGTGAATACCGAAAGTCTTAAAATTAGGATTTTTCTCAATTTAGTAGTAGTAAAGGTAGGACTCCTAACTTTAGGACTCCTAAACTGAGAAAAATCCTAATTTTAAGACTTTAGGTATCCACCGAAGGCATTTAGGAGTCCTAAAGTTAAGACTCCTAACTTTACTACTACTAAACTGAGAAAAATCCTATTTTTAAGACTTTCGGTATTCACAAAAGGCATTTAGGAGTCCTAAAGTTGATGTAGATAACCAGTGCCCTGTGCCTTCCGGATCATCAGGGGTGAAAGGTGGCACGTTCTTCTGTCGCGAGGTCTGCAGCCTATAGCGACACAACCTGCTTGGTGGGGGGAACGGGGAGGTGACAATTAAAAAACCATGCCTGCCCTGCAGCGCGGGATAACCTGCTCACACTGGCGCCAAAACAAGCAATTGGGCATCGGGGGAGCTAACCTACCTTAAGCGGCTGCCCACGACAGTGCCGAGCCTCGGTGGCTGGCACCGCAGGGTGTCATGGCGCTAATTGGGACCGCTCTCTCTCTCTTTCAGAGTGCAGGCTTTAGCGGTCCTGTCACGCAGAAAGTGGTCTGACTTTTAAAGTATTGGGAAGTAAAGAGTACCAGTCACGAAAGCGCACATTGAGTGTGACGCCTTGAGCCAGGCCTGGCTTTTTAGTCAAACAGGCTTTGGCCTAGATTTTCATGCAAAGCTAGAAAGCCAGTTGAACTGGCATAAAAAAAACCCTCACTCAAAACAGGGAAAAAACAGTCCCAAAGAAGGAAAGCTGGAATATGGCATGATGTTGCTACCTGTCAAATATGAATTTGCTGTGAAATTACTAAAATGACGCATTTTAAGCCACATACTATAAGAATGGCTTTGGAGGCAAATACTAATAATTGGAAATTGAAATTGAAATAATAAACAGTTGTTGTTGTGCTCGTACCTAAATTGGCAGACACCACTACCATGTGGCAGACAGTCATAAGCCCCGGTGCTGGCGATTAAGTGCCAGTGATGAGCACCGGAAAGCACCGGCACAAATTAAGCACTGGCAAGCACATATTGATTTATCTTATTTAGTGTCTGTCTGCTCCTCGTGCTGTGATTGAAGTACTATTTTTTCTTCCCCTCCGACCCTGCTAGTCCGTGGTGCGCCTTCCCCCTTATACCCACCTCTTCTCCATGTCGCTTCTTCCTTCTCACTCCAACATCCGATTGAGTTGTCATAGAGCTCAGCGATTTTCAACTCTGGAATGTCGTTGGTTTAAACCTCCGGCAGTCTTGTCTACTGTCCTCTTTTTACAACAAGGTCATTGTTACTCACTATCATTCTCTGTCATGATTGAGTAATGTGCACATTGAATTGAATTGAATTGAATTGAAAGGATTCTTGTATAGCGCATGGCTACCCTGAGGCATCCCAGCGCTTGCAGCTACGAAAGGAGGAAGTTGAAGAAGGACAAGGTCAGGTATCATAATTTTGTAGAAAAGAGCAAAGTTTTTAATTTCTTACGGAAGAAAAGATGGTTGGGCTCCTGTCGAAGCGAGAGGGGCATAGAGTTCCACAACCTTGAGGTGTTGTAGGAGAAGAGGCGACCACCCGTACGAGCTTTATTGATTCTGCTGACTTGTGCCAGGTTAAGCTCGTTGGAAGGGAGATTTCTGGGGGTTCTGTGTGGTTTAATCAGATTGGTAAGAATGGGGGGGCCTTTACCCTGAAGATTTTTATGAGCTATACAGAGGGCCTTGAAATGTACCCGTTCCTGTATGGGTAACCAGTGGAGTGATTTCAATGCTGGTTTGGCTGAGGAGCGGTGGTTGGTGCTCGTCAGCAGTCTAGCGGCGGAGTTTTGTACCACCTGTAATTTCAGGATTACAGAGGCTGGGGCTCCTAGGTAGAGCGCATTCCCGTAATCCAGCCTCGACAAGATCATGGCTTGGAGCAGGATTTTTCTGGCTCTGTCGGGCAGTTGAGGGAGGATTTTACGGATGGATTTGAGCAAGCAGAAGCAGGTGGCCACATCTGCTGCTAATGTTTGGGAAAGCTTTTAACATTTATAGCTTTCCACATGGCTCCATCTGCTTTATCCCCAATAGGTATTATATATGTTGCTTCCTTGCCCACTAGCCCCTCCCTGTCTAAAACCCATTTATTTCTAACCAAACCACTTCTCACAGAAACGTTTTATTTTCTAACAAGCTCCTGCTTCAGATCAAAGGCATCAGATGGTTACATAGATTGCAAATTGAGATAATTATTAACATTTCGATTATAATTGCATTTAAATAGCACAAGTATTTGAAGCACAATAAGGCAATTCAGTGACAATTTTCCAACCACACAATGCTGCTCCACGCCACAGAATAACACTTAATTCCACACAATTCCACTCCATGTCACACAATTCCACTCCACGCCTCACAAGTCCACTCCAGTCCACTCAGTTCCACTCCAGTCCACACAGTTCCACTCCAGTCCACACAGTTCCACTCCATTCCACACAATTCCTCTTCACACAATTCCTCTCTACTCCTCACAATTCCACTCCACAGTACATATTTTTTACGTTACACAATTCGTCTCTACACCATGCAATTCCACTCCATGCCACACAATTCCATTACACACAATTACACTCTACTACACCAGTCATTGCCACCCAATGACACTGCATGTCATTTCACTTGATTCCACTCCATTCAATTCCACTCCATGCCACAGAATTCCACTACTCTTCATGCCACAGAGTTCCAATCCACTGTACAGAATTCCCCTCCACTCCACACAATTCCACTCGATTCCACCACACACAATTTCACTTCACTCCACTTCACACAATTCCAATCTATGCCACAGAATTTCACTTCACTCCATGCAAATCCACTTCACTACACAATTCTACTCCACACCACACAATTCCACTCCATGCCACAGAGTTCCAATCCACTTGACACAACTCCTCTCGACTCCACACAATTTCATGCCACACAATCCTACACCACTCCATGCCACACTATTCCACACCACAAAATTCCACTCCACTCCTCACAATTCCACTCCATACTACACAATTCCACGTCACTCCACTCCATGCAACACAATTCCACCGGACACAATTCCACTCCACTCTACACAATTCCACGTCACTCCACTCCATGCTACACAATTCCACCGCACACAATTCCACCATACACCACTCTGCACAATTCCACTCCAAACAATTCCACTTCATCCCATGCCACACAATGCTACTCAACACCACACAATGCCACTCCACTCCAACAATGCCACTCCACACACTGCCACTCCACTTTACTCTGCACAATGTGACTCTACTCCACTCCACACCACACAATGCCACTCCATGCAATGCTACTGCATGCCAGAAAATGCTACTTCACTTGGCACCACACAATGCCACTCCACACCACACAATGCAACTCCACACCACACAATGCCAATCCACTCATTGCCACTCCATGGCACACAATGCCATTCCATACCACCAAGTGCTACTCCCACCACACAATACCACTCAGCTCCACCAATACCATCCCACTCAATGCCACACAATTCCACTCCATTCCTCTAGTCCAAACAATGCCGTTCCAGTCAATACCCCTTCACTCTACTCCACGAATTCCACTCCACTCAATTGTAATTGTATTTATTTAGTACTTACTACCCCAGACGAGGCATGGAAGGGCTTTGCGGCATGCCACTGCACTCTACTTCAAGCCACACAGTGGCACTTCACTCTACACAGTGTCACTCCACTCCACACAATGCCATTCCAAACCACACAAAGTCACTCTGCTCAACTCCACACAATGCTACTTCACATTACACAATGTCACTCCACTTTTCACAGTGCCACTCCACACAATGCCACTTCACACCACACAATGCCACTCAATGCCACACAATGCCACTCCACACAACACTCCATGACATTCAACTCCACATAATCCCAATCCACTCCATGCCATACAATCAATGCTTCCTCTAAATGTTTTCCTCTATGTGTGGCAATAAAGGTGCTCCATGCACTACAGCCAAGTTTGCGTGCACCTTAGACAAGCAACAACTTAATATATACGTATGTCAAGTCAGCAAGCTATCAAAATCAGTGGGGTAGCAAGGATGCTGTAGGTCCTAAGACCAAATAGAAACAAGCATTTGCAATGCAATAGGTCTCGCATTTACGCAAGTTTAAGCTATTGGCATTGCAAATGACAATGACTCTTATTTATGTTTTTAAAAATAAAAGGCATTGTTATTTGCAATGTCACTAGCTCAAACTCGCGTAAATGCGAGACCTATTGCATTGCAAATGCTTGTTTTAGAGGATTCCAGTGGACCAGGATACCCCACGTTTGGCTGTGTCTGTTCCCCAGCTAGCAGCCTGGCCAGGTTTGTCATGGTTCAGAGGGGTCCAAGGAACCTGAGTGGCTGGTCCCCGGCTGTCATATGATTGCCATGAGAGTCCCGAATCAGCCAGGGTCACCCAAAGTTTTATATTAATGGCCGGCCCCCGGCTGACAACCATCATCACTGTACTTCGATACACACATTTGCTTGTTTGGGTAGTTTTTGTTTAGGAATTTCAGAATAGGGTAGTCGGACACTAGACAGGATATGACGGCCTGCCTGCACGTGCAGATCCCTATACTTTTTAATGAAGGCTTAAGGAGCTGCCTCCTCTCTGCTACCATCTCGGGGCAAGTGCAGGAGAGTTTTTTTGTTAGAGCCGAATAAGCGTCAACCTCTGTCGCCAGAGTACCGTCATACAGGTTTTTCAGCTTGTGTAGGTGGTCAACCCAGGCAGCACAACAGCAGCTTTAGTTTCAAGTGAAGCAGATATCTGCAGGCTAGGTACCACGCTCTATTTTGCTTCATCATCCAGGCGTGACATCTTTTTGCATTCTTCTCTTTATCTTTTAGGAGAGAGATTTTGGCCATTGCAGCATTGACTAATTTTTCAAAAGCATTATAGGACAGTGGCGGAGCCCAAAGATTCCCAAGGTGCAGATTTATTAAAGATTGATCCAGCCACCCGTTGACGCTGCTGTGATGGTTACAGATACCCCTGTTGTCGATAGCAGAGTTTTGGGCTCTGCATGTTTTAGTTTAAAGCAGCACTTGACAATTGCCCCTCCCGCCCGATTGATTGCCTCGTTTGGCCGAACTCCAGCCGAATTTGACTTGGAGAAGAGCTCTGTGCTAAGGTCAACACATAACAACAAACTTTTGTTTGAAGTCAATCCACCACGGCCGAGTCATGACCGGAAAGTTAAGGTTGGCGAGATTTTTGCTGCCATTTTCAAGTGTTGGGCCTTTCAATTTCTTGCTCAAAGGTTTTAAAGCAGCGATTAAGGTATTGTTCTTATTTGTGATGGTTTTGAAGCTGGTGATTAGCACCCCTAGGTACTTGTATTTAACTGTATCTACAAAGTGAGTACTCAGATGCCAGGTTACATTTTTCTTGATTGCTTTGTCAACCATTATCCCCTTGGTTTAGATTTGGTTAATGACCAGGCCATTTTGCGGGGCATAGAAGTGCATTGTATTTATCAATCCCTACTTAGGTTGGGCTGCACAAGACCACATTGTCTGCGTATAATAAGTGATTCAACGATACTGTGCCAACTCGGGGAGCATGGCTGTTGGATTCGTCAAGAACAGGTGAGATGTCAGTCATAAAGAAGTTGGAAAGGCATGGGCCCAGCACACACCCCAGCTTTAAGCCTTGTTAAGTATAGATGTTTCGTGACAGAAGGGAGCCATCTCCGATTTAAATCCACGCCTATGTTTGGCTGTGAAGTGACTCATTGGTTTAGAGCAGGTGTGAAGGTATGTTCCAATCCCCGAACTTTCTCTAGAGCTTCTCTCAAGTTACACACAAGCAAAAGCTGAGTTGTATTCAACAAAGGAGAGATAGGTCCTCTCATTCTGCTTTCCCATTTGATCCAGTAGAATGGTAAATGCCAAGATGTTAGTGATGGGGTCAGAACCCCTCCTGAAACCAGATTGCGATATTGGGATTATTCAATTGGCGTCCGCCCAGGCGGTCAGGTCGTCTAGGAAAAGAGATGGGAAGTATTTTGCTTCATTGTCTAGAAGTGTGATGAGGCATTAGTTTTCTGGCGTGTTTTTGTCTCCTCCTTTGTGAAGTGGGGTGATGACTGTGCCTTGCCATGAGTCGGGTAAGACACCCATATGGACTGCATTGGAGTAGGGGGTAGTTGGCTTTCCTGCCCAGTACTGCAGATTTTGTTAGTAGATAGTCTGGGGTATTCCATATGGCCCGGGGGGCACGTCCCTTCTTGTTCAGATGGTTGTACTCCTTCTGGATTGAGGAAAAAATGTATATCTGCATCTGAGGACAACTGAACTTGTGGAAAGTGGTCCCCGTGCGGGGATTACATGAGGTGTGTGCCCCCGTTAACGGGCTGATCTGCTGCTGTGATGACCACTTTTGTGGGATTTGGTGCTGATGAGGGTTCTTTCCACGGAAGGGCTGGGTTGTCTAACAGCTGTGATGTTGGAAGTGCCTCTAAGAGTACTGGAGTAAGGCAGCTGGTTCATTTGCTGCAGAGAAGTGTTTCCTGAGAAAAGCGAACCAGCACTCGTCCCTGATGGGAGTGTTCCGTAAGGGCTGCTGTTGTCAGTTTAGATTATTCCCCCTTGACCAGAAGTTTCTCAAGTTGGTTTGCTTGCTGTCATGAACAGTTTGGCCTAAAAGTTATCTGTGTTTTTTCTGATCTCAAACTAGAGGGAGTTGGCGTATTCTTTTTTTGCAGCCCTTAGTGTCTATGCTGTTTGTTGTTTTAGTACTACCCCTACGAGCCACCCTCAGTACCTGATTAATTTTTTTCTTGGCCAAGCGACAGGCTACTGATCTATCTCTGGGTTTTTGGCAGTGTCCTAGTGGTGCTGAAAACGTTGTCCTGAATGGGCCACCGTGTTATGGTTTTTATTTGAAAGTAGGTCAGTTGAAAATGTTTGCCATATTGCTAGTTGGGATAAGTTTTGTCGTTGACATTCTTCTAGGACAACCTTTGCGCTGTTCGCGATCTTCACTATAGATGTTGCTGACCGTTTCAGTTTCTTGTAGTTCATTGTAAATTGAGAGTGAAACGTGACACACCGCTCTCAACAACCTCTCTGAGGTCTAAGACCAATGTTCGTGGGAAGTGATCACCCCCGCAACGCTCTGCAAATTGGAAGGAACAAACGGCAGGAAATGGAGGGAGTGATAGGAAGGTGTAATCAATAATGGACTCCGATAGTGGGCCAATGTAAGTGAGTTATGCCGGGCAATCATCAGGTGATCTACCATGAAGTGCTCTTATACCGAGGTGCTGGATGTCTAGCATAAAGGTGTTGCCGTGTTTGTCCTTCCAGTCCCTGGAGTTTCACACCTGGGGCTGTATGTTACAGTAATTGTTCTTTTGTCATTTGTTCTAGAGCTGATCAGGTTCTTGTTGAAATCTCCTGTGATGATAAAATCGGTTCCCAGGACGCGGTGTATTTTGTGTAGGATAATTGTTTAGATTTTTTTCTTGATGTAACTATTTTTTGTGTTTGAAGTGGGTTGAATCTAGACGTTTATTGTGATCAATGCCATCTTGGTGTTAAACTGGTGAGTAATGTGATCAGGATGCCTGGACCTGGTTCTTTCAACATCTCTATTTGTTCTGCCAGTGACAGTGAAATATTGGTGCCCCCTTCCCCCAGCAAGGCGACCAAATGTTTTTGTTTTTTCTGCCAGTTTGTGAAGGACTGAGTGCTGGGTGGTGAGACTGCCCATGTCTCCAGGAGATTAATTAATAACACAAGTGGTCCATCTGAGGGAAGTGTGGCCCTTGATTTCCACGGCAATATTTTCAGAGAACCCTTCTTACAGATAAGGTTTGTTTATGAGTTTAGTGCATTTATTTGCATTACAATGGAATATTGTCTCAAAAATTAATGAAGACAAGAATTCAGCAATATCAATAACAAAATAAGGTGCTCCTGTTTAGTGATGGTGCAGTAAAAAGTGATACAGTGAATAGTGTACAGGTGCTATGTACACGTGACTGATAGGGATAATGCGATGTTATCAATAACACTCGTATTCCAAGTGTTGAAATCCACAATGGCATTTTTTTTTTAAATGCATTGAAAATTGTTGACGTTTCGACCGACAATGCCAACTTAATCTGAAAGGGGTCATCATCAGGACAACAGATTGAAGGAGACACCAGAAGAATTGTGGCAGCAGTCCTACAATACTAAGAAGTAACTCTGGGGTACATCATGCAGCTTTTTCCATGGGTAACAATTGTAACACGATTAAGTGTTCATTTAAACAGCAACACAACACCGATTCCTTATGTGTTGTTGGTTATGATTGCCATTGAGAAGCGAGTGGAAAAGTGATAGTAAATCACATAAATCTGTTGCCAGACAAAACTTGTCACAAGGATCGGTATTGTTTTAAAGGCGCGCTGCAGCTGGAAGGAAACCAAGGCTCCTGGATGGCAATTATAGCAAATTGGTATTGGAAGGGAAATTTGTCATCAGTCCCAAGTTTGCTTTCCAAGCAGGCATTACTCCAGGAGCATAGTTTAAGGGAGGTTTGACAGAAACTTTTCCCTGGTCTGAGCGTCAGTTTCTACTCTTTGGGGCTGATTCCGATTCAGGAAAAACCGCTCCGAATAGCCGTTCAGAGCGTTTTTCCCGTACGGATCGTACCCTGCAACGTTCCCCGCACGTACGACGAAGTACGATTCGTACCAGGAGCCGTACTCCGTACGAGTCGTACAGAGACCGTACAACTCTAATCTCCGTGCGATTCTCCCTCGGAACCCGCTGTACGCGACATCTGTACGGTTCGCGGATGGTTTTTATGACCCAGCAAGTACGATAAGTGTCGGGTACGCACCGTACGGCCCTTTTTCTATGGGAGCTGAAAACAGCCGTAAAAGCAGAGTTTGCGCCGAAACAGGTACGGAACAGCCCCTCCTGGTACGGTGCGTACACCCATTGTACATGGGGTACGGTGCGTACACCCATCATACATGGGGTACGGTGCGTACACCCTGCGATCATGGGGTACGGTGCGTACCCCTGCGATCATCGGGGGTACGCACCGTGCCACTGCGATAATGGGGTGTACGGACCGTACGGTGTGTGTCTGTTTGTGTGCTTTTCCGTACGACTCGCCCTTACCTGACGTGGACCGTACGAATCGCGTCCTCATACCCCGGTCCGGATCGTACTCGTCGGGTTGTACGGCATGTGTACAAGTCGTACGGCATGTGTACGAGTCGTACGGTTCACGGTTTCAGCCTTGCAATACGTACGGATCGCGACGATTCGGACGGATTCACAGAATACGTATCGTACTACACGACTCGGACGGACGGGTACGATTCGTACGGAGAGGGCTCCGGATACATATCGTACAGACGGTTTTTTCCCCGAATCGGAATCAACCCCTTTGTGTTTAAAGCTCCTGAGAGCCAGCCCCAGTCGGGCTCTCGGTCTAATTAGGTTTTTCTGCAATTTGACTTGCCGGTGCTTTGGCATGGATTGGTGAATTACTATGTATTCCTCTCAGCACCGAAAGGGTCGATGAAATGGTAGCGCTTATTTTAGAAGGGAAAGTTAGTGCTCGGAGGGCTGGGCAGCGAGGGCAAACATAGGGCATGATTTTTATTCCCCATTTCCTTAACGACCTCTGTGTCTTTGAGAACTAACGTCTGAATTGCTGTTGATGAAAAAAAAAAAAACATCATGCATTCTTTCAAAGGGAGCCTGGCGTCCAGCAAAAATTAGACTGAAGTGATGTCCTCGGAGGCAATATGCGCCAGAGAAGGGAGGGCCCTAAACAGCTTTAAAAGAATTCCCCAGTTTAGGATGTCCTGGCAGCCCTTAGACTCAAAAGTAGGGTAGAAAACAAGATTGTTTCTTCCTACTGGCGGTGAAGATGAACTGGCCCAGATGAAGTTGCTTCCTTTTTTTTGTTAGATGTAGTAGATATAATACTTTGGGTGTTGTGTTTCGATACATCTGTAATGAAGTTCCTTGACATGGGGCAATTCTCTGAGTGGGAGTAAGGTGGAGATTCGTCTCAGGGTGAGGCACTGCGTTTCTAGGGCTGGAAGTTGTAACAGAGGTTTGAGTGTTTTACTGATTAGTGATATTTTTGATACGTTTTTCTGAAGTGACCAGAGATTGTTGTCTGGGCTGAGGAGCTTCTGCACAGCCCCGCAATGTATCTAACCCGGCTCCTACCACGTGGGGCAGCCGTCAAGTGGTCCGCTTTTAAGGCGTGCAGTTTTGGTGTTACAGGAATTGATGCTCCCCGAGGTGAAGTTTAAGGTTGTTCTCTCAATACATTGTGAAGTGCATTGGCGGTTTGCAGCACTGCTCAGCGACAAAGAGGAGGACTTTTCTGCGTTCTTTTGTGTAAAAATGGGGTAGAGCTTTTTAGGTTGTATAAAGTTTGGAAGACTTGAGAAACCCATTAACTGTTCCTAGCTTTCCTCAGCCTTTTCTTTTGTCACTTAGTGAGAAGTGTATTTGAGGATGCGGGTACTAAGTCACTTTGAGGGTGGTCCTTTAAGAGGCCTGTCTGTTTCTGGTTATCTGCTGAGTTGTGATCCCTAAAGAGGTAGCCAAATGGATGAATAATTCCTACTTGAAGTTGAATGGAGAAAAGACAGAGATGATGATTTTAGGACACTTGGCCCTTTTTGAACCTGAAGTAATGTGGCCGGCCTGCCTGGGTCATGTTCCAGCACCCAAGACCCAGATGAAAAGCCTAGGCATTTGGCTTGATCAAGACATGAGCTTTAAGGTTCAGGCGCGTAATGTTGCGGCCTCCTGTTACGGCATCCTATAGATGCATCGCAAAGTCCTCCCACTTCTTCCCTTCCGGGCTAGAAAGCTCATGGTCTAGGTGCTCATTCTATCGCGCCTGGACTATGGCAATGCCCTTTACTTAGGAGCCCAGGCCCGACCATTTCAGAACTACAGACAGTGAAAAATTGTGCAGCCAGGATCCTTCAGGAGATTCCAAAATGTCAATCTGTAAAACCAGCCTTTAAATCTCTCCATTGGCTCCCCACCAATGAGAGAGTTAATTTTAAGGCTATGTGTATTGTTCACAAGATGCTAGCAGGGAAGGGACCTCCATCAATCGTTCTATTGTCCGGCCTTACCTGGCGAATAGGCGCCTGCGTTCCGACGATCTGCGTCTAGCCGCAGTTCCCAGGATCCTAAAGGCTAAAAGTGGGGGCCGCCTGTTTTCTTATAATGCCGCTAGGTTCTGGAATACCCTTCCACTTCATCTGCATAAAGACCCAACTATTTGGCCTTTCGTAAATTGTTACAAACTTGGGTATTCCCTTAGTATGGCTGTGGTGTCTATCATTTTGCCGCTGTCACCGCTGGGATGCCCCTGAGTAGCTACGTGCTTTACAAATGCTTTTTCATTTCATTCTATCTCTGGTCGCTTGCTGACATTGTTGGCTCACAGTTAGGAGGCCAGGATTGGCAGCAGTGACCTTACTTTCTGCATTTTCCTGTATTTCTGTAGATTAGTGATCTGTCTTTGAGAGGCAGCTCATACTGGATTTTAGGTCCGTGAAAAGTAGGTTTAGAGTGTTAGGTAGGGTTCCAAGTGTGTTAACAATGTGGGCACACGAGCAGGTGGTTTGTTGGAGATATGTAGCTGTCTGGGCTTCAATGATTACGTTGTTTAGACAGTTTAGAATCGATGCATGAAACGTGTACAGCAACGATGTTTCAGAGGTCTACTTGCTAGTCCAATTTGAGTGAATGGTAATTTAGGGCATCTGCAAATGCTTGAAAGGTTTTGAATAGCAGAGACCAGGTGTCTGAACTATAGCTGTTTTCTATGTTTTCCTTCCTCGTGGGTTTTCTGTTGCTAGTGATTGTGTGAATGGGGGATTAGTATGCAGGAGTCAGTCAGCTGATCCAGCCATAAGTTTGGCGTTTGTGTATGTGATATCCTTTATCTGCTCCATTGCCGGGATTAGTGTACCTTTGATTGTCTCTGCCATATGTGCAAGTGTTGACCTCATGGAGGTAGTTAAGTCTAGCTGTGTTGAAGCTTGATCGGTGTCATTGGGAGTGCTTATGACTGGTTGATGCAGAGATGGCTTTGAATGCGTTGTTGGGGAGTAGATAACTGAATTAAATTTCCAGTGGTGGGAGTGCACTTGTGAAAAGATGCTTCAATCGCGTAGGTCATGCGTGTCCCCCGGGCTGTTGCTCGGAGAGCATGAACCTCTTCTTTTGTGGTTTGTTTTTGTAGGTGGAGCGAGGGCGAGGACTGCATGGGCTTAGCTGAGTTAACTATCTCAGTTGCCTCTACTAACAGTAGGGCGTGTTGTTCCTGTAGCATGTGGGCGTCACCCAGGTGACTGTGTATCATGGTGAAATCAGGGAAAAACGCCACCACCACGCTTTCTCTGACGGAACCCACTCTTATTGCAGTGCCTCACTTTCCACAGCTGCCTCACAGTTCAGCCTTGTAGTGCCTTCTAGGGCTCTACTTCTGTTGGTCTTGTCTGAGTATCCTCTGTGGGCTGTGAGTCCACCGGTCCTGGCCCTGCGCCTTGAGCATGGGGCCTTGAGAGCTTCTGAGGGCACACAGGGTGGGACAGGACAACCAAAAAAGGGCTGGCAAGTCACAGCTAGCGCGGAATGCAGGGTGAGTGAGCAAACAAACGCGCTGGAGGGGGCCGATATGGCAAGCGGCAGTGCAGCAGTTCGGTGAAATAGCAGGTGGCAATGGCTTGTTCCCTTTAAGCTAGCACTGCACCACAGCTGCTTTATTGAGCAAGGCAGTCCTACCCCTTACCTCAAGCGGTGTAACCATATCTACGTGGTGACTCAACTCTCTACTCCCAGCGCTCATTATGCTCCACGCTCTGAGCACCTGCCTTGCCTCACCCACTCTCCAGGTCCGACTGTGGTGGAATCCAACGTCATTGGCTGCAACACAGTAATCAATCAATCAATCAATCAATCAGAACATTTGTAAAGCGCACTACTTAACCGTGAGGGTCTCAAGGCACTGGGGGGGGGGTGCTGCTACTGCTCGAATAGTCAGGTCTTGAGTGATCTTCTGAAGGTTAGCAAGTCCTGGGTCTGTCGTAGGCAGACGGGTAGAGTGTTCCAGGTCTTGGCGGTGAGGTGTGTTGTATCCCACCAACCATGTTGTGGATGTTACCTAGTGATGGTTACCATGCTAACTCAGAATGTTGGGAGAAGCTGCTCAGTGGATGAAGGCAGTTGATGCAGATGCAGACATGCCTAGGGGTTGCTCCATGTAACTTTAATAAATACATTACTATCCTAATCTACAAGTCTACTTTGTAATAATGGCGACGAGGATGGATTGGAGAAGAAGATGACAAAATTATAACTTCTAGTTATTTTGAGTTGGACAATCCCTGGCGCAAAGAATGTTCAAATCCAGAAGCACTTTGTATGTAGTGCTTGGAGTTGCTGGTTCATGGAAATCATCAGGAAACTTGGTAGGAACAATTACGTTCATTCCTTGGGTTGGCGGAATTTTATTCAAAATGTGTCCACCATTTTGCCGATAAAGTGCATGTCCTGAGAGTGTTAATGAAAAAAGATAATACGTTCGCATGGACGGATGAGTGCCAGAAAGCATTTGAAGCGATTAAGCAGACCCTCCAGGATATCGCGATTTGTAAAAAAATCGCGAAATCGGCAATTTCATTGTAATGCCGCGATATTTGCACATCCGGACGCCAGTGATAGAAACACTAGGTTCCAGGCAGCGAGACGTCCGTTTGAAATCAAAACGGGACGTGAAGACATTGCCACACTGAGTGTCCATGTGGCACGTCGCTTTTCCAGACGGAATTGTATCCGGGCTATTTGCAGGAGCATTGACTGCGGGTAAAACCGTGAGTTTTTTGCAGGAGAGTATCAAAAAGTTTGGTCTTCTCTGTTTGGTCCTCACGGTGTGGGCACACCTTAGCGTGTGTGGACCCCCGAGGACGTTTTTTTTTATTGTTAAATTGGTCCTGAAGAAAGCTGAGCTGAGATAGCATAGACAGCAGAAACATGTTGACCACCCACATAAAATCACTAGGGTTCTAATCTAAGCCGCTAAGTGACTTCACATCTTTTATTGTGAACAATTGACCCTGTAATAAAGTTTTTGGGGTCCAGTTGGGATCTTTTAATTCACTATTCACTGATCACTCATCACACTATCATAACACCAGCTCCGCTGCAATTGCAGGCGTTGAAGCACACAGGAGGGATATTCCCCCTCCTGTGACGAACCCCATGATGAAGCATGTCACCACTAGGGTGAGTGAGGGTTCTTTTAAAAGATAGTTTCTTCTTCTTGTTTCATTTCCGTTTTGTTTTTTGACCACAGGTATAGTCCAGTCACTGTGTGTGTTCGCTCACCTAGGCAATTTTGTCTTTTAGAAATTCACAATAGTAGGCTCTCTTTTGTTGAAATAATTACCTAGTGATGGTTACCATGCTAACTCAGAATGTTGGGAGAAGCTGCTCAGTGGATGAAGGCAGTTGATGCAGATGCAGACATGCCTAGGGGTTGCTCCATGTAACTTTAATAAATACATTACTATCCTAATCTACAAGTCTACTTTGTAATAATGGCGACGAGGATGGATTGGAGAAGAAGATGACAAAATTATAACGTCTAGTTATTTTGAGTTGGACAATCCCTGGCGCAAAGAATGTTCAAATCCAGAAGCACTTTGTATGTAGTGCTTGGAGTTGCTGGTTCATGGAAATCATCAGGAAACTTGGTAGGAACAATTACGTTCATTCCTTGGGTTGGCGGAATTTTATTCAAAATGTGTCCACCATTTTGCCGATAAAGTGCATGTCCTGAGAGTGTTAATGAAAAAAGATAATACGTTTGCATGGACGGATGAGTGCCAGAAAGCATTTGAAACGATTAAGCAGACCCTCCAGGATATCGCGATTTCGCGATTTGCAAAAAAATCGCAAAATCGGCAGTTCCGTTGAAATGCCGCGATATTTCCACAAACGCCCGAAAAATCCGCCGTTTTGCCGTGAGACAATAGAAAGGGTGTGTCTCTCGGGGTCGGGGCGCTTCTTAATGCCCATTCACACTCAGATCCAGCCATTCCAGGATTTCGCGGAACAACCAGCAGGAGACCAGGGGGAGAGAGAAGCGGCAGCGGACAACCAGCAGGCGACCTGGGGGAGAGAGAAGCGAAGCGGCAGCGGACACGGCGACTCTTCTCCAGCCCCCAGCCCACCCCAGGAACACGGAAGCGGTAGTGGACACGACGACTCGGAGACCAGGGGAGGAAGTGGCACCGGCAGGCAGGAGACGTGAAGAACAGGTACAGTCCTTCACGCTGTGGGGGCCCGCCGCACACAGGGCACGCGGCGGGCCCCGGGGCCCTAATTCTTTTTTAAAATGTTTTGCTGTGGGGGGCCGCCGCACATGGGGCACGCGGCGGGCCCCGGGGGCCGTAAATCTTTTTTTTAATGTTTTGCTGTGGGGGCCCGCCGCACACGGGGCATGCGGCGGGCCCCGGGGGCCGTAAATCGTTTTTTTATGTTTTGCTGTGGGGGCCCGCCGCACACGGGGAACGCGACGGGCCCTTAGGGCCGTAAATCTTTTTTTAATGTATTCCTGTGGGGCCCGCCGCACACGGGGCACGCGGCGGGCCCCGGGGGCCATACATCTTTTTTTTATGTTTTGCTGTGGGGGCCCGCCGCACACGGGGCACGCGGCGGGCCCCGGGGGCCATACATCTTTTTTTTATGTTTTGCTGTGGGGGCCCGCCGCACACGGGGAACGCGACGGGCCCTTAGGGCCGTAAATCTTTTTTTAATGTATTCCTGTGGGGCCCGCCGCACACGGGGCACTCGGTGGGCCCCGGGGGCCATACATCATTGTTTTTAATGTATTCCTGTGGGCCCCCCCGCACACGGGGCACACGGCGGGCCCCGGGGGCCCTAATTCATTTTTTATGTATTGCTGTGGGGGCCCGCCGCACACAGGGGCACGCTGCGGGCCCTGGGGGGCCTAATTTATTGATTGTGAATGTACTGTGGGGGCCCGCCGCACACTGGGGCACGCTACGGGCCCTGGGGGGCCTAATCTGGGGAATTTCATAACTCTTTATTTTGGTTCTTTGGCAGAGCGCTGGTAAGTTTGGGTTTCTGGACAAATCTGGGGAATTTCATAATTCTTTATTTTGGTTTGGGGCAATTGTTGTGTTGTCTGTGGGGAAAGGAACTGCAGTTTCAAGAGCCATTGGGCCAGCTGCCGCAGCGCACGGGTAAGTTTGGGGTTCTGGGCACCTCTGGGGAATTTCATAATTGTTTGTTTTGGTTTGGGGCAATTGTTGTGTTGTCTGTGTAGAAAGGAACTGCAGTTTCAAGAGCCATTGGGCCAGCTGCGGCAGCGCACTGGTAAGTTTTGGGGTTCTGGGCCCCTCTGGTGAGTTTCCTAACTCTTTATTTTGGTTCTTTTGCAGAGCATCACAGGGAAGAATCTGCCGTTCCAAGAGCCGTAATTGGGCCAGCTGCCGCAGCGCACTGGTAAGTTTGGGGTTCTGGGCACCTCTGGGGAATTTCATAATTGTTTGTTTTAGTTTGGGGCAATTGTTGTGTTGTCTGTGGGGAAAGGAACTGCAGTTTCAAGAGCCATTGGCCAGCTGCCGCAGCGCACTGGTAAGTTTTGGGGTCCTGGGCCCCTCTGGTGAGTTTCCTAACTCTTTATTCTGGTTCTTTTGCAGAGCATCTTTTCAATCCTGCGCGACTCTGCATCCTGCCTAATGAGAAGAGTGCCTATTCAGCCATCCCTGGTTTGAGCGAAGTTCCCGATCAGGAGCTTCGCCTCTACTTTGAAAATGTAGGCCCAGAACAGTGCAGGCATCTGTTTCTGGAGTGATTGACACGGACCTCTTTTGGCGTGGGCTGGCTGACCGCATTCCAGCTCTTTCCCAACTTGCAGCTGTGTACAAGGACTGTGTGACCAGTTCTGCAGATGCTGAAAGGAGCAACAGCATCTACAAAATTATTCTCTCATCCAGACGACGGTCCCTTTCAGAACAATCGATCCAGGCATTATTGTTTTTAGATTATAACCAGCAGCACAATACTGGTCTAGATTTGGAGTGCTCAGAAGAACTGAACGTACATGGCCAAGATTTACATGCCTTTTAACCAAAACAAATGGCCTGAATTGTAAATAAACAAAATCTACATAGCTCCATGTTGTAAAATAACTCAAACCATAAGATATCTGTGTTTGTTGTCGAAAAAACCCCAAAATAAAATGCCGCTAAATTCCCAGATTTGTGCCGCTAAATTTCCTGATTTGTGCCGCTAAATTTACTAGTTCATGCCGCTATATCCTGGGGGGTCTGTTAAGGAACAGATGTTGAAAGCTGTGGCTTTAAGACCCTTTTAATCCATTAGATCCAAGCATTGTTGTAGTGGATGCAAGTGCATATGGTTTGGGGGCAGTACTTATGCAGAAACACCTGGGTCAAGAGCGGGTGGTGGCATTTGCGTCACGAACACTGAAGGGTGCAGAGTCAACATATTCAGTTATTGAGAAGGAAGCCCTTGCGTGTTGGTGGGGTGTTGATCACTTAAAAAATTATGTTTGGGGGAAACATTTTGAGGTCAGATCTGACCATAGACCGCTCATTGATATTTTCACAACCAAGGGCGCAGGGAAGGCAATACTCAGGATAGCCAAGTGGTTGTATAGACTGCAGGGATACGATTTTACTTTGAATTATTTGCCGGGTATACGTAACATTAATGCTGACTGATTATCTAGGTTACCATTACAGTGTATAGATGTGGATAATGATACTGGTGATGAATATGTGGTGGCTAATGTCTCTGAGTCGTGTAATGGAGCCATCACAGAAAGTGAGTGGAAGGCTGCAGTGGAGAAGGATGCCATTCTAGAGCAACTCATGCAACATCTTAGCGTGTCTACTAGTTCCAGTGTGGAATTGAAAAAACAAATTGGTGAATATTGGACGGTTTAGTCAGAGTTATCTGTTGTGGACAGAATTATCCGCAGAGATGGAAGATTGGTAGTGCCAAGCGGTTTACGTTCCAGATTACTTAATTTGTTGCATGAAGGACATAGTGGAATGTTGGGGATGAAGAGAAGAGCAAGAATGACATTTTGGTGGCCGGGTTTGGACAAAGATGTAGAGGGATGCGTGCGTGACTGCCTGGAGGGTATGTGTAGCGACAAGTCCCATCGAGTTGAGGAGTCTCCTATTGTTCCTACCACGTTTCCTGATAAACCGTGGGAGAGAGTAGCGATGGATATCTGTGGGACATTTAGTTCAAAAGGTATAATGAATAAGTTTGCACTTGTGATGATAGATTATCACTCTAAATGGCCTGAGGTGGCCTTTTCTGATGAGATTAAGGCGTCTAATGTCATTGAATTTTGCGATCAAATTTTCCGCAGGGAGGGGTGTCCAAATATCCTAGTCACTGGCAATGGACCACAGTTCACGGCAGAAGTGTTTGAAAGGTATTTGTCCAAGATGGGTATTGTACACCACACCACAACAGTATACAATCCTAGGGAGAATGGTTTAGTCGAGAGATTTAACCGAGTGTTGAAGGAGTGTGTCCAGTTGTGTGTGAGCAGTGGGGGTGATTGCAAGGAAGCCGTGAAAGAGATGTTATGGAGCTACCGGTCTACACCCCATTCGGTCACCAAGGAAACTCCTTTCATGCTTTTAAAGGGAAGGCAGGCAGGTACCAGAGTGTCTCCAGCGTGGATGCTTAGAGGGAGTTCATATTGCCTAGACAAGAAGGAATTGATGGACATGGTTCGTGTACATCTAGACAAGTACACTAAGAGACATAATGACAAGTTAAAAAACGAAAAAAGAGAGTTTTTTCTTGGTAATTGGGTAAGAACTAAGGTATTCAGCACCCATGGATCTGAAATGTCAAAATGGTCAAAACCTAAAAGCATAGTCAGGTTGAAGGGAAGTAATGTATGGTTGTCGGATGGCAAAAAATTGAATGTTCGTAGTGTCACATTGTGCAATCCTGCGGAGAGACATATGTTGATAGGAAAACCAGATGGCAAAGCATCAAGTGGGGAAAATGAGAAAGTACCTGGAATGAACAGAGTGGCGTGCACTAAGAAACGTCCTAAGTGGCAAGATGATTACGAATGTTAGTAGCTTATTCAGTGTATATATTATACATAGATAGGTGTACAATATGTTATGTTGTTTACTGTCTATATTTCTTGTGTTCATTAGTTAAAATGTTATCTTTGAAATACGAGTGTACATTTTCTATGTAAATCATTTGTTAAGTTTAAGAAGGGGAGATGTGTTGTATCCCAGCAACCATGTTGTGGATGTTACCTAGTGATGGTTCCCATGCTATCTCAGAATGTTGGGAGAAGCTGCTCAGTGGATGAAGGCAGTTGATGCAAATGCAGACATGCCTAGGGGTTGCTCCATGTAACTTTAATAAATACATTATTATCCTAATCTACAATTCTACTTTGTAATAAGGTGGGAGAATTATCTGCCGCCTGCGGTAGCTCTTCGGACATCGGGGACGGTGGCAAGGGCGAGGTCAGTGGATCAGAGTTGGCGGCTCGGGGTGTAGAAGGTGAGAGTCTGTTGAGGTATGCTGGTCCGGTGTTGTGAAGTGCCTTGTGTGCGTGGGTGAGGACCTTGAAGGTGATCCTCTTGTTGACGGGCAGCCAGTGCAGGTTTCCCAGGTGGGGAGTGATGTGGCTGCAGCTAGGGAGGTTGAGGACCAGGTGTCCATAGAGGGCGTTTCCGTAGTCCAACCTGCTGCTGACGAAGGCCTGGGTGACCGTTCTTCTTGTTTCGGTGGGGATCTACCTGTAGAACCAGCGGAGCATGCGGAGGGTGTTGAAGCAGGAGGATGAGACAGCGTTGACCTGCTTAGTCATGGAGAGGGTGGCGTCGAAGATGACTCCCAGGTTGCGTGCGTGGTCAGTGGGTGTCAGTGCTGTTTCTAATACGGTCGGCCACTAGGAGTCGCCCCAGGCCGACTTCCGTCTTGTCCGAGTTTAGCTTTAGGCAGCTGTTCTTCATCCACTCGGCGACGGCTTTCATTCCTTCGTGGAGGTTGGTTTTGGCAGTGAGGGGGTCCTTGGTGAGGGAGAGGATAAGCTGGGTGTTGTTGGCATAGGAGATGATGTTGAGGTCGTGCAGACGAGCGACGTGGGCGAGCGGTGCCATGTAGATGTTGAACAATGTCGGCCTGAGGGACGAGCTTTGGGGTACGCCGCAGATGATCTCGGTGGCTTTGGAGCAGAAGGGGGGGAGACGGATGCTCTGGGTTCTGCCGGAGAGGAAGGAGGTGGTCCAGTCCAGAGCCTTGTCCCGGATTCCAGCGTCGTGGAGGCGTGTGCATAGGGTACCGTGGCAGACGGTGTCAAAGGTGGCTGATAGGTCCAGGAGGATGAGGGCCGCGGTCTTGCCGTTGTCCAGCAGGGCCCTGATGTCATCGGTGGCGGTGATGAGGGCAGCTTCGGTGCTGTGGTTGCTGCAGAACCAGACTAGAATGGCTCCAAGATGCTGTTCTCCTCGAGGTAGCGGATCAGTTGTTTGTCGATGACCTTCGCCGAGAATGGGAGCAGGGAGATGGGCCAGAAGTTCTTGAGGTCTTTATGGTCGGCCTTGGGTTTCTTCAGTAGGGCGTTGATCTCGGCGTTCTTCCAACTCTCCGGGAAGGTAGCCATCTCAAAGGAGATGTTGATGGCTTTCCGGAGATGGGGTACGATGGTGGTGCTAGCTTTGTTGAAGATGAGGTGTGGGCAAGGGTCTGACGGAGAGCCAGAGTGGATGGTATTCATTATTTTGATGGTGTCGTTGTCGTTTATGTTGATCCAGGAGAGCAGCAGGGGGTCAGTGCTGATGGTGGACGTGGGGACGGAGGTCTCAGTGGCTGTCGGGAAGGTCGAGACACTGAAACTGATGTGGATGTCTGCGATCTTGCGGTGGAAGAAAGTGGCATGGTAGTTGCACAGGTCTTGCGAAGGTGTGATGTCGTTGATGTTGGAGCTGGGGTTGGAGAGTTCCTTCACGATGTTGAAGAGCTCTTTGCTGTTGTGTGCGTTGTTGTCTAGGCGGTTTTTGAAGGAGGTCCTTTTGGCGGATCGGATGAGCTAATGGTGTCTGCGGGTGGCGTAGCTGTCCGGTGTCTGTTCGCGGTGCTATTTCTTCTTGAGTTTTCAGCAGGCCTGGAGGTCCTCGGTGAACCAGCTGGCTTTCATGCTGATGTGTCTGTTGGAGGGTTTTTTGATCGGGCGAGAGTGTTGGCGCAGTCTTCGATCCACAGTCTGAAGTTGCGGGCGGCGGTGTCGGCAGGTGGGCTCTGGACGAGGGTGGTTTTGAGCTGATCTTCGGTGACTATGGTCCAGCAACGGCGGGGGATCTGTTGGGTGTGGTGGTGCGTGGTGGGTTTCCGGAAGGTGAACTGGATGCAGCGATGGTCGGTCCAATGGAGCATGGTGGTGTGGCTGAAGGCGACGTGGGAGCTTGCGGAGAAGATGGGGTCAAGCATGTGGCCGGCTAAGTGGGTGGGTGTTGTGACGAGCTGTCTGATTCCGAGGTTGGCGAGGTTGTCAATCAAGGTGGTGGAGTTGGTGTCGTTGTTGTTCTGGATGTGGAAGCTCAGGTCCCCGAGGAGGATGTAGTCTGTGGAGGCGAGGGCGTGTGTACTGACGAGGTCAGAGATGGAGTCGCTGAACTGTGGTCAGGGTCCGGGGGTCTGTAGATGAGGGTTCCTCTGAGGGTGGTGTTGGGGTCGGTGTGGATCTGGAAGTGCAGGTGTTCGGCGGTGCTGAGTGTGTCGTCGGTGCTGGACGAGATTCTGAGAGTGTTCCTGTGGACGATGGCGATTACTCCACCTGTTCCGTTGGTGCGATCCCTGCGGGTGATCTTGTAGCCGTCGGGGATGGCTATGGCAATGTTGGGTGCTGAGGAGGGGTTCATCCAGGTCTCCGTCAGGTAGGCGACGTCTGGGGAGGTGGAGTTTAGTAGGTCCCAGAGTTCAACGGCATGTTTGCGGGTGGAGCAGGTGTTGAGAAGAATGCAGTTGAGGTGGTTGAGTTCTTTCACGGTGGGTGGAGTTGTGGATTGGATGCTGGTTAAGTTGCAATTCTGGCAGGTGAAGGGTCCTTAGGTGCGGCCCGGAAGCAGGTGTGCGGTCGTCCGGTGTTGAGTGCGAGGAGGGTGCTGGCATCGTAGCAGAGACCGGCGTCGTGGCGTTTGCGGGGGCCAGGGGTTCTAGCGCTGGGCGCAATCTGGGCGCAGATGGCTTGCCTTTGGCGTGCCAGTGGCGCGGCCGCCATATAAGGGAAGGTGGGAGGGAGGAGCAGCTGGGAGGCGGGAGCGGGGCAGCGAATGGGCGAGCAGGGGGCGGGCCGCAGGGGTGCAGTGGCGGGAAAACGGGTAACAGAAGGCAAAATAGGGAAGAAAAAGCAACAAAAACAGAAGAGGCAAAGAGGCAAAAATACAATTAGCAGGCAACAATTAACAGAGGCAATAATAAACAGGTCTCTTTACAGTGACTGGTTTTGCTTGTAGTGGTTCTGAGTTTCTAGAATAAAACTAAACTGAGGAAAGGCATTTTATAAAAAGGAACGGCGATACCCAGGAAACCATACCTGGAAAAGATCAACTCTGCACCCAAGGTTTTTTAAAGCATAGCGAGGATTAACTGAAAAAGTATCATTCTTCTTTGCAGCTACAAATATCTCCTGGTTTAACAATTCCCTCAGAGAACCCTTTGGGAAGTGTAATATACAATGATCCCAGGATATTATTTAGCCACTGCTTCTGCAAATTAACTCACTGAGTTAAATTCCAGGTGTAAACCCTGAATAGGAACTGATGACTCAAATGTGCTAAATTTATGCTTAATTTTACGCTTGTAGATATTAAGGCCATTTCTCTCCTGGATTGTATTCAAGGCCATAGCTAAACGTTTGGGGTAATTTTTACTTTCTAGATTTTCAATAAAGGCAAGAAGTGCCTTTTCCCCAGTGAGATATAAAATGTATTTAATTCCCCGGCATGCGCCATTGCTTTGATGGCCAATTGTTTAAGGTGTTTATTATGTACATCATGAGAGAAAGGTTCTTCCAAGGTAGCGTAAGACTCTACCATCTCTAGTTTCTCGGCACCTAGGAGTCAACTAATTGGTTTACAGTGTTTCTTTCTTTTAACGACAATCACCTCCATTTTTGGAAATATTTAAAGAAAGTGATTTTCAGCAAACGTATGTAATGCAGTGAAACTCAGCTGTAGGCCAATTGGAGTTAGGTCAAAAATGACAATATGATCCCATACATCAACAAGTGGATGGGAACCCAACTTTGGAAGGAAATTCTTCAATTGAAGGAATTGAGATGGAAGGCAGTTTAGAAACAGAGCAAACAACAAGGAAGCCAACAATCAACCTTGTTGTAAGTCATTTTCAGTTTATATCCTAGGAAATTAGATCTTTCCATCAATAATCTACACCATGTGATGACAGTTATCCTTTTTAAAAGCATGTTGAGGAATGCCTAGTGCTGACAGCTATCTCCATGAAGTAGGCCTACCTACCCGGTCAAATGTGTTAGAAAAATTAATAAAAAAAGTATTTAATATCTGTGATTTAAAAACAACACATTTATCAGTTAAAGATTGTAAATGACAATGTGATCGATAACAGAGCATTTAGGCTTGAATCCAGATTGTCCCAGTGGATTCTATCATTCTCAAATGTACCATCTTACAAATGATCCAGGATACTCCTTTCAGGCATCTTTCTAGATGAAGCTAGAAAAATAGTTGGCCTATAATTACTCGGGAGTGAAAGACTACCTTTTATTCAAGAGAAAATACTCACAGTCCAGGAATTAGGAATTTGGCCAGTTTTGTAACAGAACAAGAAGGGGGCAAAACATTTCCCCATGACTCTGGATTTGATTTCAACACTGTTACTGGTACTTGATCTCATCCGACTGCTCATGAAGATCTCTCTTTTTTTATATAATCCACTATGTTCTGGCTTGGAGGAGGATCAATTATCTCGGTAGTCTGATTTTGTAGTAATTGAGAAACAATGGTTGTTTTTTCCACTATTGTTGCTGGATTTTCGATATATAGCTTGTAATCTATCAAGTCTTGGGATGGAATAGAGACAATGGTAGTATTCATCCTTGACCCAGATTATACTGCAATTTATCTCCATAGGTGATATGTATTTTTTCATAGCAACTTGATGTGGATCATGGGTCCTCGCAAACATTTTCCCAGCCCCCGGTCTGTAATGTGACCGAGTGCCGCACCGAAGCCAGTTTAGGGGAAGCAAAGCATGTACATCTAGGAGCTGAAGTGAATTGCACAATCAGGAACCAGAAAACTTGGGATCAATCCCTCTTGACCAAATTGTGTGATCCTAGACAATTTACTTTCCCTCCTTTATCTTCTTTATCACATATAAGAGGACCTCGAAATGCATGACTTCAGAATGTTCACTGTACAAAATTTCTCCTGTTTTGATTTTAATAATTTTTTTCACGTATAATAGCAACCCCTGCCACCCAAAGGGTGCACATAACTGACTTGCCTATTAGTTCACTATTGGCATTGTTGTCAGGGAGTAGGGAAGCATGAATGTTTCTAAATTCATGTTTGAAAACTATCACTTTTAAAACTTCTCAGTGCCCTGATATAATCAGATTTACTAAGGTGAAACGGTTCTGCCTGTTAATAAAATACACCTTTTGAATTTTGATGAGACTTTATCATATTTTTACACATTTGTTGCAAGATGTCTAAAAACGAAGTTAAGCTGTGCAGGACACCCTAGTTAGTTTCTTTCTTTAACTGAAATTAACCTTTTAAATAAATAACTCCCTTTTTATTTAACATCTGTTTAATGTTAATGTTGATTCAAGCAAACAGTAGACCATGGCTGCTGTTGACCAAGGGGCTGTATGTGAAGGCCAAGAGGCCTGCATGCAGGACCTAGGCCGTAATTTGATTATCACTGATGTCGATCAAACCAGTTTTTATCATATTCTTTCCATACACTGGCTTGGTCAGCCTTTGCTTGTTTTACAACAAGGCGGTCTGGATCCTGCCCTGCTGGCTTGGCAAAATGTAAGTTTGATGGTAACCCGAGGAACCTAAAGTCCTTTCTAGATACCAGCTGCGGTCTGTGCAGGTAACAGCGGTGGGGCCGATGGGACCACCTGAGGGATGATTTCGAGGGACAATGCTGAGGGAAATTAATTATTTATTGAATTTTCCCTCGCCCTCATCCCTCGAAATCCCTCTACCTGGCCCCACCGCTGTTACCTGCACGGACCGCAGCTGCTAGATACCTGCCAACTCTATTTCACCTTTAAGCTGCGCATCTATGCTTCTGATAGCTCCAAGGTGGGTTTTATAGTCAACAACACCCTTAGAAAAGCCTTAGCATGGGCTATGCCTTTGGTTTCGGGGTGCAGTCCTCTCCTGGACAACTTTGCAGCCTTCCTAACGGAATTCAAAAGGATGCTCGACCACAAGTTTTCAGCCCAAGAAGAGATTCTGGAACTTAACCAAAGTTCTATTGATCTCCATTCTTAGACTTCGAAGTTCAAAGGCATCGCAAGAGTAATCAGCTGGACTGCCTCTCTTCACCCTTTTCCGAAAAGGGTCAAGGGATGAGCAAAAGATGAACTTACCAGAGTTGCTAGACTGCCTTCCCTTTGAAATCTCATCCAACTGACAGTCCAGCTAGACTTCAGGAAAGACGTCTCGATAGACAAAAACAGATCTTGTCTAAAACCATCAATACACCGTTCTTTAAGGTTACATCCAAATATTCTGAGCCTAAAGAAAAGTCCATACAAGTGAGTTTCACCAAACATCCTCTAGCAGAAGAGAAAAGGTCAAGGTGGCAGAAACTGAGGGGCTTATTTACAAGCCCCTTGCACCACAGGCACATCACTTTTTCCCATATTAAATGTGATGCACCAGTGGCGCAAGGAGCTTGCAAATAAGCCCCTGAGTTTATGTTTTTATTATGGTCAGAGAGATCACCTTAAGTTCCTGTCATGGACGGCCTGTTCACAGTCCACAGAAGTCAGAAATCTAGAAGCTCGCCCCCAGTGCAGGAAATAGAGGAAATAACCCAAACCCCCTGCCCTTTTCTCAGAAATATTCCAGTTTCATCCTCCTTCAAGGAGAATGAAAAATTCCCTAGCTCTCATAATGGAAAGTTTCAATTCTATTAAGGACTCAGAGGCGAGGATTATGCCTTCTTTTCTTCACTTTATTTTACAGCAGCCATGAAACTTCAAACAGAAACTACTTTTCCCATGGTACATCGGGAAAAAGAGTAGTTCAAAATACAACCAATAGGGAACACATGTAATAGCCAATCAACACATAGTCAGTCCAATATGGTCATTCTTCATTGTCCCCTTGTCCTCTTTCGAAGTACGCAGTCAGCCAAAGGGTCCCCATCTTGAATCCTGTTTGTTAGCGTCAGAACCTGCAAGTTAAGGACAATTGTCACCACAAAGGTCTTCAACTACTAAAGCCTGTGGAGATATATACATTATCAAAAAGAGTTCTATACTGTATAACAAGACCACATTCTTGTATTAAGTTAAAAGCAAGAATAACTTACTCCGATACTGGGAGGGTAATCTCCTGGAAGGAATCCCTAGGGTGTTTTAATCCTCGCCTCCGAGTCCTTAATAGAATTGAAACTTTCTGTTACGAGAGTTAGGACATTTTCATTTAATGTCAAGACTGGAGGCGAGGATTATGCTAGTTTAAAGCTTGTTTACCACAATGTGAGCCATGTCAAGCACTGGCTTGAAATAGAACCTTTTAAAGGTTGAGTCCGAAGACCAGTCCACCACGTTTAGAATATCCTCTAAAAGGGCGCCTAAGCCAAATGCTTTAAAAGCCAAAGCACCTCTAGTTCAGTGTGCACCAAAAATCCGTAGATCTATTCCAGCCTCTTGCATCACCCACCTAGCCCACCTAGCAATAGTGGGAGAGGAGACCACCTTAAAGGGTTTACAGATAGCAATGAGCAACTGCCTTTACCCGGGCGGACGAAACTCTTCAGCCATCTCTTCATATGCTTTCAAGCATCTCACAACGCATAATTTCGGTGACTCCGGAAATTCTGGATAGGAAATAACTCTTGTTTGACATTTTGTTCTCCTATGAAATGTAAAAGTCACCCCGTTTGGGGAAAAAATTCGGCTTGTGACATCTAACGCTCTTACATCCAAAACACGGCGGCAGGATATGAGACATAGCAACATAGCTAGCTTGGCCGACAATTCTTTCCTGAAAAGAACCTGATTAGGTTGCCAGGAGAGGAAGAGATTAAGGACCTGGTTGACATACCAAAGAGCTGAGTACCTAGGTACTGTTGGAATAGAAAGTCTGATACCTCGAAGCAACCTGCAGATTAACGGGTGTTCACCCACCGCTGTGTCATTGATAGGGGAGTGCCCGACCGAATAGCTGATCGGAAGGGGTAAATTGATCTGTATGCTAACCCTTTATGTGCCAAAGGAGCCAAAAGATTAATGATGTGGACTACATCCGCATCCAGGGAATTGAGATCCCTTCGCAAACACCAACCGGACCATCTGCCCCAAGCGGATTTGTACCTCTTGACCGAACTATCCGCCCATACTCTGGACATGAGGATCTCAGCTGTCTCCGAATGTCCTGGGATTTCCCAGCATTTCCAGTAATCTGCAAGGCCATGAGCCACAATGAGTTCTCTTGAAGTAGAGGATGAGGAATCTGATCTGGGCTCCGGAGGAGAGTTGAAAATTGGGGGAGTAGTATTGGAGAATCCCAAGAAGGTTCCAGAACTGGAAACCAGACTTGAGACCTCCAGAGTGGGGTTATCAGAACCACTTCCGCCTTTTGTCTCCTGACATGTGCAGTTACCCTTGTAATCATCGCAAATGGGTGAAACGCATACCCCTCTCCAGATTCCAATCCTGTAGAAACACATCTGTGGCAAGTGCCAACAAATCCAGTCTCCAACTAGAGAAGCGGGGAAGCTGGTGGTCTAGTCTTGAGGCAAAAAGGTCTATTGAGAATGGGCCCCACTGAGTGTTCAGAGAAGCAAACACTTCCGGATCCAGCTTCCAGAGGCTGGAAACCCTGAGGTTCCGAGATTGGAAGTCCGCCTACTGATTCTCGCAGCCCAGCAAGTATTACGCCGAGACCTGATTGTCCAGGCAATATTGCCAAAAGGCGGCTGATAGGTCCGAGAGGTCCTTCAATCGAGTGCCCCCTAAATGATTGATGTAACGGACTGCAGAAATGTTGTCCATCTTCAGGTGGACACACGAATGAATAGAATCCTTTGTCCAGCAGCGAACTGCGAAAGAACCTGCCAAACGTTCTAGGCAATGTATTTGTAACATTGTTCTTCTGGCGACCACAAGCCTCCTGTGGAGACAGCGCCGCATCAAGCATCCCAGCCCGTCTTCCTGGCATCGGATTCTATAACTAACTCATGTGCTGATCCGAAGATCGCTCAGCCATTCCAGGCCTCCATGTGGCAAAGCCTCCACTGGAGCTCCTTCTGAGACTCATCGGACAGAGACATTTTGTAAGAATAAGGATGACCTCTGCGAAGATGAGACGCCTTTAGAAGTTGAAGGGCCCTGTAATGTAAGGGACCCGGGAAGATGGCCTTAATCGATGAAGATAGGAGGTCCACCACTTGAGCTACCTGTCTTAGAGTCACCCGAGGTCTGGACAGAGTACGTCTCAACTTGTGACAAATTTTTGCTATCTTCCTGAATGGAAGACTTAAAGTAGAGGCTGTGGAATCTATTACGAACCCTAAAAATGTAATCTCTTGAGCGGGAATCAAACAAGACTTCTTCTTGTTGATTACAAAACCAAGGCTCTGCAAATGATTCACTGCTAGATGAAGATGGCCAAGGAGTTGCTGGGAACAGGAGTCCATAAGGAGCAGATGTTGGCAACTATGCAACGGAAATAAGCTTGAGGGAAACTTAGCTAATTGTATCTATGTGTGCATGTGGTATTTATATAGCACACGCCTAGTTGAAAGGCAGCGGAGCGCCTTACACTGTCAAAGACTAGAATTGAGTGCCTTTCACTGTCAAAGACAAGCATTGAGCGCCTTACACTGTCAAAGACAAGCATTGAGTGCCTTACACTGTCAAAGACTAGCATTGAGTGCCTTACACTGTCAAAGGCTAGCATTGAGTGCCTTACACTGTCAACGACAAGCATTGAGTGCCTTATGCTGTCAACAACAAGCATTGAGTGCCTTACACTGTCCAAGACAAGCATTGAGTGCCTTACACTGTCAACAACAAGCATTGAGTGCCTTACACTGTCAAAGAGAAGCATTGAGTGCCTTACACTGTCAAAGACAAGCATTGAGTGCCTTACACTGTCAAAGACTAGCATTGAATGCCTTACACTGTCAAAGACTAGCATTGAGTGCCTTACACTGTCAACGACAAGCATTGAGTGCCTTACGCTGTCAATGACAAGCATTGAGTGCCTTACACTGTCAACAACAAGCATTGAGTGTCTTACACTGTCAAAGACTAGCATTGAGTGCCTTACACTGTCAAAGACTAGCATTGAGTGCCTTACACTGTCAAAGACAAGCATTGAGTGCCTTACACTGTCAACGACAAGCATTGAGTGCCTTACACTGTCAAGGACAAGCATTGAGTGCCTTACACTGTCAATGACAAGCATTGAGTGCCTTACGCTGTCAAAGACAAGGATTGAGTGCCTTACACTGTCAAAGACTAGCATTGGGTGCCTTACACTGTCAAAGACTAGCATTGAGTGCCTTACACTGTAAAAGGCTAGCATTGAGTGCCTTACACTGTCAAAGACAAGCATTGAGTGCCTTACACTGGCAACGACAAGCATTGAGTGCCTTACGCTGTCAACGACAAGCATTGAGTGCCTGACACTGTTAAAGAGAAGCATTGAGTGCCTTACACTGTCAACAACAAGCATTGAGTGCCTTACACTGTCAAAGACTAGCATTGAGTGCCTTACACTGTCAAAGACTAGCATTGAGTGCCTTACACTGTCAAAGGCTAGCATTAAGTGCCT
Source organism: Lissotriton helveticus (assembly GCF_964261635.1). Taxonomy (NCBI): domain Eukaryota; kingdom Metazoa; phylum Chordata; class Amphibia; order Caudata; family Salamandridae; genus Lissotriton; species Lissotriton helveticus. The sequence goes on along the minus strand of NC_136057.1, from coordinate 2,146,010,600 downwards.
TACACTGTCAAAGACAAGCATTGAGTGCCTTACACTGTCAACGACAAGCATTGAGTGCCTTACGCTGTCAACGACAAGCATTGAGTGCCTTACACTGTCAAAGACAAGCATTGAGTGCCTTACACTGTCAACAACAAGCATTGAGTGCCGTACACTGTCAAAGACTAGCATTGAGTGCCTTATACTGTCAAAGGCTAGCATTGAGTGCCTTACACTGTAAAAGGCTAGCATTGAGTGCCTTACACTGTCAAAGACAAGCATTGAGTGCCTTACGATGTCAACGACAAGCATTGAGTGCCTTACACTGTCAAAGACTAGCATTGAGTGCCTTACACTGTCAACGCGCATTGAGTGCCTTACACTGTCAAAGACTAGCATTGAGTGCCTTACACTGTCAAAGACTAGCATTGAGTGCCTTACACTGTCAAAGGCTAGCATTGAGTACCTTACACTGTCAAAGACAAGTATTGAGGGCCTTTCACTGTCAAAGACTAGCATTGAGTGCCTTACACTGTCAAAGGCTAGCATTGAGTGCCTTACACTGTCAACGACAAGCATTGAGTGCCTTATGCTGTCAACAACAAGCATTGAGTGCCTTACACTGTCAAAGACAAGCATTGAGTGCCTTACACTGTCAACAACAAGCATTGAGTGCCTTACACTGTCAAAGAGAAGCATTGAGTGCCTTACACTGTCAAAGACAAGCATTGAGTGCCTTACACTGTCAAAGACTAGCATTGAGTGCCTTACACTGTCAAAGACTAGCATTGAGTGCCTTACACTGTCAACGCATTGAGTGCCTTACGCTGTCAATGACAAGCATTGAGTGCCTTACACTGTCAACAACAAGCATTGAGTGTCTTACACTGTCAAAGACTAGCATTGAGTGCCTTACACTGTCAAAGACTAGCATTGAGTGCCTTACACTGTCAACGACAAGCATTGAGTGCCTTATGCTGTCAACAACAAGCATTGAGTCCCTTACACTGTCAAAGACAAGCAGTGAGTGCCTTACACTGTCAACAACAAGCATTGAGTGCCTTACACTGTCAAAGAGAAGCATTGAGTGCCTTACACTGTCAAAGACAAGCATTGAGTGCCTTACACTGTCAACAACAAGCATTGAGTGCCGTACACTGTCAAAGACTAGCATTGAGTGCCTTATACTGTCAAAGGCTAGCATTGAGTGCCTTACACTGTAAAAGGCTAGCATTGAGTGCCTTACACTGTCAAAGACAAGCATTGAGTGCCTTACGATGTCAACGACAAGCATTGAGTGCCTTACACTGTCAAAGACTAGCATTGAGTGCCTTACACTGTCAAAGACAAGCATTGAGTGCCTTACACTGTCAACGACAAGCATTGAGTGCCTTACACTGTCAAGGACAAGCATTGAGTGCCTTACGCTGTCAATGACAAGCATTGAGTGCCTTACGCTGTCAAAGACAAGGATTGAGTGCCTTACACTGTCAAAGACTAGCATTGAGTGCCTTACACTGTCAAAGACTAGCATTGAGTGCCTTACACTGTAAAAGGCTAGCATTGAGTGCCTTACACTGTCAAAGACAAGCATTGAGTGCCTTACACTGGCAACGACAAGCATTGAGTGCCTTACGCTGTCAACGACAAGCATTGAGTGCCTGACACTGTTAAAGAGAAGCATTGAGTGCCTTACACTGTCAACAACAAGCATTGAGTGCCTTACACTGTCAAAGACTAGCATTGAGTGCCTTACACTGTCAAAGACTAGCATTGAGTGCCTTACACTGTCAAAGGCTAGCATTAAGTGCCTTACACTATCAAAGACAAGCATTGAGTGCCTTACACTGTCAACGACAAGCATTGAGTGCCTTACGCTGTCAACGACAAGCATTGAGTGCCTTACACTGTCAAAGACAAGCATTGAGTGCCTTACACTGTCAACAACAAGCATTGAGTGCCTTACACTGTCAAAGACTAGCATTGAGTGCCTTATACTGTCAAAGGCTAGCATTGAGTGCCTTACACTGTAAAAGGCTAGCATTGAGTGCCTTACACTGTCAAAGACAAGCATTGAGTGCCTTACGCTGTCAACGACAAGCATTGAGTGCCTTACACTGTCAAAGACTAACATTGAGTGCCTTACACTGTCAACGCGCATTGAGTGCCTTACACTGTCAAAGACTAGCATTGAGTGCCTTACACTGTCAAAGACTAGCATTGAGTGCCTTACACTGTCAAAGGCTAGCATTGAGTACCTTACACTGTCAAAGACAAGTATTGAGTGCCTTTCACTGTCAACGACAAGCATTGAGTGCCTTACGCTGTCAACAAGCATTGAGTGCCTTACACTGTCAAAGACTAGCATTGAGTGCCTTACACTGTCAAAGACAAGCATTGAGTGCCTTACGCTGTCAGCGACAAGCATTGAGTGCCTTACGCTGTCAACGACAAGCATTGAGTGCCTTACACTGTCAAAGACAAGCATTGAGTGCCTTACACTGTCAACAAGCATTTAGTGCCTTACACTGTCAAAGACTAGCATCGAGTGCCTTACACTGTCAAAGACTAGCATTGAGTGCCTTACACTGTCAAAGGCTAGCATTGAGTGCCTTACACTGTCAAAGACAAGCATTGAGTTCCTTACACTGTCAAAGACTAGCATTGAGTGCCTTACACTGTCAAAGACTAGTATTGAGGGCCTTACACTGTCAAAGACAAGCATTGAGTGCCTTACACTGTCAAAGACTAGCATTGAGTGCCTTACACTGTCAAAGACTAGTATTGAGGGCCTTACACTGTCAAAGACAAGCATTGAGTGCCTTACACTGTCAAAGACAAGCATTGAGTGCCATACACTGTCAATGACAAGCATTGAGTCAATGAGTGATAGGAAAGTTAGCAGCAGGGCTGGCCTTTAGCCTGGGTGAGCTGGGCCCAGGCCCAGGGCCCCAATTTTCTGAGGGGGCATGAAGCTGTGTGAATTAAATGTATGCCTATCGCAGTGCCCTTCTCATCTTGCTCCCGGCTATTCCTTGTCCCTTCCTTTTCGTTTCTGTCTGATTTTCCAGTTTAAAGTGGTTTTAGTCCTTCATTATCATATGGCAAGCGATGTTCTTAACACCCCTTTAGCCCGCTTCCTTGCCCTCCCTTCACCCTCTAGTCCCTTGCTGGCACACATCAACAAAACCATCATCTACGTGAGACAACTAAGCTATCTGATTAAGGTGAGCTGGTTGAGGTCGTCTGGGTGTGTTTGTGTTCAGGGGCCAGTCCCTGCTCAGCCAGGGACTGACCAGTGAACACGAAAGAGACCCCCTGCTGCCTCACTTAATTCACTACCATCAGCGAGAACACCAAATTTCTCTCCGCCAACGCCCAGGGCGCTATCTTAACAAAGACCAGATCTGGTTAGCATTGTAGTGGGTGGTTCATGCATTGTGTTGTAGTGTTCTTTAAAGTCTGAGGTGACTTTACAACTCTTTCCTAAACTGGAGCAGCGTTGGAGTGGTCCTGGTGGATACTGGGATGTTGTTCCAGATTCTGGGTGCATTGCTGGAAAGGCCTTTTACAGTGGTATGAAGAGACTGGGATTAGTTGCAAGCTATGTTCATTTAAAGCCCCTCTCAAATGTTTCACTGTACCTCATTTCAGGGGAGTCTGCTATTTGCCAGCTTATTAATGGCATTGAAGTACCATTGACCAAAGTAATAATTTTAGTTTTGAGTCCGAATAAAGGTCAACACATCAACAGGGGTGTGGCCCCATTCGTTCATTCATATAATTATTCAGCCCTTCAAACTTGTCTGCCACTTGGGGCTCATCCCCATGTTGTGACAGATTACACTCTGAGAAAGTCGCTTGATCCAGAATATCCTCAATCTGTAGCCATCAGATTTGAACTGTTCAACTCTGTATATCCAACTGATTGGTCATTGATACAATCATACATCACAGAGGACACACTACGTATGCATACCATTAAGGGATTCCCTTGTAGGGAAGCATGTGCACTCCTGGGAAGTTAGGGAGTAGAATGAGCAGTACTGGACACACGTCCTCCTCTCCACACCCTGAATTACTGCTACAGGTCTGTGTAAGTAGTGTTTACTTACATGCCTCTGGCATTCCTTATTTCTAGGTTTCGTAAATAAATCTGTTTTTGTCGTTTCATTTGCATTATTGTGGCATGTGGTACAGCTTGTGAGGCACTCTTTTATCGGCCTTTCCTTTACTAATATCCGGAATACCCACCCCATTTGTTCACCTTGAATCAGATCCATCTGGCTCAACAGTTGCATTACGATTGGCTAACCCTAATGTCAATCAAATGTAAGGATGTAGGGAACATTGCTAAAGGAAAGACCGACAATGAGTGCCTCACAAGATGTACCACATGCCATGATACACCTAGTGCAAATGAAACAAGGGTGGAAGGCGATGTCCAGGCTTCTGAGCATCTGCTTGCATTTTGGATATACATGTTAAAACAAGCATTTGTAATGCAATAGGTCTCGCATTACTGAAAGTTAAAGCTACTGGTGTTGCAAATAATAATGCAACGCCAGTAGCTCAATCTTTCAGTGATGTGAGACGCATTGCAAATGCTTGATTAATGTGTGCGGAGGTTGTCAATTCTGCAGCTGAACCCTGTCTTTAGGAGAATGGATGACTACAGTTCTTAAATTGGTACTGGACTGGATTATGTCCTTGCTTGTAAGCCTAGACTAAGGGAAGGTTAAAATAATGATTTTACTTGTTTAACATTTCAGGTTTGGCTGTATGTTTCTCTCCGACTTTATGCCAGATACTTCAGAGATGTAAGAAGAAATTACTTGAGTGGGCCAAGTGGCACTATGGCGCTGTGACTGACTGAGCACAGGTCACGTGTCTGGAACGAGTTCTAGGTGTTGCACAATGTTGACCTGGCACATGATGTGTTAAATGGTAGCACTGGTAAAAACATGGCATATCTTTACCAAAATACATTTAGGATTTTTCTCTAGGCCTGAGCGTTCATGTTTTTAACGGTGCACTCTGGGAGTTGTAGTCTTTATTGTACTAGCCCACGTGGACTAATACACTTACTATGATTGGTAAAAGGAAACCTCAGTACCAGATGCATCGTGTTTGTTGTACAGGTGCAATCTGTTTATCCTAAATACAATATATGTTAGCTCCCGAGAGTCACAGTCATTGAATTGCAATACCACATGTAGCAAAGAGACCAAAAAAGGTATGTGCACGCAGTCCGTACAGTATTCTAAGAGGCACTGGATGGAAGACATATGTCTTTCCTTTGTTCAGAAGCACTAACAGCAAAAAAGAACTTCCGCCTGAATGCATAGAAATGCTTCATCACCAGAAACGCTTTCTCTTTTATGAGAGGGGTACAGGGTGGTGTTATATTGATGTGGAATGAACACATTGAGATGTTACTTTTTGTAAGAGGCAGTTACACGTAACAAAAAACCCACAAACTAATGCACTCATTTCACATGATTCCCAGTTGCTGCCAGTCTTTGTGAATCTTATCTTGCCGACGAATTGAGGCATTGTGTCAGCTCCATCTTAGAAAACGATCATTGTTAAATGCAAAAGCCTGTGTGGAGCACTTTCAAAACATCCTTAGTAAACAAAACATAAATAATTATTAAATGAATGGGTAAGAGGATCTAAAACTTGGAATGGAAGATTGATCCAATCGTTTATTCTTCCACTTCATACAACATTGTTCAGTGTAATGACAGTAGCCGACAGAGTCAAAAGAGGGCAAGCTAGCCCCAATGTTTTTTAAAGCAAAGCGGTCGGTCTGATCCTGTAAGACAAACAGACAGTGAAATGAAGTGCTGATACGAGGAAGAATTGTAGTGATGGATACTGTGACAGACAAAAAGGCAAGCAAAGGGAGAGGAACAGTGCTTTAAATGCGCCAGTACTGCCAGGCACTGACAACCTACACTTTTTAGTTTGAAAAAGATAGTACCAGCAAACACATTGCTGTACTGAAACAAACACATCACTGTACTGAAACAAACACATCACTGTACTGAAACAAACACATCACTGTAAAGAAACAAACACATCACTGTGCTAAAACAAGCACATCACTGTACTGAAACAAACACATCACTGTACTGAAACAAACACATCACTGTATTGAAACAAACACATCACTGTAAAGAAACAAACACATCACTGTGCTAAACAAACACATCACTGTACTGAAACAAACACATCACTGTACTGAAAGAAACACATCACTGTACTGAAAGAAACACATCACTGTACTGAAAGAAACACATCACTGTACTGAAAGAAACACATCACTGCAAAGAAACAAACACATCACTGTGCTAAAAAAAAACCACATCACTGTACTGAAAGAAACACATCACTGCACTGAAAGAAACACATCACTGCAAAGAAACAAACACGCCACTGTGCTAAAACAAACGCATCACTGTATTGAAACAAACACATCACTGTACTAAAACAAACACAACAATGTACTGAAACAAATACATCACTGTGCTAAAACAAACACATCACTGTACTGAAACAAACACATCACTGTACTGAAACAAACACAGCACAGTAAAGAAACAAACACATCACTGTGCTAAAACAAACAGATCACTGTACTGAAACACACAGGAGGATACCTACCCTGAGGCAGGAATGCACAAGCAGTAAGACTGGAAAGCGTAGACCAGGAGAATGAGACTTGTAAACCAAAAACTGCGAAAATATCAGAACTGCCACTGGGAATAATTTGACACAGACACTGGAACACACTGAACCTGGGAGAGAGAACGTATTGACACTACTACAGCAGGCAGACACTTCGTCAGGGACCACACTGAAAATGAGACCTAGAACACACTAATATGTAGGGTGCAAGTAGAATCAGAGTCACTAAATATAGTATAAAAGGTTGATCTGGTAATAGCATTCACAAAAGTCATTATTGTCAGTCCTTACCACCGCATTTACCTGTTGGCCTGGTGCTTTGGGACATAACGGTGGTACCATCTGTGCCATTACTGCACTATGTCTTCAGCAGGAACATGATGCCAAAGACATCTCTAAAAATTACAGGGAGATTAACCGAATTACTGGGACATGGTCTGGTATTACCACTGTGTCCCAATAAAATCGAATTAACACTGGAACAGTGACATGCACTGTCACTTGTACGGGGAGACCTACACACACTTTTTCCTGATATGGGGCACTATAATATACAGGTGGGCCTGGAAAATAGGCTTACAAGTGGGGCAACAAGACAGTGACCAGTGTACCGGAAGTTGTAGACACTAGGACATAGATATACAAACATGCATGCATATTGGAAAAGAGAGATACTGACTGCCAAACTGGTACAGAGAGACACTGACGTTGACACCATAGCTGAGACTCAAGAGCCTCTGATCAGCCTCGCATGGCTTTGACGGGAGGTGGAAATACTCAACTAGAAAAACTCAAAACTAGATGACAGTAGTCTACAAATGGACCCTTACCAGCATCAAGAACCCATGCAAATTGCAAAACGCTTCACTGTACAAAACACATTCGAAACACATATACTTAAATAAGGTGTATACACAAGGTTTTTTTGTCATTTGGGAACAATGAAACGTTTATTTATATTTGGAACAATAGTCGCATAGCATGGACACATTAAGCATGTATGTGATAGCCGAGTACTGTATAATAAACATTCACTGCAATGATAGTGAGGTAACTGGTTTTTGTACATTTTCACTAAATATCAACAAGTGAAAACATACAAATTCAAAAGTCTGTGTTACTGAGTACATCCACAAAATAACTGATAGTTTACAAAATTCGCTCCCACGTAAACATGGTTTCTCTTGAGTTAATGATGCCAAATATTTAGAATTGTAAATTAATGTGATATGCAAATATTTCTAAATGATTCCTCACTGTTTGGGTTTCCCCAAATCAAAGCTTTTTTTACTCCTCCATCTTAAAAGCTTGATGAAGTTAAGACTGGCATTGAACACTTTGTCATGCTGGAACACCATCTTGTAGAAAGTGTCAATAGGAAGGTCTCCATTTGGATCTGCATATTTCAGAGTCGTCATTGGTGTATACAGAGTGTTCGTCTGGTGGCGGAAAGGTGGACTCTCCAGGAGAATTATCTTCACAGTATGCTAGGAAAGAGAGAAACATAGTTTAACAATATGCCAACACCAATGCTACTTTCAAAGCGATAAGCAAGGCCTGTTGCATAGTGTTGTTAGTGGCGTTTCCTTTGACCGTTATAGAAGATGCAGGAGAGAAAAACTCACTATATTTAATATTCTCAACCAAGATATCAGTGAATCCCTCTACAAATAATAACATCTAACTTGGGAGGGGCCATTTCAGAAGGACAAACACCCAGCAGAATGTCTGCCAAAGTTCATGTCGGATGGGTGAATGGGATTACTCCTACCAAATGTGGGCTCTGAATATGTGGCTCCAAATTGGGGATACAGTGTAAGTACCTACATACCCAGTCTCCCTAAGATTCTGAGTGTGTTGGCCAGTATGGTAGTGATATTATGTTTACATGGCACACTTTACTGGTGGAATACCACCAGACCTGGTGATGGATCAGTCATACTAGTGCGGGTAGCTGATTAACATCTATTATGCCACCATTTTTAGTGCAGTTCCTTCCAAACTTTGGGTGAATGGCAGATTTAGTGGCGTTTCCTCCAGCAGCATATTCATCAAAATCAAAATCAGGGGCCTGCTGCCAGAGATAGAGATAGTAAATCTTCCTTTTTTGGCACGTATTCAGTTACCACCCTGAAACAGGGTTGAGGCCAAATTTATGAGTATAATGTTACTACTAGTAACTTTTCACAGATGGAATTCTCTTCCACCATGACAGAGATCTCCCTATGGTAAAGTAGGGGAAAATGTTAAAAAAAATAGTCAAACTATTTGTATGTTAAATAATAATGTAAAATAATTATATTTCTTTATTTTAAATGTAGAACACAATAAGAATGCTACAGCGCTATTAATTTAATTTTGAGCTAAATAATTCATTAATTTTAATGTATTACATTCAATTTAATTATTTTTAAAGATTTATTTGAAATAATCCATCCTAAAGTAAAATGTATATATTTATGTATGTATTTACATTTACATAAAAATTAGATATAGAATTAAATTGAAATTAATGTACTATAATTTTTAAAACAAAATTACATGTATTTCTAAATTCAAATGTTATCAAAAAATATTTATTTTGTATTTAAATCTAATTTTTTAACATTAACTTATATGTATATATTTTTACAAGCCAAAATAAATTCATGGATTTAAACATTATTTCCATAGAGGTTCTATTTTCGGCCCCAGTCTCCATTATTTTTATGTGAGTCTGTTGCAGTACCAGTGTTGGCCATGTGGGGTGCTGGACTTACTCTAGGTCTGAGCTAAAGTACATTTACTACTGTTTTGGATCCTATTTAGCTGTGGTAACTTTAGAAGTGCAGTTTGTGTTTAGCAATAGACTAAAGGGGAGATTTTCAAAAAAGTTATGCAACTCAGCTCAGCCCCTCGCGAGGCTGCGCTGTGGTGACAGGTAGCGAGCAGGAGAGCACCATATCTTCAGAGATATTTGTGACGCTAAACCAGCGTAAAAGGTTTGAAAATCTCCCCCTAAATCTTTTGTGGATAGGTGTCTGTCCCTAAACCCCTCCTCAAACCCCTTTGTATTTCTCCATAAACCCCACCCATTTAGAAATAAATATTCTCCTTTTTCGAGCCACTCCCCGGCCCATCTCACATTTACTATTAAGTAGTAAACTGACTTGTGCGAGGATCTCCGGATAGGAGAGGTGGAGATTTCCACTCATAGGGTGTGAATTGCATAGTGATGGGAATACGTCTTTTGATGTCCTGATAAACAGGCCCCTTGCATGCTAGCTCAGATATACAGTGAATGTGAATGGACTATACAAAGAGCTTCAGAATAAGGAATGTAAGGAAAAACTGTAATAAGCCCTCAAAATGAGGACTGGGGGGTTAAACAGTCGTGACACACTCAGAATGGACAATTAGAAGAGAACCACTAGACAATATGATTGCAGGAGCTACTTCGAAGGAAGAGGAGGAAGGAAGGCAAGCTATGCGGGAAATATGGAACCCTCAGCCAGATTTACTAACATTGAAGTTGTAAAACATGTTTGCAAACTATGTTCCAACTTTTTGAAAAACTAATGAGATCTTGTGAACTGACCTCTAAACACTTCGGGCTGATTCACAGAACTAATCTGAGATAAAATCCTAAACCCACTACTTTTGGTATTCACAGAAGGCATTTAGTAGTAGTAAAGTTAGGACTCCTAACTTTACTACTACTAAATGCCTTTTGTGAATACCGAAAGTCGTAAAGTTAGGATTTTGGGCCATATGTATCAACATACCCTGTTGCGATTTCTAAATAGCGATTTTTAAGGAATCGCTATTTAGAAATCGCAAAATGGTATGTATGTAGAAAATCGCTATTTTTTAGCGATTTCTTAAAATTCCTTAATTGCGATTAGCAAATTGCTAATCGCAATTAAGGAATAATTTCCCATTCATTTCTATGGGCCAGGAGGCCCATAGGAATGAATGTGAAATTATTCTCAATTTGCGATTCGCAATTTGCTAATCGCAAATTGAGAATAATTTCAAGGGTGCAGGGGTGTCCAAAGGACACCCTGTTGCACCCCTGAAAGAAGCATGGGTGCACATGTGGTGCACATACATGCCCTTGGGGCATGTATGTGCATCACATGGCACTTTGAAAAATGCAAAAAGTGGCATTTTTCAAGGAAATCGCAAATTACCACCAACTTGAAATTGGTGGTAATTTGCGATTCCTTAGGGACAATTAGCAATTTTGTTTGCATCATACATTGCATTTAAGGAATCGCAAATTTTGCGATTCCTTAAATGCAATCGCAAAATAAGGAATCGCAAATTTTGCGATTCCTTATTTTGAACCACATTTTGCTTAATACATTCCATTTAGCTAATTCGCATTTGCAAAGGCCGAAATTTTGCGAATTTCGGCCTTTGCGAATGCGAATTTGCTTGATACATATGTCCCTTTATCTCAGATTAGTTCTGTGAATCGGCTCCGAAATGAATATAAAGGAGGTAGGTCGCAAATTGTGACATACTCCTATTGGATGCCGTCATATGGATGGCTGCCTGCTAGTGTCAGCAACTCATCACTTCTGTGACAGCATTTAAATAAAGACAACTTTTTTGTTAAATGCACACCGTTTTACTTAAATAAAACAATGCTGCTTTTAAAGAAAAACTTTTAGTTTTCTTAAAATGTTTGTTTGAGAGTTGGTAGTGGTCTCCTGGACCCACTGGCGCCTTCCCAACAATTTTTTGTGTGTAATATTCACAAAGGTCCCCGGAGAGATCCGTTTCTGAATGAGTTACCATCTCCTTTGACAAGTCTGTAACTTTCCAGTGGTTTCCGACTGAAACTGCAGTCGTAAACTATTGATACATTGAATTGTGAATCGCAATTTGGAAGGTATGCCATAAATGAGCCCCTTCCAGATTGCGATTTGGTATCCGTTTTTTAAACCCATTTTGCAATTTGGCCACCATTTATCACATAATGGGTTTACTAAATAGTAAAAAGGCAATTAGGGGTTGCAAACCCTGTGATTTAGCGAATCACAGGTTAGTACATATGGCCACTCTTTATAAGAGGAGAACGAATGGAAAGAGTAGGGTAAGGAAAAAACATTTGCAAGAAATAAGTATTTTAAATGACATTGTACCCTCAAAATAGGATCACAATTTTGCAGTTTGCAGCACCTTAAATCCTGGTTTTCAAAAGGTAAATATTTTAGCAAAATAATTCCAAAGGGAGAAAGAACTGGAGTGCCATGAAACATGAGAATGATACACAATTCACGAGTTGTTGCAAAATCGCCTTCCTAATCAATATTGTTTAGCCAATTTGCGAAGCACCTATTAGTACATGTGCCTCATTGTAAATTGCATTCCCATCCACAGATTAGACGGTTTGTAAATTGCACATCTCTGCTTTGCTAATAGGACTAGTATATCTGGCACCAAGCATTCATTACGTGATATGTGCAGTAAATGCAACAGAGGAAAAAATGAAAGAGGAATTCGCGAATATCAGCAGGAAGCTGCTACAATCGAGATTTATAGATGCACTATAGGATTCTGCTAAGCTGAGTGTGATACACAAGGAATGGCCGAATGCTCAGATGGAGCACAGAGCTTCCTAGAAAATGTAAATGAGAGGAAAGATTAGATTGGACAAAGGCGGGGGCGTGGCTTAGCGCCCGTCGGAGATGGCGGCGTTTGTGTGAGCGCTCCGCTGTCGCTGGGGCAAGCAAGCGTTTCACAGACCTAATTCTTGCTGGAGCGCCGAAATGAACCTTCGGAGGGCTCCAGGAATGCTTTGGTATCCATTTCGCCGCCTTTGATGACTCCCCTCTCTGTTTTTCGGCAATTTCTTTCGATCGCGGCGTCATGACGGCCGCGACCGCCATTTTGGACCTCTGAGGAGCGCTTCGCGAGCAACGCTTTCCTAATAACAACGACTGTGCCTGCACGTCTCCTCTTGCCTTAAATAAGGTTGGCCTTCATTTCTTTCAGTAATGCCTCTAATATACTTTTACCACTTCCACTTTCACAATACGCTGTTTTGAGGTGTTTTTCGATTCAGCAGCCATTTCGCATTGCATGTTCCCTATGAAGCTTCAATGTTGTGATCAGCTGAACTTGCCAAAGAGCCTCTCTTTCTTCACATAAAGCTGACTTTCATGTGTTTTTTATGACTTTCGCCTCACGCCCTCATATCGCAGCAAGATTTGCTTTTCTCAAGTTTGGATGACCAACATATTTACCTCTAACGTTCCTCCGCATGACGCTTCTTTTTTTTTCCTTCCTCTATTCAATACTTGTGCAGTCTTTATTGACTTTTCTCGCTACTTGCTGATAGCCTCACGATTTCAGAATTCCTAATGTTATTTTCTCTCTCCTGTGGGGATCTTTAACTCATGGATAGAGGCGCAACGGTTCGTGCTAACAAGGCTCCACGCCGTACCTTTATCAAAAACTCAAAAGTATTTTCTGAACTGGCTCATTTGGAAGCCTCTCGGACATCTGTTCTCCACATGTCGCAGTCCAGCGCGGAACATCCTGTGCAGCCCTCAGGGAAAGCCACCACAAAAAGGCTCAAAAAAGACCCTCCTTCACCGTCTAATTCCTCTTCAACCGTATCCATGGAATTATTATTGGAAGAGATACGAGCCCTTCATCCTTTTATGGAAGAAACCAACGCTAAGCTGCAAGTTCTAACGGATAACTGGTCGCAGATGGACCCCAGAGTCACGTTGGTGGAGCGCAATATCTCCTCTCTCCAGGAATCATCCTCAAAGGTCGCTCATATTCATTCGCAAATCTCCTCTCTCCAGAAGCAGGTCGAGGAGCTTGAAAACCAAAATAGGCGTAACAATCTACGCATCTACGGCCTATTGGAGGGCTGTGAGGGGAGTGATCCTATTGCCTTCTTCAAGACCTTTCTTCCCAAACTCCTGCATTTACCAGAGGACACTTTGCTTAACATACAGCGTGCCCATAGGCTTGGCCGCGCTCCTTCACCTGCTTCCACGTCTTCAAGACCCAGAGGCGTCATCATGTATTTCTTGGAATATACTGACCTCCTTAAAGTCCTCTCAGCTGCCAGAGCTTCCCCTCGACTTACATGGTCAGGATCCACCTTATTTTTTGCGCAGGATTACGCTAAATCTACAGCTAGCCGCCGCTCAGCTTTTTTGGAAATGAGGCCAGAATTGCGTTCCATCGGCGCTAGATATGGTCTCTTTCACCCCTGTTTCTTCAGAGTTACTCACAATAATAAGACAACGACTTATGAAGATCCTGTGCGACTCCGGAGCTTCCTGAATTCCTGCAATGCAGCCAACATGGACACCTCTGGTTCCTCCTCCGCTTTTCCTCCATGACTTTCTTGAGTTTCTGTTATTCTCCTCCAGTTCCGTTGGTTCATGCTAGTTTTGTCATACCAGTTCTGTTTTTTTCGTAACTCCCCTTGTTTATCCCTTCCTTATATTTGTACATGAGGTTTTCTCATGTAACATTCTCATTATGTATTACTCATTATTATGTCGTCTCCTGATGTTTTTCCTCATGTCTCCACAGAATTCGTCTTTTGTTCCGTGGCGTTCCCCCGGCTTGACGGCCCGCTGACATTAGATGTCCTGCCTTCTCCAGTTGGCTCTACCCCCCTCAACCTTTCGTCCGCACTCCCTTCTGATTGTCCTCCCTCGCTTCCCTCCCTTGTAAGTACATTCTCCTCCTTGCCTAACATGTTTGCCTTTCCCTTTCTCTTGCTTTCCTTGTTTTTCTCCCTACTTACCTTTGGTTCGCAGGTGTCACCTTTCTTCTGCTCTTTTCAACATTTCTACTACTCACTCTCTTTGTATATTTCCTTATTCTCTGATTGGGTTTTCTCTATTTGTTTGTCTATTTGGATACATTTTATTATAGTCTTCCTCATCTTTGTCTCTCGCTTTTATTCATATTCTTCTTTTTTCACTTTCCCTATTTCTCTCTATTTTTCTCTGCTCGTACTTCTATATTTTCCTTTTTCTCTTTTCTTCTTGTTCATAAATATACTTTCTCTTTGCTTAGATTATCCTAGCATGTCTCTATACCTACTTTTCTCTTCTACCTTTCCTTCCTTTCTCTATTCTCCTTTCCTCACTTTTCTTCTTACACTTCTCTCTCCTCTCTTATTCCTTCTCTCCTTCATTTATGGTACTTATGATATTTTTTTTTGTTTTACTCTGCTGTTCTCGTGAGCTTCTCTTTTGCATTTATTTCTGGTTATCATTTTCTTTTATTTTGTATATTATGTCATTGAAAATTATTACGTGGAATGTCAAGATCATTAATTCTCCAATCAAACGACAAAGACTCTTGTCTCATTTAGCTAGATTGAATGTGGATATTGCATTTTTACAAGAGACTCATTTATCTGATACTGAATCCGTTAAACTTAAAAGAGGTTGGGTGGGTGAGGTTTATTACTCCCAGGGTGATGGCAAACGAAATGGAGTAGCTATTTTGTTTCGGAAAACTCTCTCCTATTCCCTAATTTCTCAGGAATCAGATGTTGAAGGCCGGTGGATACATGTTAAACTGTCTCTTAAAGGTGTTCCAATTTCTCTTCTAAATGTATATGCCCCTACTGGTGGCGATCCTGCTTTTTGGCATGACTTTTCTCACCATATCACCAGATTTGTTGATGATAATTTCATCTTAGCAGGTGATTGTAACCAACCTCTTGATCCCTTCCTTGACAGGAATTCTAAAACTCCCTACATCCCAAATAAGTACCATAAACTCTTCGCTCAAGCCATTTCTCAACACAAACTTATTGACACCTGGCGCTTGTGCAATCCATCGACAAGAGAATTTACTTTTTATTCCCCTTGCCATCACTCCCAATCTCGTATTGATTATATTTTTGTTACTCACAATATTGCCCAGACTCTTACTAATGCCGAAATTGGCCCGATTCTTCTCTCAGATCATGCCCCTACTTTAGTGCATCTTGATATACTTTCTAAGCTTGCTGGCCCTAAGAGGTGGCGCTTTAACAATACCCTTTTGTTGGATCCCAAATTCACTGATTCCTTCACTGCATTTTTTGACAATTTTTGTTTGTTCAACGACACTCCATCCATTCCCAAACACACCGTATGGGATGCTTTTAAAGCTGCGGCTAGAGATTTTATAATTGGATATGTGGCAAAGAAAGGAAAAATTGCCCGCAAATTTACTACGGATCTTCTTCGAGATATTAAGAAATTGGAGCACGCTTACTTTACGTCCCTTTCACAAGACAGTTTAACAGCCCTGGTCAACGCCAAAATGAAATTTAACGCAAAATCTACAGAGGATGCTTCCTTATATTTATTGAAATCTAGTGCAAAGTTTTATGGAGGTAGGAATAAAGCCGGGAAAATCTTAGCCAATTATTTGAAAGTTAAGCATAACAAATTGAACATTGAATCCATATACGACACTCACTCTATCCTCAAGCACAAAGACGCAGATATTCTCACTGAATTCTCCACTTTCTATGAAACCTTATACTCCTCTGAAAACCAACCCTCCTCCCAATCTCTTGATCATTTCTTCCCAGCCATACATAAACCTGACCGTTTTCCCCTCGATCTCTCTCACCTAGAACTTGACCTTTCTCAACAAGAATTACTTACAGCACTCCACACTCTCAAAAAAGACAAAGCTCCTGGACCAGACGGCCTTACTGTTGAATTTTTCCTTCATTTCTCAAAGCTCCTCATCCTAAAATTACATTCTCTCATAGACACTTTTGTTACTTTGGGCGCTTCCTCAGGTTCTTTCTCCGATGCCCACATCTGCCTTATACCCAAGGAAGGAAAAGATGCTCATTATTGTAAAAACTACAGACCCATTTCTTTGGTCAATATTGACTATAAGATATTTGCTAAGTCACTTGCAACGCGTCTTGACCTTCTACTCCCAGCTCTCTTAGGACAGGAACAATCAGGCTTCGTCAAGGGTCGATTTATCACTGATAATACAAGACTGTTGTTTAATGTACTATCGAAATCCCATAACGTACCCCATCCCCTTGCAGCAATTGCTCTAGAGGCTGAGAAAGCATTGCGTGGACTTATCTTTTTCATACCCTTAAATGGTTCGGTTTTGGTCCCAAATTTATTTATTTGATTTCTTTACTGTATTCTAATCCCCGAGCAGCAGTTTTCGCTAATGGCCTAGTCTCTCCCTTCTTTGACTTAGGGAGAGGTGTGCGTCAGGGTTGTCCTTTTTCCCCTTTTCTTTTCAATCTGGCTTTAGAACCTTTCTTGTCCAAACTTTGCCAAAATCCCAATATTCATGGCTTTCAAGCTTTGGATTCTCAAATTAAGCTCGCCGCATATGCTGACGACATTTTACTTTTTATCTCCAACCCCGCTGAATCTATCCCTGCATTCCTTGCAGAAGTCAAAGATTATTCCCAGATTTCTGGGTATAAACTCAATAATGATAAATGTGAGATCTTACCCTTGACGAAGTACACCTTTAAGCCCGATTTTAGCACTTTCAATTTTACATGGAGCTCTTCACATATTAAATACCTTGGCCTTCACATTACCCCCTCTATTTCAAGCACGGTCTCTCTCTGTTTAAATAAATGTATTAAAAAATTAACGGACTTAACATCTAGGTGGCATCCTCTCTATCTGTCATGGTGGGGTTGCCTGGACACAATCAAAATGATGTTATCTCCTATAGTCCTTTACACTATTTCTAACATCCCTGTCTCAATTCCTTCTAAGTTTTTCAGGAAAATCAACTAAATTCTTATATCCTTTCTTTGGAGTAAATAAAAAACCCAGGATGTCTTTAGTTAGGCTTATACGCCCCAAATCAGAAGGTGGAGTTAACTTCCCGGATTTCCCAGCATACCACAAGGCGTTTTTGCTGCGACAAGCTTCCTTCTGGTTGCAAAATTCGATCTCTCCCTGCCCCTTGTGGGCTAAGCTCAAACGCCTCTTTCTTTCACCCTTTTCCCTTGCTGAATATCTTTCATTCTCGCGTAAACCCTCTTCTATTCCCACTCCCATTCACAAATTCACCGCTAACCTACTTCTATCCTCTCTCCTGCTCCCCCTGTGACCGTTGCTGATTTCCTCACCTCTATCATCTGGCATAACAGCTCCCTCTTAATTCACAACAAACCCTTTTACTGGAAATCGTGGCAGACCAAAGGATTAACATGGGTCTCCCAATTATTTTCACACTCTTCTATCATTCCCTTCTCTACACTTCGTACTGCCTATGGTATGCCTGCCTCTTTTGTCCATAAATACCTTTTTCTGAAAGCAACAGTAATGGCCACTTACAATCGTCTCCTGCTGACCCCTCTTTCTTCTCCTCCTTCACCCACTCCCACTTCATTACTTCATTCCTTTTTGCGTACTACTCCTAAAGCCTCCTCAATTTACAAACATCTTCATACCAAAGATATCCTTAGACCCAAATCTAAAGTGGAAGAATGCTGGGAACATGATTTTGTTACTTCCTGGCCCATTCCTTTTTGGGATAAGATTTGGAATAAAATTCGCAAATCTTCTAGAGCAGCGACCTTGACACAATCCTTGTTTTTCATTTACAACAGACTTCTTTTCACGCCATTTGACCTCCATAAGCGCTTTCCAAGTACTCTACACATCTGCTGGTCATGTTCCTCCCCGCAAGCAACTTTATTTCATATGCTGTTCCTATGCAAACCTGTTCATGACTTTTGGCTGCGAGTTTGGGCCCAAATTAATGTTATTTTCCATACACACATTTCCTTTTCATACACTAACATTTTTCTAGGTAGTCTATCTCCTTGTTGGGAGAATATGGATCTTAATACTAAGATTATTGATTTATTGTTAGCCGTTGCTTTTCAGCAGATTACAGTTAACTGGAAGGATTTCTCTAATATTTCCTTTAAAGCATGGTGGTATAATGTTTGCCATAATCATAGATTGGACGCTGCTTTTGTTTTTCCAGCTCATATGGCAGCAAAACGTATGGATTTATGGCTTCCTATTACACTTTATCTTAATGTGTGTGCTAAACGTTCATTTCACCCACGTCCCACACAACAAGAAGTCTTAAAACCTCCTTAAATGTCCTCCTCATTCCATTTTTTCTTCATTATCAGTTATGTGGATTTCCTTTTGTATAATCATATTATTGCAATTACTGTTTCCACTGTATTTAGTTTTTGATGATCATGATTGGATTTTCTTCTTGTTTACACTTTTTATTATGCTCATTATTTACTGATGTATCTGTATTTTATACTATTTTTTGAATCATATATTGACACCTTGTTCTTTTCTCCTTTTATCAAATAAAATTATTTTTTTAACTTAAGATTGGACAAAGGCATAGTGCTGGTACCCTTAGTAGCAACAGTGCAGCTGCAGAACGAAGCCACATGGAACTCATTTCGATGGATATAAGTTACCAAGGATTTAAGGTCCACAATTGAAGCAGCTCTGCTGTGTTCATTATATTTTCTCCTATTCCTTCATCCCATCCACCCTATATAAGTGTGTAACACAAAGGGACTGGAGGAGAAATGTAATAATAATAAGAAAATAATGCAGATATACTAACATGAAGAAATAAAGCGCAGTCTTAAACGATAATTAAAAGTGCGTTTAAAATTTGGAAAATATAGTTCGCAGTTATACTTAACTGTGCTTGGCCTAACTAGCTGATGAAGTATTATTTTTGCACATGTTGATCCAATTGAAAGTGCTGATCTTGAACAAAAAATTTATTTTTCCTGACCTTCCCGTGGACATGTATTTTTTCTAAATGAATAATAAGTTGCCTAGATTGTCATGTAAATCAGCCAATGTTGCTACTTACACAATGATCACTTTTAAATGCTCCAAAGAGCGACAATTGTATATGTCTTTTATTATATGTAATCTGTAAATACCAATAAAAACATTTTTAAGAAAAAGAAATGTTGTTTAGAATGATAGATATGAAGTTTCCCTTATGGGGAAGTAGTTTTGAATACGAGAACAACTGCCAAAAACGTTAAACAGGACATTGCTCATTGATCAATTTATAACTGCTGAGTGTACAGCTATTGTGTGCCCGGTGAGAAGACGAGGAGCAATCCTGTTCCCATGAAGAGCTTTGAAAGATGGTTGGCTGGCTGAAGAAGGATTACCCTGAGAATAGCAACAGTGATGAAATGTGATGTCTATATTATTGCGTGTTCCTAGAGTAGGGGCAGATCTGCTTTTATCCCTGCCATGCCACAGACCCTTTATCTACGTTGCTTTGAGATTCTACTGAGTTTTTTTGAGCCTCTCTATATGGGAAGTTCTGCTTTGATATATTTTTTTACTTTTACGCAGAAGCTTTATTCTTGTTTTCACTCTCTATTTACGAACTCGTCAGGAGTTCTGACTGAACCTTTTAACAAATAACAAACTCTAATTATTGACTGAATTAATACTTTGTTTGTGAATATATTCCGTGTTGTGCAGCTCCTGGTTGATCTTATTCAACGTCAAAGGTATGTCAACCAAACAGCAGGGATTTTGCTCAGACCAGGTGATATTATACTTTTGCAACCCTATATTTTGACTGATACTCCCTGCTTCAGCACTACTTTCAAACACAGTAGGTGTCAAGTAGGTGTCCACTGTCTGTACAACAAATAAGAACTATAAAACACACCAAGGTGTGTAATAACATTTTAAAAAGATGCAGAAATACGCCATACAATCACTACTACCTTTCTAATATTATATTATTGTAATATTTTAACAAAACTACAACATAACAACATACCTCTGCCACCTCTTCGGGGCTCTGGCCCAAGCTTTGGAATATCTGCTTATAATTCTTCAAGTAGACATCAGTAAACATGTCAGCTGTTTCTTTGTCTGCTGCAGAAAGGTCCATTTTCATTCCATCCTCAAAAACTTTCCGTTCAAATTCAGTGACCACAGGGCCGGGTTCAATAAGGCTAATCCTATTAGGAAGGCGACAAATAGCTTTAACTCCCTGAATTTATATTTATGGCCGCTTGCAATTGCAGTTAGTACACTACATACTCAAAAATATGACTTACTTCATAGTAATAAAAATTATGTCTGTCAATTGGTGAGAAATTAACACAAGGTAAGAGGATAAATGAAGGCTGATCCAGTAAAAAATATATTTATCCTCCGGCGTTCACTCTAGCCACCAGAGAGCTGGACTATGCAGTGAGTGCTATTCTGTACCAACTGCCACTGGTGGGGCGGCTTCGCTGAAGACACTGAACGTTTTACCAATGGATGCCATATTTTCTGCGCGTACTCTGCAAATGCGTTTTGTTCTCTAGAAATAACCTCCCAAAGCGAGAGTTTGTTTCTTAAAAACAAAAAAACAATGACAGTGACGTGCAGAAAATTTTCTCACATTGCGGTCCCTGGTAGGGAAATCCAGTGACAGTCGCTCATCCAAAATATGGTGGGGTTACTATGACTATGATCTGGCTGTCTAGCGGCAGACTAGCCTCCTGACCAGAGGTTTTTGCCAGCAGGGCCAGCTGAGGGGCAGGCTTAAACTTGCCACTTTCCCACCTCTTAACGGGTTTGGGGAACGTGAGTTTAGTAGAATAGAAGCCAGAGTTGTATCAATACCATGGGCATGTTTAGCCCTCAATTCCAGATGTTGCCTGTCAGAAAAGAGCATAACATGCAGTTCAGCCTGATTGACGGGTAAAACCACACGGTATTCTACATTTTGCAGTCTTCTCTCCATGCATGCCACTCCAGAAAATACTCAGAGGTATTCTCCTGAATGTAAAGTGCACGGATTATGGATATAACCTGGATATTTCCTGTTATTTAGCAAGTACTCATATCATAGATAAAAAACAAGGACCAGATATTAAATGAGGGCACAATGGTTTCAACATCCTATATTGAAAAATAAATGGAAATATCCAGGGTATACCCATTTTCATTTTAACAGTTACTGGATCCCTGCATATATCCAGAACAAATTCTTATACGAGCTCCCACTCTTTGGTGAGCCCATTCAGGTGGTACTCACCTGCCAGAATGAGGGGAGACACCAGTGATGAAGCATACCACCATTTGGTGGGTGAGGTGTCTTCTCTTAATATTCAAATAATCCTGGAGGTGATTTTGGTAGAACAGTAGTTAGGGACTAATCGTTCTTAAGCTTTTGTACCTTGTGGTGTGTGATGAAGGAATTTCATACCCCTGCCAGGACTTTAATAAATGTAAAACACTAAGGAACTCTGTGATGTCGTAGCAAACCAGTTGATTGAAAATGATGCTAACCTTCAATCTTGCTTTCTTTCAAATGGGGCTTTGCGGGGGTGGCCGACCGGAGGGAGGCTCGCCCCCCCGGGGAGGTTTGGGGCCCCGGGCGGAAGGGGTGGGGAGGGGATAGGACGGGGACAGGAAGGAGAGTTTGGGCTGGTTGGGCTTGTTGGGCGGTATTGGGCTGGTTTGGGCTCCTTTTGGGCTGGGGTAAATAAATACGGCCATTTTGGGTCACTGTGCACCATTTTAGGGACAGTGACCCAGCAGCCGAGTTAGGCAGGGAAGTTGTTGTCCAGTCAGGGGGTTGTTGCTGTGCATACATTGTGTTAGCAGTGGGGATTTCCATTAGGAAGTGGGAGCGGTAGCGGAGCGGTTACCTTGGGCGGCGGCGAGTGGCGGTGTAACTGAGACTTTGAGCGCGGCAGGTCGGCGGGAGTGGTGTGTCGACGCGGACGGCCGGAGCGGTGTGTACCTGGGGCGGCATGGCGGCGGATGCACTGGAGGATCCCTGAGTGCGAGAGGCTTTGCGCCTCTTGGGGGAAGCCGGCCGGATGGATCTCCTGCGAGGGGGAGTTCGGGTAAGGCCACCGCGGCGCGCTGCTGACGGCGCCGCCGCGGCGGTTCTGGCCTGTGAGCCTCCAAGGTCGAGGGTGAGGAGGGAGGAGGGGGCGGGTAGCGGAGGCGGAGCAGCGCATGGTGGCGGCCAGCGGGTGGCTGGTGCGCCGCGGAAATCGAGAGGTGCGGCGAGGGGGTGTGGGGGGGGTGCGGAAGGTGCAGCTTCAGTTTGTGAGGGGGCGGGGGGGCCGGGGGGGTGGGGCCGGGAGAGAACGGCTCGGGGGGAGTGAAGGAGGCAAACAGTGGAGTGAGAGGTAGAGGGGGGGCAAGGAAGCCAAGGAGGAGTGCCAGGTTGGGGGGGTTGTAGGGGGGACGGGAAGCATGGACCCGTGGTGCAGGAGGAGGGGGTGCCCAACAGGGGAGGGGGTCCGGAGGGGCTGCCACGGAATCAAGAGGGGGATGGGGGGGAGGGGGGGAGCCAGGATACCGAGGTGGGAGCCGGGGGGCAGGTGGGAGGGGGGGTGTCACCATTGCTTATTGAAGACTCGGAGGGGGAAGGGGAGGGGGAGGGGGAAGGAGGGGTGGGGGGAGGGGGGGAGAGAGTGACCTGGATTGGGGGTCGTCGTCTGGAGGGGAGGGGGGCATGGTGGGGCCAAGCAGGCCGGGGTCGCCACGGGGCAGGGGGGTAGAGACAGGCCAGAGGGGGGGTGGGGACACAGGGGGACGGGGAGGGGTGAGGGGTTGCCCAGGGGGAGGGGGTTTGTGGGGGGGAGGGGGAAGGGGGGGTGCGGTGAGTGGAGCCAGGAAGGTGGAGGGGTAGCAGGGGTGGATCGCGGGGATGTGGGGCGTGTGGGGGTGGGAGAGGGGGCGCTGGTGGGGGACGTGGGGGTGCGGAGTGGGGGGGAAGGAGGGTGGGGGGGACCGGCACGGCGGGGTGGGCATTCGGCGGCGTAGAGGAGAGGGGCACCTAGGGGCTGGGGAGGGGAAGGGGGTGAGTTTCCCTCGGTATGCTGGACTTCCCCGCTTTTTTCTTGGCAGGAGCAGTTGGCAGGGGGCTCGGGTGAGCAGCATGCGGCTCCAACCCGCCGAGAGAATGGGCCGGCTCAGCTTTGTACGGGCGGCCGTGCTCCACTGAGGGACCAGGCACGTGCGGACAGCGGATGGCACGATGATAGGTCTCCGCCGCCCCCCTCCCGATGGGTCGAGACGGCCGCCAGGGGACGGGGATGGAGCGCGAATGTGACTGGATACACGGACTATCATGCTGAGTGTGAGAGGAGAGAGAGTGTGGATCTGGGGGCATTGATGAGGGCTTGCAGGGACAAGGCAGGATTGAGCAGGAGCACGGGCAGTGGTATGCCGAGGCAATGGGGGGATGGAGAGGGAGAAATGGAGTCGGAGGAGGAGGGGGAGATCAGGGAGGGGGAGACGAGTAATGTTGTTGCCAGTATTTTGCAGGAACGCCCCCGGCAGACGGTGCCGCGAGTGACGGCCCCCCCAGTGGAACTGGTTAGGCGGCGGGATCCGGTGCGGACGCCAGCCTTGACGCCAGGTAAGGATGGTGCACGTTTGGGGAGTGGCTTGGGCGAGCCTCATGGATGCCATGTGTCTGGTGGAGGCCAGGTGTCGGTGGGCACGGATGCAGAGGGAGGGGAGGCGGTACGATTGGTGAAGGGCAGGTATGTGATGGATGCGGGGGTAGGCACAGAGACGAAGGAGGCGGCGGGCGACACGGCGTCGGGTAGCGCTGCGAGCGGAAATGCGGGGAAGGCAGGGGGTTCGGCGGCGGCTGGCGGCGGGGCAAAGGAGAGTTGTGAGGTGCCGATTAAGAAGATGCCCTATATGGGGGCAGCGAAGCCCCTGAGGGCGCACTTGTCATTGGCGATGAAGGAGAAAATTTGGAAAGGGGAATACGTGGAGATTCTGAAGTTACTCCACAGGGAATTGATGGCCAAAGAGGGCTCAAAGGAGGAGGAGGAGGAGTTAGCTAGGCGCCCCAAGGTCCCGGTGACCATTGAAAATAGGTCAGCTGCCTTCCTGATCTACGCTAGCGTTTACTGCGAAAAGTATCCGGACAGGTCGGTTGCAATGTTCAAATATATGGACGTGGTGCGGCGGGCCCAAGTGACGTACGGCGGTTACGCTTGGTCGCATTACGACGAGGAGTTTCGGGCGCGCATGGCATCTGATCCGGAGGTGCAGTGGGGCGAGTTGGATGCGGATTTGTATCAGCAGATGAGTGGGGCAAAATTCGGCCGCACCATTTACACAGCCTGTGGGCTTCCGCTGACGTCGACCCCCTTTACAGCCCGCCCCACCCGTGGGGGGGGGGTGGGGTCGGGAGACGCCGGTAGTACTAACAGCGTTGGGGCCTGCTGGGACTTCAATAGGGGGTCCTGTCTCAGGCAGACGTGCCGTTTTTGGCATGAATGTTCCAAGTGCGGGAAGAGACACCCAGTGGTGTGCTGCTGGGGGCTCCGAGGAGGGCCCGCTCCGGGGCAACAGCCGGCGGCCCCCGGTGGGGGGAGGGGAGGCGGCAGGGGGGGGGGCAGTGCCTTGGGAAAAGGCTTGTACACCGGTTAGGTTGGACAGGCTCAAACCCCTACTGGCGGCGTATCCGCGGGCGGACGATGCGTCGGTGTTGCGTCGGGGCTTCCGGGAGGGTTTCCGTTTGGGGTACGAGGGTCCGCGGATCGCTCGGTGGGCTGAGAATCTGAAGTCCGTGAATGTACACAGGGGCATCGTCCGAGAGAAGCTCTTTAAGGAGGTGAAGGAAGGGCGGATGGTGGGTCCTTTTCAGGAGCCGCCCCTGCCGGATTTGATCATTTCGCCGATTGGAGTGGTTCCAAAGAAGGAGCCGGGTCAGTTCCGGCTGATCCAACATCTGTCTTGGCCAGAGGGCACGTCGGTGAATGATTACATATCGGCGGAGTTGGCGTCGGTGTCGTACTCTTCTGTGGACGTGGCGAGGAGGCTGGTGACGACGGCGGGGCAGGGTGCGCTCATGGCAAAATGTGATGTGAAGTCTGCGTTCAGGTTGTTGCCGGTGCATCCGGCAGATCATCAGTTGTTGGGGATCCAGTTTGACAGACTCATTTTCATGGATAGGGCACTTCCTATGGGGTGCTCGGTGTCATGTGCATTGTTTGAGAGGTTCAGCTCCTTCTTGCAGTGGGCTTTTTCCTGGCGCACACTACCTGGACGACTTCTTCCTGGTGGATCGGCCCGGTTCGACGGACTGCCAGCGGCAGCTGGACGGTTTTACGGACCTAATGGGTTACCTGGGGGTTCCCTTGGCGCCGGAGAAGACTCAGGGTCCGAGCACGGTGCTGTCCTTTCTCGGGATAGAGCTCGACTCAGCGGCCATGGAAGCACGCCTACCGGAGGATAAGCGGGTGGTGATGATGGACTTGGTGAGGGGCATGTTGGCCAGGCCGAAAGCGAAAGTGCGGGAGGTACAGGTGTTGCTCGGGTATTTGAACTTTGCATGCCGCGTGGTGCGGGCGGGAAGGACATTTTGCCGTCTTTTGGGGCTGGCATTGTCCGGACTGACGTTGCCTCATCCTCACGTGTGCTTGTTGGCGGGTTCGAGAGAGGACTTGAGCATGTGGATGGCTTTCCTGGGGGTTTTAATGGAGTGCCCATGGCGCCACCAGAGGACTGGCAGTGGGACGTCACGATGTCATCGGACGCGGCGGGAGTCGGCGGCTTCGGTTTGTACTGGGTGGGGAGGTGGTGCGCGGAGCAGTGGCCGGCTCAGTGGCAGGCGGGGGGGGAGGAGCATTGCTTTCCTGGAGCTTTTCCCGTTGGTGGTGGCGGTGACGGTGTGGGCGCCGGAGCTGGCACACAAGCGAGTCTTGTTCAGGGTGGACAATATGTCGGTGGTGCAGGTGGTGAATCGGCAGTCCGCAAGGGAGCCACAGGTGCTGAAGCTGATGCACGTTTTGTCCTGAAGTGTCTGGAACATGACATTCTGTTTCAAGCTCAGCATGTGCCGGGGGTGGACAATGACATTGCGGATGCTTTGTCTCGTTCACAGTGGCAGAGGTTCCATGGGCTAGCCACGGAGGCGGCCGCAGTCAAGACGCCGGTGCCGGAAGAGCTTTGGTTGGTGGGAGAGCGCGGGTCGTTCAGTTGGTGAGGTCGTCTGTGGCGGCATCCACGTGGAAGGCGTATGACCAAGCTTGGCTGGAGTGTCTACGTTTCGGAGCGGTAAGGCAGCGTGGCAGGTAGGGTCGGGAGGAGCAGGTAGTGCGGTTCATGCTCAGTTTGATGGACAAAGGGCTGGCGAGGGTGACGATCGCGGGGAAGTTGGCAGAAGTGGCGCTCATGGGGAAGCTCTGGTGGGGTTATGCGCCTTCGGCAGGAGAGTTGGGGGGGCGTCTCTTGGAGGGTTGGGAGCGGGAGAAGGGGGCGCGGGCGCAGCAGCGACGTCCGATTACCGCGGTGATGCTGGAGGGCTTAGTGGGCCTGTTACCGGGAGTGTGCAGAGATCAGGCGGAGACGGTTTTGTTTTCCACGCTTATGTCGTGGCTGTTTTTTGGAGCGTTCCGGGTGTCGGAGTTGGTGGGGTTACAAGGACGGCCGGGAGTGAAGTGGGAGGAAGTAGAGTTGCGAGGCCGGGAGGTGGCGGTGCGACTTCGACCGTCAAAGACAGACCAGCGTGGAGAGGGTACATGGGTGGTGCTGGGTCCCGGGACGGCGGCGGTCTGTCCGGCTGAGTGGGGGAGGCGACTGGCGAGGGGGCAGGCGCAGGACGGGGCGGAGGTTATTTGCCGGGGAAAGGCTGGTCGGGTGACGGCGGCTCAGCTACTATGGGTCCTGCGGCACACCCTGCGGTCTATGGGTGAGGACCCGAAGGAATTCGGAACGCATTCCTTCCGCATTGGTGCGGCGACGGAGGCGGCGCGAAGGGGTTGGGGAAAGGAGGAGATAAAACGGCTGGGGCGCTGGAAATCGGACTGTTATAGGAGGTACGTCAGGATGCGGGGGAAGGAGTGGAGTGAGGACATGTTTGGCCCATTACTTATATATGTATCTTTGCAGGTGCGGTGGTGGGGCCTACAGCGGCAACAATGAGCATTTACGTGGTGGGCCATTCCTTTGTAAAGAGAGCGGAGAGGGCTGAATGGGAAAAACACAGGAGCCTCAATTTGGAGTTGGATGACCAGTTGTTTAGGTGTCATTGGATGGGAAAGGGGGGCATGCGTTGGCACGAGTTGGTGCCGGTTTTGAATAATGTTGTGCGGGGGGGGATTTGTCTGGATGTGGTAGTCATTCACCTGGGGGAGCACGATTTGGTGCAGTGTAAAGGACTGGCACTGGTAAAACAAATGAAGAGGGATTTGCTGGAAATTAGGAGACAGTGGGCGGGGTGTCACGTCATTTGGTCGGAATTCATTCCTAGACGATGCTGGAGGGGGGCAGAGAGGCCTGCGGCTATTGACAGGACACGGAGGAAGATTAATAGGGAGATGCGGGGTTTCTGTGAAAAGGAAGGTTTGGGTAGGATGGAGCACCCGGAGCTGAGGTATGGGGCAGTGTATTTCTTCAGGGAGGATGGAGTACATTTATCACGATACGGGATGGAGCTCTATATTGTGCAGCTGAAGGAGGCAGTGGATCGGGTTGTAGGGGTGCGCAGGTATCCGAAGGTGCAGGGGCCCTAGGGGGGGGGTCGGAAGCTGTATGGGGCTTCCGAGTGGCGCTGTTTCCTAGTTAAGGGGGGGTAGGTTAGGAGGAATGAGTTTCCTGGACAGAGGGGGAGGGAGTGTACAGATGGCAAGAGTTTAAACAGTTGAGGCAGGTGTTTGGAGAGTTGGTACTTATGTTTATGTTTGTTTGCGGGGGCAATGTTTTAGGGGTGGGGGTGGGGGATTTAGTCAGGTATGTGCATATTTAGTTAGGCCTAGTTTTGTACGGCAAAGGCCAAGGATGTGGTATGGTTAAGATGCACCTGTTTCCCAATAAAGCGGTCTTTATCACACCTTATTTTGTCTCCGGTCGGTCTTTCCCCGCCCCGTCTCAAGATGGGCCCCAATGGGGCTTTGCGGGGGGTGGCCGACCGGAGGGAGGTTCGCCCCCCCCGGGGAGGTTTGGGGCCCCGGGAGGAAGGGGAGGGGAGGGGATAGGACGGGGACAGGAAGGAGAGTTTGGGCTTGTTGGGCGGTATTGGGCTGGTTTGGGCTCCTTTTGGGCTGGGGTAAATAAATACGGCCATTTTGGGTCACTGTGCACCATTTTAGGGACAGTGACCCAGCAGCCGAGTTAGGCAGGGAAGTTGTTGTCCCTCCCGCCCTCCCTATGAGTGGTGGTTTCGAGTGGGTGCGGTTTTTGGGAGCCTGGTTCAAGGGGGGTATATTCTGGAAGAGTTTTGTTGGGAGCAGGTACCTCTTTGGTTAGGTGGCTGAGATCTGATGTTGCTGGGGGCAGGTGCTGGTAAAAGTTGTGGGGTGGCGCTTTTTCCTAGTTAAGGGGGGGGGGGTAGGTTAGGAGGAATGAGTTTCCTGGACAGAGGGGGAGGGAGTGTACAGATGGCAAGAGTTTAAACAGTTGAGGCAGGTGTTTGGAGAGTTGGTACTTATGTTTATGTTTGTTTGCGGGGGCAATGTTTTAGGGGTGGGGGTGGGGGATTTGGTCAGGTATGTGCATATTTAGTTAGGCCTAGTTTTGTACGGCAAAGGCCAAGGATGTGGTATGGTTAAGATGCACCTGTTTCTCAATAAAGCGGCCTTTATCACATCTTATTTTGTCTCCGGTCGGTCTTTCCCCTCCCCGTCTCCCGATGGGCCCCAATGTAAGCAATGACATCTGTATTAGGCCTTCCCCATCCAATTGGACCACCACAAACACCCACTCTAAACTGTGCTTATTCAGAGGCATATTTACAAGCCCTATCGCCTCAGGAACATTACTTTTAAAGAAGTTCCTGTGGCGATAGGGGCCTTATTAACAAGGCAGCGTTAAGCTACTTAACGTGGCTTATCGCTGCTTTGTAAATAAGGCACCCTTTCCGCTATACTTAGCGTGAAAGGGGTGAGCAATGGGTTTTGCGGTGGACGTTCCACCAAACACCCATTGATTTTTTACGCTGCCCCCATATTTACTAGGGTGGGTGTTCCACCGCAACACCCATTTATTTTGACGCTGCCCCCCTATTTACAAGGGTGGCACAAATTGGAGGCAGCACCAAAATTAAGACCAAAAAAAATCTGGTCTGGCGTAACGAGGAAAAATGCTTTCTCCTCGTTTTTGCTGTTCATATGTGTGTACATTGTGCAACACACATAGAAACAGCAAAACGCCATGCATGATTGTTTATGTGCAGGAAGGTGTCCCATCCTGCACATAAACAATCATTTTAAAAATGACGAATTGCAACGTCTATGTGTGCTGCACAAAGCAGCAAGTATAGAAGTTACAAATCGCCATTTAAGATTGTTTATGTGCAGGAAGGGACACCTTCCTGCCCATAAAAAAAATCATTCCCCCAACACAGGCACTCTTGCACTATGGTGCAAGGGTGCCTGCGTTGGCGCTAGGCAGCTGAAATTAGTGCCAGCGCAGTGGGAAACGCAGGGCTGCACCGTATTGTTGTCAATACGGTGCAGCCCTGCGTTTCAGAAGTGTCAGAGAGCTGTGTTAAGCAAAGAAGGCTAACGTCACGCTCCATCCGTTCTTTGTAAATATACCTCTCTGTCTTTTAAATGAAAGAGAATCAAAATATCTAATCAAAAGCATTAAACCACAATGACGGGAAGAGAGGCTAGATAAAATATAAAAAACACTCTACCGAGTCCCGCCTCCCGTCCTTGTGTTTTAATTTAATCTCACCTAATACTATTATGCTGAGGTCTCTTGATATTGAAACAACCCTCAAAAGTCAAGACCTCTAGGATCAGGGAATGTCTGTTGGCTGTGGAACAATGGATGCTAGATAATCCTCTTCAGTGAAACTCCTCAAAAACGAAATATTCACCCATGGCTTGTTGCAAAATCATAACCCCATATCCTTTCAGACCTAGGAAATGGAAGAGATGTCAACTACATGTACTGAAGTTAAAATTCTCAGCTTAATAACAGATTCCAACCGCTCTTCAATTCCAAGACAACAAACTGATGAAAGACTAATTCTACACGATCACAATTCTACAATAGAATTTCTACTGATATTGCGATTAGACAATGCAAATGAAGTATACATTAAATTCATTAGACGAATGAATTGCAAAGCTCCAAATAAGTCAGAAGACTACAGCCAGACATGCCTTAAACCTAAACAGACAGTACCATGTTACCCTTTCTCTCAAATCAGTGCTCAGAATATACAGCAAAAATAGACACCTCAGATCAAGAATGGCCCCATAAATCCTCCTTTCCAAGAAACCACTTAGGAGGTAGCTGCAACTCAATACAGACGTGCGAGCTATGGAATATACTCACAAAGAAAATAAGGGCCATCAAC
Source organism: Lissotriton helveticus (assembly GCF_964261635.1). NCBI lineage: Eukaryota > Metazoa > Chordata > Amphibia > Caudata > Salamandridae > Lissotriton > Lissotriton helveticus. Next base: position 2,145,979,631 of record NC_136057.1, on the reverse strand, counting down.
AATTATCTGGAATTCAGAACAGAAATAAAGTTAGAGCTTTTCCCACAGGATCCAGGTAAGATCATAAACCCAATGTGTTTGTGTATGCAGCCTGTGACTCTATCCTTACACTCCTTTGGTTTTCCACCACATGGATATGACACTTACAAGCTGATGCATCAAGTCTAGAGCATGCTTTCCAACCTTGCACAGCACCATTTCTCATAATTTTTTTAAACTAACAAATTACATCTCAACCAATATGCACTTCAGAAGTTAGAACTATAATGGTCGATAAAGTTGGAATCATATTGTTTGGAAAGCTCTTTGGGCATTGACAAAAGGTAGGAATGTACTGTAAAAAGGTTGTCACACAATACAGCAAGTATGCTTCAGAAATCTGTCTGACATATCTAGGTAATGAAACCTGAAGTGTGTCATTCTGCCAATCCGACTGGACTATATTATAGTGAGTGCACCATGTATTTCATTTGTGGCATATCCTTTTTAGGATGCACAGACCCTCACCAAATCGAACTGGCATGCTCCATCATTGGGTCATGCACCTTGTTGGGTGAGCGCTACAATACCCCCGTAAATAGGCTGTTTGCTGGAGATCTTTTAACCTCGATGTCTGTTTTTTCACCAGATATACAGATAAATGCTCTTCTCTGGAGTTATCATGTTCCACCTAAGGTCACCAACATTTTCTGTAGTGAGAGCTACTTCTAATCAGTGAAAATCATTGTGACCTACTGAAGGCTAAGCCATTCATGCAGTGTTACCAGACACCCCCACGCCCAGCTTCATTGGCTTAAAGTCTAATGTCATAGAGCCAGATACTATGGTTTGAACAAAAATACTTTGACTAGGGGCAGTTTGAGAGGACTGCCTTGTTTGTTTCAGTAGGAGTGTAGTCTTCAGAGTTGTATGAACATCTGTGCATATGAATGGGATATATGTGACTGGATGAATGAGAGTCTGTGTCATTTGTATTTGTGGCACAGAACATACTTTTTGCCATATGTGGCACCTTTACTTACATGTATGACACAAACACAACCAGTTTTTAAATGGGGGAAATTTAAAGTGCCGAAAAATGCTCTTCAAAATGTTTCATATTTTCATAATACAGAACATTTTTCTGTACTTGAAATGTCTCCCACTTAAAAAAAAGCCTGTATTTTTCAGTTATTAAAATTACACTGTGTCTACCAGCCACAGGGAGCAAGATACCTGCTGTGTGTAAATGCGACACTTTGAAATGGGAGACAATTAAACTGAAAAGTTAACTTTATGTTTATATGGATGCCATAAAACTCATCTTTTAAAATTTCTCCCATTTCATAGTGTTGGAATTACAAATAGCAGGCATCTTGTACCCAGTGGGCTCTTGACGTGGGGCCATAATTAATGCAGAAAAATACAGCCATCTGTTTACATGGGAGGAATTTGAAGTGGAGAAACAGGCTTCATAAAATATTAAGATGTAATTGGCTTAATTGAAAGTGGAGAAAAACATTAAGACAATGTTCCGTTGAAATATTTGTTCTTCACTTTGAATTTCTCAAAATTAAAAATGACTGTATTTTTCAGTCATAAATATGGCACAGTGTCCACTGGCTATTAGGAACAAGAGGCCTTCTATTTGTAAATGTGACACTTTGAAAAGGGAGAAAATTCAAATGGAATGTTAACTTAATCATTAAGTTAACTCTTCATATAAATGTTCTACCATCTAAAAGCACTCAAAAATATAATTGTGTTCTCATTCTCCAATATAGGGACTTGACAAGGACGTTTATTTAAGAGTTAGATACCTCAATGTTTCAGTTCTTCATCACTGTGCCCCAGCCTGGATCAGAAATCTAACTGCAGCACTGCTCATTGGGAGGCTCTGCTATCTGCAGCCTCATGACAGTAATTTGAAATAAACACAGCTGTCCTTTAACTTTAAAAGGAAAAAGTGAACCTGTGCTTATTTTAAAATGAACTAAAGGTTGCCAGCTACTCTGAAGGTGTCTGCGAGCTAATGGTAGCTCCCGATCAGCAGGTTGGAGACACCTGGGTTACATGTTTGGATCCTTGGACCACATGCAACATTATTTTAAGGTAATGAATAGCAATGGCCTATTCAATGGTTGCATCTGATATTTATACCACTATGAAGCTGTTAGACTATACCACCAAATGCAATTTAAAACCAAGACATAATTATAAATAACGGGCCCACTGGGGGTCTTTGATCAGTCAAAGATGCGAATAAACAACCGTTGTCCCTTTCCAGGTCACCTCTGTGGATGGCGAGGTGAGAAATTGAGCTGTAGAGGTTAGACCAAAATGTAGGCAACATTTTAGGGTTCCTAATTGAATGCATGCCGTGATTTATAAAGAGTAGGGACAATGTCTTTCATACTAGACAGTGGTTAAAGTTAGTTTTTTCACTAATCAATGGCTGAATGGTTCCAACAAGAAGATGAAGCCGTATACCATTTTAAGTTTTCAAAAATTATGAGAAGGTGTGCAAAATAGCGAAGGTATCCAGGAAAATTGATTTATGTTCCACCTTGAAGTTATTCTTTGGTGGACAATCCATCAAAGATTTCGTTGGAATTAGCAGTAACAGAATCATTACTACAATATTCTACCACATGGCATACTTCACGTGGTAGACCATAGAGTGTCATGCTCTCTGTCGAGTAAGAATCACCTTAGAGGTGCAGGCAGGTTGGAAAATGGATCCCCGCATCCTCCATGTGGAACTATTAGATTAGATCAGGTTGCATTGTGCAAAAGAGCTGAACCCCTTCCCCTGCATGATTGTATGTCTGGAAAAAGCTGAGAGCCCAGCAGGATGGAGAGCTTCTTTGTGGTTGCCAGGTGGCTTTGTATAGACATATTAAAAGCAGGTGCTGCTTGCAGTCATTGCTGGGTCAAGTGCACATAGGGAGCAATATCATCTTCACCTTCTCCCTCAAGGCACCGTGCCTTATCCACATCATATCATTGAAGGGCTGAGATACGATTCCAGATTGGCAGTCAACAACACACATACCTCCTGGCAACTCACTATTACCGATTTACCAATACACAGTTTGGATGGCACCATAGGCCAGAGATTTTCATAAACTGGGGGAGAGATGGAGATGAGAGAAGCGGGAAATCTGAATGGAAGGCACCAAGAGGAAGAAGTGAATTAAAAGAACAAGTTTTCCTAACACATTTTTTGCACTGGCTGTGTGCCTAAAGCCCCGTGAGTGGATTTTAATTTTCTTCTATTCACTCCTCTAATTCAGGACCAAAAGAAGCAGAGTGGATGATCACTGCCTCTGTCTGCGGCACATGGATGCCTGGCACTTTTGTGGTCTGTGTCAGAAACCCATCTCATCCTGTTACCCCTTATATGGTCACTTGGGAAACCATCCTAGGTTTACAGATTAGAGAAGAGCAGGAGAGGGGTTGGCCTAACGGCTAAGGCACTCGACCTCGGACCTGGGGATCTGGGTTCGAGTCTCTGTAACGACGCCAAAGAAAATAAAAACCTCCTGTGATTCTGGGCAAATCACGTAATCTCCCCGTGCCTAAAAATGAAAGTGTGTCCTCATGTAACGTAACTGGTGCTATGTAAAGCGCTCTGATACCTGATTCGGTTCGGGTCTAGTTCGCGCTCTATAAAACTCTACAAAAAAAAAAAAGAGCATTGGCTACACATATGGTTGAGGGTGGCAAAGGTCTCAACTGCACACAACACAAGGAGAATAGTTATAAAGTTCCTCTGCATTGGAACTCCAGTCAGATTGCATGCCATGTTTGGCTCATCAGATTTATGTTGGAGGGGATGAGGTAGGGTTATGATGGCACACAAATGGTGGCACTGTGATCAAGTCCAAATGTTTTGAAGTGAGGTCCTTGAACAGATTAAATTAATCACGGCTCTGGAATTTTCCCATGAACCCACTAACATTGCACTTGGGTGACACAAGCAAGTGCATTAAGCATCCCTTGACTACTCACTCAGGAAAATTGCTCACTCACTCTCTGCTAGCAGCTCGCCTTTCGATACCACAGAAAGACTCTGTAGATGGTTGAGTTGGACTACACTTTGATATTAGGTAAGATCTTTTTGCCAGACCAGGCATTGTAGAGTGAAGGGTGAAGGTGCACCTTGGTGATATGTTAAAGCAATTGACAAATTGTTATATCATTATTATTTTCTTACAGTGCCTTCTGCCCAATCGTATTGATTGATACCGCGATTGAGGGTCAAGAATTGAGGCCTAAGTATCATTTTGATAGTTTTTTATTTGTATTTATTACTTTATACACTATACTACAGCAGAGTGACTGTTAGATACTGGTCCTGACGAATGCCCAGAACTTAATTGTCATCAAGGCAGAAACATCGATAGGGTATATATTGTTAACCCTATATCACTTGTTTTTATTCACTATCCCGTAGGATGGAAGAATAAAGTTGTTGCCCCTAAGGAGATAGTTTTAATGGACTTTCACACATTTTTCTTTGCACTCTGCCCCTCATTTGCCCCCATAAGGTATTAGAAGTATCACGTGCTTTATACTCCCGTTCCTTCACTTTTGGTGAAGTCGTAGCCCACACGGAATACCTTGCGGTCCCCGTTGTGTTGGAGGAACCCAATGATGAAGCATGGCACCCTCGGTGAGTGAGGGTTTTTGTCCACAACATTGTTGTGCCCTTATCGCACTTGCATCTCCCTCCTTTTTCGGACAGCCTTTTCCCTGGTCCATTGCTACCCTATATTCAGTGTGAATTATATTCTGTTGTTTTGGCCAGGAACTGAAGCAGGGAGATCGGGCAATAGTTCTCTGGGCTAGAGGCATACAGTGACGGTTTCTTCAGTAGAGGGACAACCTTCGTATGTTTCCATGCCTGTGGCAGCTGGGATGTAGACATTCCTGGATTGTGATGAAAAGGTCTGGTTTGAGGGATCATCAGGAGACCCTGACTTTATTTTGATGAACAGGGCCTCAAGGCTGTCCATCAGGATGGGTGTGAAAGCAGAGAGAGAGTGGGTCTCTCTACCAATCAGAACTCCCTTCATTAAGCATACAACCTCTCTCTTTGATTGAAAACTGTCATAGATGCCTGCCACTTTATTGATGAAACTAGTGGCCTGAGAGACAAGTGTTATCTGCTGTCTGAGGTGATTTCACCATATCCTTTAACAATGAAAAAATAGTTTTGGAGGGGTTATTACTGGCATTAATTTTGTTCGCAAGATGTGCAGCACAGGCTTTCCGTATCTGTTTACTGTAAGCTTTCCTGGTCTTTGTATACTCAAGTTTGGCTGAGGGACTGTAAGCGCAACTCCAGGTACGCTCAAGTACTTTACAGTTTTTCCTAACAGTGGTAAGAGTTTCATCAAACCAAGCATGCGATCGGGCTTTCTTCTGATTAGTCCATTTAGCGGGGATGCACTTGTCTAAGGCCTGATTGATCCGTGTTCCAAAGCAGTCGCTAGACCCCTCAATGTCTGTGGACAGCATAGGTTGAGAGATGGCAAGAGTGTCTTGAAAGGTGATATAATAAAGTTTCTGCCAAGGACGTTTATACACCAGATGGCGAGATGACGAGACTTTAGGGCCATCTATGTGCAAAAAAAAGAGAATAAGATGATGGTCGGACCAGGCGATTGGTAAAGATATCAGGGCCTGTGAGAGAAAAATGTTGGACAGTACAGGGTCCAGAAGATGTCCCGCCTCATGAGTGGGGCCTGAAACCAATTGAAGGAGTTGGAAAGCCACCATGTTGGTTAAAAAATGGCAGTTATCAGGGTCATTATTAGACTCCAGGTGCAGATTCAAGTCGCCAATAATGGTAAAATTGGCTGACTTGAGTGCTAAACTGCTCACCATATTAGCTATCGCCTCTCCAAAAAGTATGGACGGCCCCAGGGGGCGATAAATCAATAATCCAGAAAATGTGAAATTGGCTCTTAGACCTATTCTAAAAGAGGCACTTTCAGAATCCTGGATGCTTTCCTGAGTAAAGGTGCAGGTGTAGCAGTCTTTATAAATTACAGCAATTCCGCCACCTCTTCCCGACCCTCTATCCACATTCTTCATAATAAAGCCAGAGGGCAGGGTGTAGTGACAGGTAAATGAACAATATAGAATCTACTATTTCCAAAGCCCATTTTGACATTTTACATTCCAGTGAGGTAATGCTGGAATGTAGTGTACACAACATAGGGCCAGAGAAGGGATGGTAACTGAGTCTTGGGAGAGCCAAGATTCCGTTAAGAATAGCACGTCTAACAGGTATTTGGACAATAAATCAAAGACTTCCGCATGATGTTTAACTAGTGAGCGGCAGTTAATGCGGCCGATTTTGAAATGGAGGTGGTGACTGCCTGGCGGTGCACTCTGGCTGTATTGAGGCCTAAAATTGCATAAAATGCAGAGAAAGGCACCTGCAATGGGGGACCAGCTGTGAACCCCACACAGGGGGCTGCTCCTTTGTACTTTGAGTAGGTCCTCAAGAGAGTACGCTAGCCTGTGGGTAGGAGAAAGTACCCAGACCTGGTGCCATCTAGGGGCCTCATTTATGAGGCTGTGCGTCACTTTTACGCCCCCGGTGCGTCACTTTTTGTAACGCACCAGTGGCGTAAAAAATGCACCTTGTTGCGCCATATTTACAAAGTGACGCATCTAGGTAGATGTAGATGCGTCACTTTGTAAACCCCTGCGCCACTTTATACCTGCGCCAGGTATAATGTATGCAAGGGGCGTTTTGACGCAAGAAAGGGTCATGGAAGTGACGCAGTGAAATCTATAAGATTTCACTGCGCCATTTCTTGGCCGCTAATGCGTCAAAATCTTACGCCTGCTTCATGGCAGGCGAAAGACTGACGCAGGCACTAACAACATGGGACTTGCCCATGTGAAAGTACACATTGCTGGAGTTGCGTCACTTTTGTGACACACTCCAGCAATGGGTCACTTTTGCGCCTACAGATACGTCAGAAATACTGACGTATCTGTAACTCCTTGCGACATGATGCGTCATATTATAAATATGACGCATCAATCATGTCGCAAAGAGTGCGCACTGAGAAGTGACGCATCGCTGCTTTCACGCAGCGATGCGTCAATTCTCATAAATGAGGCCCATGGTGCGGACGGGCGCAGACAAGCTTGCCTTTGGCGGGCCAGCGGCGCGTCCACGCTGCAGCGTGCATAATGTACCTAGGGACATAACTGGCTCCTCTCAGGCACACCTCTGATTGGGGCAAAGGGGCCAATCATAGCGCGACACAGCCGACTAGAAAGCAGCCACAACCCCCAGTGAAGAGTATCAAAGTGAAGGTATTAGCGTTTTGAAAAGCATAAAACGAGCAACATAAAAAGGAACCTGCCTCAAAACCTTTTGTCAAGCAGTCCCTCACACAAAGAACACTCTCTCCCCCCAACCATAAAGAAATGCCTGGAGCAAGCTTGGCGCAGCGTCAACTGCGCCTCTTATCCCAGGCATGGGCCATGAAGAGTTTCGCCTAACGCTCCTTGATTGCCTTCATGCGCATGCTCTGACATAAGTTACAGGATCTGGAGACGTGGTCCGAACTGAGGTGCCAGAGGCAGATGGAGTGGGGATCAGTAATGGACATATGTCCCTCACAATTCCTACAGGGTTTCAACCCCGTTTTTTGGAAGGAGACTTATGGTACTGCACTTGTTAGAAAAACATTTACCTTTTAGAACACCCATGGTCTTTGTGAGGGCTAACGGATGTGTGTCAAAGGCTCAGAAAAAAGGGAAATGACGTTGTTGCACCGGGATGGCTTCGGTGATGTCATAAGATGCCACTTCCAGTGTGAATACGAAGCCAGCACCGCCTACCGACGACGTGAGAGCTTTGAAGTTTCTGAATCCAGTCTGACGCCTTGATTATTCTACAGGTGAGGAATATGCAGGTAGAAGTATTCACCAGAAGCAGCTGAATGCTCCCATCTAACCATGTGGCGGTCTAAGTTATGGAAAATATATGTAATGGAAAAACTGACAGCTTTGATTAGCAACACTATGCATAGATTTGAAAAAACGTCAGCACCCTTCGGTACCTTCATTAAAACTATTGGAAGCCAGAGAGGTGGCCCGGGGTATATGTCTATGATCCTACATAGGTCTGATTTGTGTTGACATAACCCCTCTGTATCATCTGGAGAGAAAGAAAATGAAGAGGAACTCCTACAGAATATATAACCATAAAAGTGCACAAGGTGCCAAGGGGAGAAGTATGAGAACTACATGAGATGACTTACAGGGTCAATATTTGATATCTAACGTCCTGCAATCTTGAGTCGTAATTGTTGTGTTAAATATGCTTAAGTGACGATGTCTATTGTTATCTACTGCCATAAAAAGTGAGGTCATGCTCTGATATTGCTAAATATGTACCACATTTTGAAAACCTTTAAATAAAATAAGGAAAAAAAGAATCCTATCTCACCCTGGGGAGTGCTTGAGGACTTGTGACATTACCAGTGTTTCAATCTCTATTCCCTTTGAAATCATGTCTTCGTTCTCTATAGCCTGCCTCCGTTGTCTTCTCTGCCTACACCAAGACTATTGAACCATTAATAGTTGGACCAAATAACTTAGGGGGACTCCTACTGCAGAGAAGAAACCTAAACAAATCCTCCAATTACAAATTTCTAATAGGTGTGGAAAGGATGGCCTTTGTAAAACCTGCAAACCTCAGGATTGTTGCAAAGTAGTTGAAAGTAACATACTTTTTGAACAGAAAGGGGAGCAGCCAATAGGGAATTTCAGTGAGGTTTAGGAATGGAACATATGAAAAACTCCTGGGAAGCAAGCACTTAAGGATTATCTGAATAGTCAGTAAGAGTCAGACCCCATATAAGACACCAGAGCTGAATTATTATCTTACAGAAAGCACTCATCTTCAAAACGCCTAACTGAAGCCATGGACCTGAAAGTCCTAGGCACCTGCTAATTTCCCTTTTGGACTAGGGAGCCCAACATTGGCCTAAGAGTCAGGATGGATGTGTAAGGGCCTAGTGCTTTACTTGACTTTGACTCTCAAGTAACAATATATACAAGCTGTTCTATGAAGAGGAAAATCTGCAAAATTTGAAATTATAACAATTAGAAAGATGAAGTGTAGTTTAAGAGCATAACATTGGTAGGTACATGGCAAAAGAAGAGAGACATAATTGTGTTTAACTGAAGAAATACATAATTAACCAAGGAATTAAAATTAACCTTTAGCTGAATAAATGCATAATTAATAAACAAAACACAACACGGAGATATGTTTTTGTATTTGCAGCATTTAAACCTACATCTATACGTCAATTGCCATAGCGCTAGCCCATGTAAGTACAAAACCATGAGTTGGTAGGTCTACATATTTATATCATTATAACCTATGGGTCCATGTAAGCTACATATACGTTTAACAAGCTAGCTTATGTCCCACGTGCAAGTAACAGCTCACCTGCTATCCTCAGTGGTAAAAGGTCCATGATTGTCCCAGGGTGGGCCATGCCGGAACAATGGTTGGAGTACCTTATCCATGCCACCTATCTGCACAATTTACAGTGTTTTCAGATATTTTCATCTTGTGGATTGTGGACATCATAATATCAGTCTTGAAGAAAGGAGAGTAGTCCTTCCCACCATTGTGCACTCCAATATTATTGGTAAGTTCCTGTTTCAAGTGGTGTGAAAGATTTTGCTGGCACAAATTCAAAAGCGGATAAAGCACAAAAAAAAGACTTTAGCAGCTTTTCAAGCCAAATTTAGGTGGGGGTTCAGGAATAATCATTTAATTTGTAGTTAATCTTAAAGTGCCTTATTTAGAGTTTGGTGGACAAGGTACTAGGTCGCAATTGAGAGAGATGTCACGTGCGTCGTATTACGAGGGAAATATAGTCAAGGGCACTTGTGATATGTCACACAGGACATCTGGAAACTTTGTGATGGATTCCCTGTCTGCCCTAAGGGCCTTTCCTAAGTCTATAATAAACTTAAGGCCTCGGTTAGAGTTTGGTTGATGGGCTTCTTCATTGTAAACATTATGGACGTCCCTTCTGCTGTAATACAAGTGCATTATACCCTTCAGCAGTGGCACTTGTAATATGGGTTACCTGCCATGTTTTCAAGGAGTCTCCCATCTGGCAAAACCACAAGGTTGTAAATCGTATATTAACTTCAGAAAAACCTTTGGCTAGGCCTAGAGTTCTGAGACATGGAAATTGAAAGCCGAACTAGAAACACAGATTTAGTGTTAACATGAATTTAAGTCTTTTGCACGGGTGATAAGTTAAGAGAAACATATGGTAGAGTGATCTATACCATTGAACTTTTTCCAGTTACAATTAGATTTAGCAGGGCTTCGTCCTGGGCCCTCCTCTTGATAAACTTTTGATTTAAAGGCATTATAAACATTGTGTGTGAACAGATGTAGCTAATGTTGCTGGAGCTAAGCTTCCCATCCCTCTTAATGCTAACAGATGATATACGTCTTTTTGCAGCTAGAGAATATAACATCTACAGGCCATTTTGGGGGTTTTAATGAAAATTAGGACCCAGTCATTCGAATTCTGAACTCATGGTGGCAGGCAGTCCATTTGTCATGAAGATGCCGTTTGAAAATGACCTTGATAATCATTAATTTACCTAGGCGTTGTATTTTGTGCACCTCGTAGCTTGTTAGAGAGCATTAAAGCTAGCATAATCTACTCAATGAGTCCAGGGAGTGTACAATAAACTTAGAAAGCAGGCTCTTGACCTAGCTCTGCTGGCATGCAAATCCTAGAGAGTGAATGCCACCAAGTGTATGGGGCAGACATATGGGATTTTCCTGGGAAGTTGCACTTTAAGGAAACAGATAACCTGAAACAGCTTCAAATGGATCTGTTTTAAACAGTCAATGATGTGATGGTACTCGCCTCCGTACCTGCCACACATATAGGGACACTTGTGAATTATTGCTTCAGGATGGATAGGAACTAATCCATGCATGCATTCTGTTAACTTTCTTCTAATTAGTGTACTGAGACTGGAGGCAGTGAAGAAAACAGAATTGTTAGCCGGAAAAAACTGATGGGTCAAGGATGTGCATTAAATTGAGCCTGTTGTCATAACGCAAAATGGTCCCCCAGCAGAATGTGATGACGGGCACATGAGTCTCCCATATCCCACAGATATATATAAGCCCCATGCTGAGTGGATGCTCCCTGAGCAGTTGGGTCTGCAGGGGCCTGCGTTAAGTCCCTGTATGTGCTCCATCCTCACTGAAATGAAACTGTCAGGCAAGGAATGATTTTTGTCTGGGGAATCGCTGATAATAGATGGAGTATATGAGAAGAATCTGATGGATTTATGGTTTATTGTGTAACCTGCCGATGTTAGAAAAGTAAAAAAGGTCAGGTAAAGGACGATGTTTGTCTAAAGAATTGCTGAAAAGTTTGAGTGGCCTGCTAAAGTCAGCCAAGACAAGGTACATGGCTACTGCAGAAGTGCTTGATGAAAGTGCATCCCTGCTCAGGCTCAATCAACAGTGACTCATTCACTTTTGCCAACTTGCAGTTTTACTGCCATTAAATCCTCGGGGAGATGGGGGGTCTACAAAGAACATTGCCAGTGTGATGACATTGATAAAAATGGTGGAGTTTTTAACGTTCGTTTGCAGATGGAATACAGCCCTTAGGAGGAAAAAGTTGTGGATCCTGTTAACAGGACATTCTTATTTTAACGATTTTATGAGGGACACGAATTTTCTTTCGAAGATTGAATGGACCAGCAGTGGGTTAAGGAGGTGGCAAGATTTCCAAGAGATGTTTAGTGTCTGCCACTTTCACATATCGCCTCCAGCTCCCACTCGATTATAAGCCCTAGTGTGACTTTAGTTTAAAGGCATTATTATTCTTTCATAGGTTTGCTGTTGTGTACGCAGTCCCCAATAAAAAAAGAGATGACCTATGTGCAATGAGATATATGCCAAACCTGCTGAATTTCTAAGTTAGCCTTGAGCATTCAAAGTGTTATTGCTAACCCTTCCTGCTCTCCATTTAGGTGTTAGTCATTCTAAGAGTTTTTAGCGTATTTCAGCGATGTTGTCTACAATTGTAATGATGATGATGATGTCAAATAGATAACATTCATGCATGTTTAACACAAAGGGTGCCCAGACTCTGAAAACGCTGTAAGGCCATACAGTGCTGACATTTTTCAAACTATTTTTCCTTTCTCTGACTTCTGTTTTCCCATTTATTTGAACTTTTTTATGTTTGCAGTACTCGACTCTACTGGAGGGGTCGTACAATGCCACAGGGTGTAGCTGAGTGCCAGTACACGTTTGTCTTTCTGAAAAAGCCAATTAACCAATTAGAAATGGATATGACTGAATTTGGGCCCTCGGTTCATAGCTCATACTCGGCTGCTGTATACAGATCTTACTGCGTCAGTTCGCACCGCGGAACATTGTTCCGCCCCCTTTACCATCCGTAGGGGCACGAGGCAGGGATGCCCCCTGTCCCCTCTCCTGTTCACCTTAACGATAGAACCCCTGGTGGCATGGGTGCGCCTGGACCCACTGATTCGGGGAATGGATTGGACACAGGAGCACTCCGATAGAATTGCGCTCTACGCGGATGATGCTCTCTTCTTCATGTCTGAGCCGTGGTTCTTGGGGCCCTTTGTCCTCCAAATCCTTCGCACCAATCCATCCAAATCCACACTTTTTCCTATTTGCGAGGACCAGAGGAGCCAGGCCTGGGCCTCGGAATTGCGCATTGCCGACTCTGGCTTTAAGTATCTGCGGTTTTATATATCGCCATGTCCCACAGCCTCCTGGATGCACAATATCACCCCCCTGGTCCCGGCTGTTTGTAATAAGACGACGGTCTGGTCTCAACTATCTCTGTCTTTATACTGAAGTTCTGCCATTTTCAAGATGGTGTTCATACCGCACCTACTGTATCGGCTCCAAAACTTTCCATACTCCATCCCTCCATTGTGGTTTACACAATTTAATGCACTCCTGAACAGGTTCCTATGGCAGGGGGGCGCGATTCGGGTTGTGCTTTCCACGTGTACACAATCCACGTATTGGGGGGGCATTGCAGTGGCAGATGTCCATGCGTATTACTCCGCCTCGCACATCTTGGTGATAAACGAGTGGTGGTATGGACCCAGTCGGACCCGGCCTATGCAGTTGAGTGGATCGCCATGTCTGGCACCCCCTTGCTGCACCTCCTATATAGTAAAGCATCACTATATACTTTACCTCCGGCATGCCGGACAGTCATAGAAATCTGGAGACGGGCGGTTCGGTCTACGGGATGGTGGGGTAGACTGGCAGGCTCCACTCCCCTATGGCATGGCACCTATCTACGGCCTGTTGCGGCCTGTTGCGGCGCTCTGTGTGTTCCGTAAATGGGACCTTACTGGGATTTCAACGCTGGGGGATGTCATGCGGGGCACCACCCTTAAGTCCTTTCAAGGGCTGCAAACGGATTACGACCTCCATAAATCACAGTAACGCTACCTGCAGCTTCGACATGCCTAAAACCCCCAGATACGCCAACTGGCGGCCCTGCCGGTGTTCCACCCTTTGGAGGGCCGCCTACTGATGGGGTACATCGGGAATTACAAAATTAGGCAAATTTATCAGACACTCAATACACACGCTAAGACCACTATCCAGAAAACCAGAGCCGCATGGGTGGCGGATCTGCCGGCCCCTTACAGACGATGACTGGGCCAAAGCCTTGCCACCCCTCGGTATGCAGCTGTGTTCTCTAGATACAGGCTCATCCAGTTCCAGTATCTCCATCGAGTGTATTACACTCGCCATCAGTTATGGAAAATGGGTGCCATTCAGTCCCCTATGTGCCTCCGTTGCTGCTCTGAGGATGGTTCCTTTTTGCATATAGTGTGGAGCTGTGCAGCGATTCAGCTGTTAAGGACTGGTGTGGTGTCCTGCCTGGGCCAGGTCTTGGCATGGACTATTCAGCTCGACTCCAGACTGGTGTTTCTACATGGCACAGACGACATTGGGGGGAACCGCTATAAACAGCACCTTTTATCTTTGGGCCTCACTTTAGCTAAAAAGGACATAGTGCAGCACGGGAAGGACTCCTTCCTGCCCAGTGTGACTAAATGGAAAAAGGCTTTGGACAAATGTATGATGGTCGAAATTGTGGTGCTGTTTAAAGTGTTCTGCAGACCATACGGGTTTTGTATGATGTACCTACGTACTTTAACTCATGCACATTATTTATATATTTCCTGCTGGGCTTCGCCCATTTGGTATGCTGGAAAATCAATAAAAATGTATTGTTAAAAAAAAGAAATGGATATGACATAATTTTGAGGTTGCTAAAACAGTTAGCTTTAAACATGCATGACAAAAAAATGTGCATGTTTCTTTCTTTGTAAAAATAGCAAAATATTGTGAATTACTTTAAATTGAATGGCTTGTCAGGGCCAGTTGGGTAGAGCAGAGATGTCTGGTGGGAGTGTAAAAGGAGAGGCGTGGTAGAGGTATGCAGGTCCAGTGTTTTGGAGAGCTGTGTAGGTGGGCGTGAGGAGCAGCTTGAAGGTAATTGTTTTGTTGATAGGTAGCCAGTGAAGGTCTATCAGGTGGCCGGTGATGTGGCTGCGGCTTGAGATGTTCAGGATGAGTCTGGCTGAGGCATTATCGATGTTCTGCAGTTTCTTTTGGAGTTTCTGGGTGGTGCTGGCATACAGTGTGTTGCTGTAGTCGAGTCTGCTGGTGACAAGCGCATGAGTGACGATTTTCATGGACTGGGTGGGTATCCACTGGAAGATCTTATGAAGCAGGCAGGGCATGTGGAAACAGGTAGACGAAACGGCGTTGATTTAGCGGTTCATTGAGAGCGAGGAGTCAAGGATGATGTAGAGGTTTCGTGTGTGGTGCATGATCCATGGCTGGGGGGGATTTTGAGTGCTGCAGGCCACCAGAAGTCGTCCGAGGCGGAGCGGATGGAGCCCAGAATGAGGACTTCGGTTTTGTCGGAGTTAGGCTTCAGTCGGTTACCCTTTTTCCAGGTGGCCACTGCCTTCATCCCATTGTGGAAGTTGCTCATGGCAGCTGTGGGTTCATCTGTGAGGGAGACAATCAACTGAATGTCGTAGACGTAGGAGATGATGTTGAGTCTTTGGCTTGTGAAGATGGTTGCAAGAGGAGCCATGTAGATGTTGAAGGTTTGGGGCTCAGAGAGGACCCTTGAGGCACTCCACAGCTGATCTCTGTGGGTTCTGAGTTAAACAGTGAAAGTCTGACAATCTGTGTATGGCTGGTGAGGAAGGAGCATATCCATTCTAGGGCGTTGTCGCGGATTCTGGCGCCATGGAGTATTGCTTAGAGGGTGTGGTGGGTGACAGTGTGGACGGCAGCTGAGGGGTCCAGGAGGATGAGGGCAGCCATTTTGCCTCAGTCAAGGAGGGTGCAGATGTTATCTTGTAGTGACAAGGAGAGTGATCTCTGCTGTGGTTGTTTCTGAAGCCTGATTGGGAGAGGTCCAGGATGTGGTGCGTTTTGATTAACTGAGAGAGTTGGTCTTTGATAGCCTTCTCTATGACTTTGGATGGGAAGGCGAGCAGGAAGATGATTCTGTAGTTCTTGAGGTCCATCAGGTAAGCAGGGGGTTGATCTCTGTGTGCAAAGTTCAGGTGCGATGGAGGGCCCGGCTCTGTTGAAGATTTGGTGAGGACAGGGATCCTGGGGGGGCTCCGGAATGGATGTTCTTCATGATCATGAGGGTGTTGTTAGGGGTGAGGGTGGTCCAGTAGAGCAAGGTCTGCTGGGGTCTGGAGCCATTGGGTGTGGTAGTTGCAGGTGGGGTGGATGGGTTTGGGTAGCGAAGCTGTCGTAGATCTCCTTGATCTTACGGTGGAAGAAGGCGAAGACGTCTCAGATTTTTTGAGAGGGGGGAATGTCTGCGGTTTCAGTGCTGGGTTTGGCGAATTGTTTGACCATGGCAAAGAAGTCTTTACTGTTGTGTGCGTTGGTGTTGATGCATTCCTGGATGGCTGCTTTCTTTGTTGTTCTGATGAGGTGGTGGCGTGCAGTGATGGCGGTTTTGAAGGCTGCGTGATCTGCCACGATCTTGCTGCTCCTCCATCTTTTCTCGTGCCGTCTGCAGGTGCGGCTGGACTCTTGGAGGGCGGGGGAGAACCATTTGCTTTCTTGGAGAGCTGCTTGACTAAGGCTTTCCTGAGGGTAGCCAGTGTATTGGTGCAGTCAGAGAACCAGCAGTGGAGGTTGCATGCTGAGGTTTTGGTGTAAGTGCATGTCAGTGGTGGGGTTTTGCTGAGGCAGGTGGTGAGCTGGTCTTCAATGACCTTGTTCCAGCTTCTGTGAGGGTCACAACGTGGTGGCGTATGGTGGGTTTGGTGAAGGAGAAGTAGACGCAGAGGTGGTGGGTCCAGTGTGGCTCGGAGATGTGGCTAACGGAGAGGTTGTTGCTTCTGGAGAAGAGGGCGTTGAGTGAGCGCGTGTCCTACTCAGTGGGTTGGTGTTGTGACCAGTTGTTTGTGTCTGATAGTGGTGAGGTTCTCCAGTAGAGGTGAGGTGTTGTGGTCATCGAGGTTGTCCAGGTGGAAATTATGGTCACCTAAGAGGATGTAGTCTGTTGAGGCGAGAGTGTGGTGAGCGATGGAGTCAGCTATGGCTTTGCTGAAGGGGAGGCGGGGTCCGGGCGGTCTGTAGACGAGGATGCCCCGGAGGGTGGAGTTCGGGTTGGTCTTGATCTGGAAGTGGAGGTGCTCCATGTTGGGTGAGTGGTCGTCGGAGCGGGTTGTGAGACGAAGGGTGTTTTTTCGTACAATGGTGATGCCTCCTCTTGGTAGGTCGATGCAGTCCTTGTGGATGATTTTGTAGCCATTGGGAATGGCGGTTGCGATGTCCAGGGCTGAGGTGGGGTTCATTCAGCTTTCCCTAAAGAAGCCGACGTCAGGGGACATGGAGTCTAGTAGGTCCCAGATCTCCACGGCTTGTCTTTTGAGGTAGAGGGGTTTTGAGTAGGATGCATCTGAGGTGGTCGGGTCGGGTCCGGTTCTTGAGGGTCGTTTGGTTGGTAGTGCTGGTATGTGGAGGCAAGTGAAGGTGCAGTTGCAGATACGGCAGGTGAATGGGCCTTAGGTGTTCTTCGACAATACGAGGTGGCAGGCGGTGGAACGTCTGGTGTTGAGGGCGTGAAGGGTGCTGGTGTCAAAGAGGTGGATGGTCCGAGGACTAGGGTCCGTGGTGCTGGGCGCGGTTCAGGCACGGACAGGCGCAGATGGGCTTGCCTTTGGTGCACCAGCTGCGCAGACGCACAGTGCCACAATTAACTAGTGTTTGGAAGGGCAAGACAGCTGAGAGGCGGGAAGCAGGAAAACGGCACTGAAGGGGGGGTGGTCCGTGGGAGACGAGCAGCGGCAAGGGCATGGAAGGGGAAAACAAGGCACAAAAAATAGGAGAAATTAGAGAAGTGCAAAAGCAATATATAGATAAAAATGAAGGTGAAAAGAGCAGTGGAGCAAAAAGCGGGAAGCAGGAAAAATGGCGCTAGAGGTGGTTGAGGCCACGGGGGATGAGAAGCAGCAAGGGCATGGAAGGGAAAAAAGCACAAAAAGAGGAGAAATAAGAGAAAGTGAAAAAAGCAAAAACAGGAGAAAAGCAATAGATTGATAAAAGGAAGGTGAAAAAAGAGCAGAGAAGCAATAGGCAGAAAGCAAAGAGACAGAGGGCAGAGAGCAACAGTGGACCACAGCTGCTCCCCACTGGACCACCAGGGATCCGGGCTTTGAACTCCGGACCTGGAAGGGTCCGGGGCAACAGCTACAAGGCGGAGCTGTGCGGCAAGGGAAGAAATTTACTGACAAAGTTAGTAAGATCGCTCCTTCACCACGCATTGGCCGCCATCAAGTAGTGTTGGGGAGGGCTGGAAGCAGGAAAACGACGCTGGAGGGGGGCGAGCCGCAGGAGACGAGCAGCGGCAAGGGCACATAGGTAGAAAAAAGGTGCAAAAAATAGGAGAAATTAGAGACGTGAAAAAGCAATAATTGATAAAAGCAATAGATAAAAGGGAAGGTGAAAAGAGCAGAGCAGCAGAAATCAGGAAGTGGGAACAAAGGTGCTGGAGGGAGGCAGGACACAGGGGACGAGCAGTGGCAAAGACCCGGAAGGGGAAAAGGCAGAAAAAGAGGAGAAATAAGAGAAAGAAAAAAATGCAAAAACAGAAGAAAAGCAATAGGTAGATAAAAGGAAGGTGAAAAAAGAACAGAGAAGCAATAGGCAGAAAGCAGAGAGTCAGAGGGCAGAGAGCAAAAGCGGAGCACAGATGCTCCCCACTGGACCACCAGGGATATGGGCCTTGAACTCCGGACCTGGAAGGGTCAGGGAGCAACAGCTACCAGGCAGAGTTGTGTGGAGAAGGAAGTAATTTACTGACAAGGTCAGTAAGAACTCTCCTTCACCGCGTAGAGGCCGCCATTGAGTAGTGTTTAGGAGGGCTAGACAGCTGGTAGGCGGGAAAATGATGCTGGAGGGGGGCGGGCCATGAGTGATGCGGAGCATCAAGGGCACGGAATGTTAAAAAAGGTGCAAAAAAGAGGCGAAATTATAGAAGTGAAAAAGCAATATTAGATAAAAGCAATAGATAGAAAAAAGGAAGGTGAAAAGGGCAGAGGAGAAAAAAGTGGGAAGCAGGAAATAAAACGGCGTTGGAGGTTGGCAGGGCTGCAGACAACCAGAAATGGCAAGGGCACGGAAGGGCAAAAGGTGCAAAAAGAGGAGAAAGAAGTGAAAGTGAAAAAAGCAAAAATAGAAGAAAAGTAATAGATAGATAAAAAAGGATGGTGAAAAAAGAGCAGAGGAGCAATACGCAGAAAGCAGAGAGACAGAGAGCAGAGCGCAGATGTTCCCTACTGCACTACCAGGGAAACAGGGCTTGAACTCAGGACCTAGAAGGGTTAGGGCACAATAGCTACCAGGCGGAGCTGTGCTGCGAAGGAAGCAATTTACTGGCAAGTACCAGACTCGTTTCTGTGCCTATTTGATTCACTTTTGCAAAGTGAAAATAATTAACAGCTCATTCACAGATGCATTTTAGGGTACATAAAGTAGTACACCAATAGTACTGTTTTACATACTCTTACATGCCTTTGTGAATAAGCCCCAAAGCGTTTAAGAGGAAATATTCAGAAACATTTCATGTGTAATTAGTACAACTAGAAAGGACTGCACCCTCTTTGCACTTTTAGCAATGGGAAGTTAGACGCTTCGGTCCACTTTTCAACAGCATGAAAGAGTGCATAAAAGAGTACTCCTGTAGTGCTACTTCCTCCACTCATAATTGCTTTTGTGAATCGAATACACTCTGCGTAGTCACAATACAATGATTGAACATTCCAATTTACAGGTTCTCGACTACTGAAGAGAGGATAGGACAGTTTTCGAAGTCTTTTATAAGACAGTTACAAGATTCCTTAATTAAAAATCTGAAATCCACATGGGAAGAAACATTTTGGCCAAGAATACTTCTGGTTTTCTATTATAGAGCTTGCCATCTGGCTGTCCAACAGGAATGGTGGTTTGATACCACAGGAGACTGCCTTTCGCCTCCAAGAAATAAGAAATGCAGGAAGCACAGATCTCACATTTAGTATATGGGGAGACTACTTCCCGGGAGTTACCACCGACTGTGAAAGTGGTATTTCGAATATAGGATGAGATGATGAGGTCTTTGGGTTGGTAGCAACATTTAACCAGTGGAATCCTCTGGGACGGAAGCTGGCTCCAGAGGTATCTGAATTGCAGGGATTCTGGAAATGGGACCTTATACACATCTCAAAATTGGGTGACGTCATGTCGAGGGCAGTGTTAAAATCCATGGCGGAGCTGCAGGCAGTATAGCCTCAATTGCAGCCAATGTTTTAGATACTTGCAGCTCAGACACGCCATCACGCACCACATAGCAAATTTGGAGGAGCTCTCAGATCTCCGCAGATAGATGCTGATGTATTGCAAGAAGAGATGATAAATTACAAAATTTCAAACATTTATCATTCTCGGGTCATAGACACTTCTTATTCCTTTGACAAACTGTGACTCCTCATGGGAGGATAACCTGGGCTTTCTTACAGAAGATGACTGGAGAGAGGCACAGACGTCCCCCCTGGGTGGCGATGCTGCGATTGGCTCACAATTCCACACCATACAGTTGAATCTGACATATTTCTCATGTGATAGACTTTAGAGAATGGGAGTAGTTGCCTCACCAATCTGTTTAAGATGTTGATCTAGAGGGTAGATCTTTTTCATAAGATATGGGGATGTGGGAGGTTGGCTTCCTTTCGGGAGGGGGTGCTCACATGCCTGAGTGAGGTATTGGGTTGGAGGTTGCTCAGAGACCCCAAATTGATCCTACTGCACATTGCAGCCAACAATTTTAGCAACAGATATAAAATGACCCTGTTGTGGGTGTGTTTGGAAGAGGTGTGGCGCAGCGGCCAGGGTGACTGACGCCGGACGCTGGGGATCACGGTTCGATTCCCGGCACCAGCGGCAGGGGTCTGCCCAGCACCATGTGACTCTGGGCAATAGCTTGCTTAATCTTCCCGACGGCCCCCAGCGCCGGGAAACCTACAGATAGCTGTGCGCTTTACAAATACAGGATTATTATTATTATTTGGTCGTGGGCAAGAGGGACATAGCCAGAGCATGGAAAGATCCCAATCTCCAAACTTTGGAAGGGTGGTAAAATGGTTTGACCTTAAAGGCATCCAAGAATAGTGTCAGTACAGGGGTATCCTACTTGAACCTTGTGTCAGGAGATCTTGGTCTCCGTACATTAAAGCAGGTGGTGTGGAGGTATATAAGGCCTACCAAAAATGTGTCTTGTTTTCAGGGACTGTTAAGGGTAACGATTATAGACTGTACATGTGCATATATGGGGAAGGTATAAAAAATAATTCTTCCAGTATTTGCCTACCTGATTGTGAACTGTTCTGTTTTAAAAATAAAAAATCCTAATAAAATGGCTTTAAAAAATAATTCTGCTGGTTTTAACTGCCATCTGTCTTTGTATTTGGTGGGGAAGAGGGTGGGTGGTTGACAAAAAAAAGTTATAGAGTGTCTCAAAACTGTGTGAACTGTACGAAAATTGGCTTATCAATCTAGACTAACCAAGAGTGTTTGGAAAAACATAATGTTCTTTTTAAGTTTTGGGGGGAAAAGGGTTAGAAGAGGCTTTATCAATCAGATAAAAAAGTATATGTAAATACGGGGTCCCCATCACCGGCTACTGAATGCTACAATATAGCCGTACTAAGAAGTGTAGTCAATTTTACAATCATTCACATACCAAGATTATGTACAGTTTAGAGAAAGTACTGTAATGTAATGTAAATTGGCATTTATATCGCGCAGCTATCACTCCATGGAGCATCTTGGCGCCTATACTGATCAGGAAGATCTAGATGCTGATCGTATTACTTTCACTAGTCCTGCTAAGATGTTTATACTAAAGCTCTGGCACAGGTGTCGGGGAGATTGAAAATCCAGGTCTTTAATGCCTTGCGGAACTCAGATTCTCGTTCCATTGCGCGAAGATGTGGGGGGAGTTTATTCCATGCCTTGGACCCAAGGACCGGCAGAGATTTGCCACCCCTCATGCTGAATCTAAAAGCTGGAACAGTCAGCAAATTAGCATTTGAGGGCCTCAAAGTTATGTTATGTTAGGTTATGTTAATTGGGTGTCTTATACAGCGCTCAGCTACTCGGGCAGAGTGCCCGGCGCTATACAGATCAGCCGAGAGGCATCCAGGGTGACAAATGCAAACTATTGTCCGAATAAATAAAGTCCGCAAAGGATAGTATCGGGAGAACCTCCTTTGTATGTACTTTGGTCCTTGAGCATGGAAAGCTCGAAAGGTAATAAGCAGGACCTTGAAAAGGACCCGTTTGATCACCGGTAGCAGTGCAAAATATTAAGTGCAGCTGACGCCGAGGATTTCTTAGGCCATTTCAGCACCAGCCTTGCGGCAGCGTGTTGCACCATCTGCAGCCTGTGGGTGACCACCTCATGGTTCCTGCATACAGGCTGTTGCAGTAGTCGAGTCTCGACGTTACGAGAGCGACCGCTACCATTTTCCTTGCTGCCAAAGGCAGTAGGTCGAAAAATTTCCTTAGTCCTTTGATGACATTAAAGCATGTACCTGCTACTGATACTGCCTGCTGTTTAAATGACAGAGCGGTGTCAAATTTAATACCTAGGTTCCGTGCCGTATTAGTTGTATGCGGCGGTACCTCTGCATTTTCCGGCCACCATAACTTGGGGACAAAGTCGTTTTGGGGGCCCCTTAACATGATTTCCGGTTTGCCCGTATTACATTTCAGGTGGTTTTTCCCCATACAATCGAATGTGGCCGTTAGGCAACATTTGAGATTAGCTTCCCAGTCCTTGGTATCTTTGTCAAGGACTAGGATAAGCTGTGTATCGTCTGCATACGCTACAACGTCTATGCTATAAGATTATATCAGCCTAATCAGAGGGGTGGTATAAATATTGAAAAGTGTCGGGCTTAAACTGGATCCTTACGGGACTCCAGTCGTAATTATTTTTTCCTTTGAACAGAAGTCTCCTAGGGTGACTACTTGCCTCCTGTCACTTAGGAAGTTCTTAATCCAATGCAATACCTTTCCTGTTATGCCAGATGTTACTAGCCGGTCAATCAAGATGGTATGTGAGACCTTGTCGAAGGCTGCCGACAGATCTAAAAGAATCAGGACAGCCTTCTTACCCTGATCCAGAGCCATTCGGATGGTATCGGTAGTGAACAGGAGAGCTGACTCTGTGGAGTGTTGCGCTCTGAAGTCTGATTGATTTGGGTGCCAGGCTTGGCTGTCTACAAGAAATGTGGTAATTTGCTTATTTACAAAGGATTCTGTTATTTTGCATAACACTGGGAGCAGCGAAATCGGTCGAAGATTAGACAGCGTGGTGGGGTCGGCCAGTTGTTTTTTCTGCAATGGTTTAACAGCCGCCAGTTTCCATTCTAGGGGAATACTTTCCGTGGACAATGACGTATTTATGATAGTGTTAATTACAGGGTTAACCGTGTCTACAAGTTTGTGCAAAAGTAGAGGAGGGCAAGGATCAAACGGCGAACCTGATTTGGTCGCTAAGATGGCCTGGCCGGTTTCCTCTAAGTTGATTGGCCGAAAAGTCTCCAGCCTGTCAAAAAGCATGCTCACCGTGCTTCTTTCTTCCCCTAGAACTTTGTCGGGAATCACAAAGTCCTTAATAAGGCCCTGTACTTTTTGTTAAAAAAAGTCTGCGATTGTGTTACAGAGATTTTCAGATGGAGGAATTTCCTGCAATAGTATTTTGGGGTTATTAAAATCCTTTACTACCTTAAAAATAGATTTTTGCTTATTATTTGCTGCTTCTATTGCTTTCGTATAGAAGTTGACTTTGGTCTTTTTAATAAGTGCATGGTATTGACATCTCGCTAATTTGTAGATACCGTGTTCCTCTTCCAGATATTCTTTCCGCCACCTACGTTCAGCCATGCGTACTTCTCTTTGTTTCTCTTTTAGTGGCTGATCGAACCATGGGGCGGATATTCTCTTATGGTGTGGCCTGTTTTTCACAATGGCAGGCCCAGCTTTCTCCTTAAGGGCAGCCATCCATTCCCCGAAGCAATTATTGTCAGTTTCTGAATTTCCTGTCATTACCGGTTTACAATCGTTAGCCATCGAAATCAAGTCTGCATGGTCCGCAATGGCTTTCCATCCTTCATTTCTGGCCTGCGTATTTTTTCCTAGTTTCTTGCTCTTCTCACCCCCTCCTACTGGAAAGTTAAATGGAACCAGTGCGTGATCTGACCATGTCTGGACCATAGGAGGGTTGACATTAAGTGTACCAAGATTGGAGCAGATGCAGTCCAATATGTGACCTGCTTTATGTGTGGTATTCAGGGTAGGTATGGATAGACCTAATACCTCCATTGTATCTTTAAACAAAATTACTGTTGGATCTGTAGAGGAATCCAGGTGGAGGTTGATATCCCCAAGTATCTTGAAATTAGAGAATCTTAATGCCAGGTTGCTAAGTACCTCCCCTATACTTTCAAGAAATTCTTTATTCGGGCCTGATGGGCGGTAGTCTAGGGCCCCTGCGAATGTAAAGGTGTCCTTGATCTTAATACGAAAGCCCATACATTCCGCTCCTTTAATATCTTGAAGTTCATCTATTGAGCAACTCAGGGTGTCCCTATAAATAATTGCTAAACCTCCACCCCGTTGCTGTTCCCCCCTATCCAGCCTTTGTATAAGGTAGCCTGGCGGTAGTGCATGTACAATATCCGGGTTGCTCCGTGATTTTAGCCACGTTTCTGTGACAAAGAGACAATCGAGGTCACTTTCAATTAACATGTCATAGATATGCAGTGCATGTTTAGACATGGACCTTGCATTTATTAGCCCCCCTTGCAATTCTTTAGTGCCCTGTACCATTGATGAGATTTGTGAGTATGGAAACGATTTTTTACAATCCCGGCAGCTAACAGGTCCCTTCCATAAGGAAAGGTCTAGTACGTGCATACAGGCTTGGGGGCTTATGTTTAGTGATAGCAATATATCCCTACTATATTTCAAGATATTTTGCATGCTGTTTTGTGAACGAACAGCATTTCTGGCCCTGCGCCTGGCCGGAGCACGGACGGGCGCAGACGGGCTTTCCTTTGGCATTCCTTCGGCGCCAGGGAGGCGCTTCCGCACTGCGCGTCCGCTGCTCGGAGACATGACCGTCTAGATTTATGCTGTCTGAGCGCGCGCCAGATAACCTACTCCGCCAACCAGCGTGCCTTCCAAGATGACCGCTGAAGGTTTCCAGGCAGTCTCCGAGGACCAATGCAACCCAGCACCTACTCGGCTGAGTGGGGTTGGTGAAGGCGGCGAAATGCGGCGCTGTTTAAAAAGGTAATGGAGGACTTTTAAAAATGACAAAGTGCGTTTTCAGAACATGTGCAAAATATCGCAACTCCCGGCTTCCGCCTCAGGAGGGAAAAATTATACTAGGGTTAAAAAAGAGCAGATTTACAATACGTGTGCAGTTAAAGCAGCTCCCGGCTTTCCGCCTCAGGAGGGTGAGAACTAGGGGAAGAAAGGAAGTGGAAGTGGTTGAAAGTCAACCATGAGTGACCAAAGTTGAACCTTGTTTTCGACTCACCAATTGACTGGCACAAGAGATGGTGAGAGGATCTATTTGGAGGTCAAAAGTGGTCATAAATGTTTTTTTAAGTAAGCTTTTACACATTGAAAATAATATGCTATTACCAAAGTTACACATTAACACTTACTGAAGTTTAAACTTGAGTGCTTGGATAGCCAGGCTTTCACAGAATCCTTCAACAGCGAATTTCGATGCAGCATAGACATCATTAAACAATATACCTGTACACAAAACAAGTATTGGAAAGTCAGAAATAGGGCATTCTGATATTACAAAGAACACAAAAGGTTGTACCCTGTCACTTATGGGCAAACCCAACAAGCTGGAATATCAATGTGTTATTCGGTAGATAGCTGTGACAGCCGTACATCATGGTACAAGGGCCCAGATCCTGAAAAGTGTCACGCAACGCAGTGCAGCACCATAAGAGGCTGTGCTGCGTTGCGTGACAGGGAGAGAGCAGGAGAGCCCCATATTCACAGAGATATGGCTCTCTCTTGCCCTCTCCCTAGCACCTGTGCTGATTTCAGCTGCCATGCACCAGGCACACACCTTGGTGCCATAGTGCTAGGGTGCGTGCTTAAGTCTAGCATAGGTTTGTACAGGAAGGGTGCCCTACCGGTACAAAATACTATGCCTAGACAAGGTTAAAACCGTTTCCTACTTTGTATGTGTGGTGCACAGTGCAGCACGCCTACCAGTTGGATAATAAAGGAGAAATGAAAACATTTCTTCTTTTAATGCCTGCTTTACAGCATTGTTAATTTTTGGCGCTAAACCGTGTCTACTAATGTTAGTAGATCGGGTTTAGCGTCAAAAAGCATAGAAGCCCATGTACCACCCATGTAACCCCCCTTAAGGCAAAGTAATGCCTTAAAGCAGTGTTTTGCGCTGCTTTGCATTAATTTTCCATACAAATCAACACTAATACCAATTAGTGCTGGTTTGTTAATCCCCAAATAGATCCTCCATTGGAATGGCGTTACAAAAGTAATGCTAATCTGACCTTAAACCTTTGTGAATCTGGGCCTAAGTATTTACTTTTCAAAGTGTTAGACAACTTCTGCCCAATTAAAAAATCTTAGGGTAAACAGTGTAATGTACAAACCTGTAATTGTGTTTACACCTGTGTGTAATTACAACATTTTGTATAGTTGCATATCTGAATTAATACGCACTTATATAGCGCATGGCTACCCAAGGGCATCCCAGCGCATATATCCAAGCAGGACTGAGGATACAGGGTTACACTTGTACATATGTATGCTGTTTGTTCATTAATCATGTCTACCCATCAATATTCCACTTTCTAGGATGAATAAATTCAAGCCACCTGCTTTTGTGCTGTCTGGGTGTTCGTCCTACAGAAAAGTGCAAAAGATGCCATTTGTTGTCACTTTTTTCACCTCTCCATCTCTCATTTCTTCCCTAAACTCTTCCTTCTCTACAGGCACTTTTTCTTTTTTAGTGTTCTAAGGTACAGTCACCCTACAGAATTCACATCTAGGTGGGTAACCCTCAATAAAATTCCTGGGAGGCACTATATTTCCTTTCACCCCTTACCAAAAGCCTCACAATGGGCTCAGTGGGTCAGAAGGTCCTATTTAGCAAGCACTTGTATCTTTGTAATGCACCTATTACAAATATAGAAGGGAGGTCATGGATGGGTTAGTGACTGCCCAAGGTTTGTGTTTGTGGTCAGTGATGTGCATTACCTCTTCACAGCCACATTTAACAAGATGACATTAGTTTGAAGACGAATACTTTGCCATAGTTGGCTAGAGTCCTCTCCCTTGGCAGTTCTTGATGTACAGATTGACAGGGAGTCCGCAGCTACCAAGAATACACGTTGAATGGGAGGATGGCCGAGCAGCGGGAAATGTTCTCAGATAGGTGGAGGCGTCAACAGTATAGGAAAGTATCTCAGTTTGGTTTTGTATTTGCAGCATGCTGAGCAATACTTAGTTTTACTCTGAGTGTTTCTGGGTACAAAGAAAATGTTGTAGCTACCCACACCCACATTTAAGAGAGGATTTCCAGCTCTTTTAATTGCTTGTGGTACCAATTCCATTTTGTCAGGGCTCTATGGAAATTGGCAACAGTGGAGTGTACAGCCTACTACTACTCATGTATCTGATAGTTTCCCGGTTGTGATTCAACACCTTCATTGCAGTTTTCAACCCTCAAAGCATCCGTGAGTATTTTGACTAAATTGATAACTTTAGCAATTTGCACAATTTTCAGAAGCTTCAGGACAGAAGATATTGGAACAATGGAGCCAGTGTTCATCATCTTTCGTATCGGTTTTGCTTTTATTATGCATGTGTTTCATACTAACAACCTTCAAATATGAAAATGACCAAACTTCAAGTTGACCATACTTGTCTTCATACTCTACCACCTATATGATGACAGCACTTGCCCTGGCTTCACACTAGCTTCAGAAACAGAGTCTTGCTTGCTGTTGACCCACTCTCCAAAGGAACGATAAGTATAGCCACAACGCGGCAGCATCCTTTGTTGGCTGCTTCTCCAGGTTTTGTCTTATAAACATGCTGTATCACATACAAATATTTTTTCCAAAGAAAGACCCGGTCACTGTTTTTGTTCTGCACCTTTATTTTTTAGAGCAGAGTGTCACCCTAAGGTATTCAATCCTTGGGCGCTTTACTTGTTCTTTATAGGATATTGGAAAGTAAGTTTTTTAACCATATTTAGAAAAAAGTCCGAGGTTTACTCGTTGTCCTGCACAGAGGCATGTATTTACAAGTGCTGAAAAACAATTATTTACAAGTGTACAAAACAATTATTGCAATACAAAATACAAACATTAAATACTTTTGACCGTTTTTGCAAACATCTATCCATAAATCAATATTGTCACTTCTCGTGATAGTACCCTATTCACTACTTCAACCAGGCCACTATGATACAACTTTTACTACAAGTCTGGTCTGGTATCGCAGAGGCATACAGTTCGTTTTTTGTTCACATCGATTCATGTGACATATTTAACAAGCCTTATGCGAGAAAGAAAACATTCGGAATTAAGGCGAATGTGTGGGAAGCCGACGCATTTCCGAGTCCGTATTTTACTTATCGGGCTCTTCTTCAGGGCTTTGGATTGGGTACCTGTATGGATGTAAACGAATGGACTTTAGTGTGGGACCTTCATGTACATCGTCACTAGTTTATTCGATTTTAAAGTTTATTATTACCTTATTGTGGAAATGTATGCAGATTTGATCCGTTTCTTAAGGGATCTTGGCTGAAATACTTTCCTGTGTTCTGCAATACAAACAATTGAATTGTTTATATTTGTTGTTCACAGGGACTATATGACCGTTACTCTATAGGAATTTTTGGAATATAACTCACGTAATTTTCGTGCAATACATGTCTTCCAGTCTGTACTTCTTATTGTTTGGTTTGGAAGTTCATTAATATCTGCAATAATAATTGAGCATTTTTTAATTTCACTCACTGTGAAATCTGCAGGTAAAGCTCGTAGGCAAGCAGCCAAAGTAACGTGCACTTACTTAATGTTGGTTACCATGGCGCGGAGCACCGTGCTTTTCCCAAGAAGGGGGAGGCGCCACCTCTTTTACTTTGTTTGTGAATCGCCGTTCATGCTGCAGGGGTAAGGAGGATTTTAATTTAGCATGATGCGTTTCCCGCATTTGTAATGAATCTTATGCGTTGTTTACCAAAATGCCGTGCACTTACTTCATTCAAATCGCAAACATGCCGGGCGCCGGGCTTTCGGTGGGTGGGACGCTACCTTTTTTCAATCTCCTTCAAAAAATGCCACGTGTGCTATGGAGGCAGAAAAAAACTTATGTTGAAGGATTTGTCCCCTGTACAATAATACTATTTTTGGCGGGCGCGTACGGCGTTTAACTGCAGTATTCAAGGTTGGTGCTTCTGTCTGCCACAAGTTCACTCGTGTGAGTGATTATTGCGATCATATGACTTCTTAAGACTAGACATGTGACTTAGCGCTTCTGGGACATGCAGTCCAGAATTTGGATTAGTCCGTGAGACATTTTGTGAGAAAAGACAACTTTTTGCAGTGATCAGTGTTACATTTGACCTGTTTACTGATTGTAGCATTCTCCATATTCATTCAAACCTGTACTCACGCAGTCATATTTCAGAATCAGATATGCTTCTCTCTTTAATAGTAGTGCTTCAACGTTTCCTCCTCGAGGTGGGGCTTTTATCTTTGACAGTACTGACCATTTTAAGTCTCTTTCTGAGTGGCCTTGGTCTATACAGTGTTGGACCATTGGTGCGTTCAGTACCTTTTGTTTGATCCTTGATCGATGTTGGGCCAATCTTTGTGCAATTTGTTGTGTGGTTTTGCCAATGTAAAGTTTGTCGCACGGACAAATGATTACATAGACGATGTTTTTACTTTTGCAATTAGTGAACTCAATATGTGTCCATCTAATGGTATTGTGTTCAAACAAGGAGCCTTCAATGGTGCTTGCGCACGATATACAGGTTCCACACTTATGATGGCCCATCACTGGATCTAACTTCCATAGTGTGCGTAAGTCACTCTTCGGTTGAGAGATGCCTAAGTCAGCCCTGATTATTTGCTGTCCTATGTTCTTGTTTTTTCTCAGTGCAAACATCGGTTTGGGAAATGGAATATTCAAATTTGACAATAAATGCCAGTTTTTTAAGATTATTGATTTGAATTTGTTGGTGAGTGGGCCATATGTGGTCACACACACCAATTGTTCTAGTGGCTTTTTTTCTTTTTTCACTAGTAAAGTTTCCCTGGGCGTAAACCAAGCGCGTTTAGTCGCGTGTTTTAACATTTTTTTGGGGTATCCTCTTTTGGCGAGTTGGTCACACAACACTTCTGCATTTATTAGATAATCCTCCTTTCTCGAGCAATTACGTCTGATTCGTAGCAACTGACTTTATGGTAAATTTTGTTTCAGACTCTGTGGGTGGAAGCTCCGGTAATGGAGGATGGTGTTTTTGTCTGTTTTTTTACGATATAGAGTTGTAGCCAACTCACTGTTCTGATGAAATACTTCTACGTCAAGGAATGTTAAGCGTGTATTACTGCTAGCCATGCTGAATTTTATATCTGGGTGTCTGTTGTTCAACCACTCATGAAACTCAGTCAATTGTGTCTCGGTCCCTCTCCACTGGCACCAGACATCATCAATATAGCGATACCATCTGACGATATGTATGCTATAAGGATTGTTCTGGAAGATGAATCGTTCCTCATATAGTGCCATGAAGAGCACCGCCATCTCTGGGGCATAAGGACACCCCATGGCGGTGCCCTTCACCTGCATATAAAAAGTGTCCATAAATCTGAAGAAATTTCGTTTTAGTGCCAGACTCGCCAATTCAATTATGAATTTTGTTGGGACTCTATGGGGTCTGGGCCTTGTGTCTAAGAAGAGTTCAATGGCTTCAAGTCCCTCCTCTTGGGGAATTTGTGTGTATAAGGAATTGACGTCAAATGTCACCATTAGCTCTTGTTGATCGTCAAAAGGTAAGCCTTCAATTTTGGTGATAAAGTCTGCTGTATCTTTTATATACGACCTGACATCGCACATGAATGGTTTCAGGAACACATCGACATATTTAGCAAGAGGCTCTAAGATGGAATCACACCCGGAGACTATTGGTCTTCCGGGGGGCTGTTGTAAATTTTTGTGTACTTTTGGTAAGAAATAAATTACCGGTACTCGCGGATTTTTCTTACTCAAGTAGTCAAATTCTTTTGGGCCCAATATGCCATCATCCAGACCTTGTTTTAATTTTATTTGAATTTCATTTTGAATCATATTGGATGGGTCTTCAGTTAATTTCCTGTACCATTCCGTGCTTCCTATTTGACTATTTGCCTCTTCTACGTATTTTTCTTTTTGCCATAGCACTAGGGCGCCCCCTTTATAGGCCGGCTTGACCACTATTGATGTATCTGCACTGAGTTGTTTAATGGCTAACTGTTGGTCTTTTGTGATTTTTTTTAAGATAGTGCCTTTGTTTCCCTAACTGCGTGAGTGAGGAAAGAACTACTTGTTCGAATGCTAGAATTTGTTTTGGAACCATTTGGGATGTAGGAGTGAAAGACGACTTATTTGAGAGATTTGATGGTTCTGATATCCTATTGTTCTCTTTGTCATGAAAAAAAGCTTTCAATCTGACTTTTCTGAACAGATCTTGTGCTTCTATTTTTAACTTGACAATATCTGTATTTGTGCTGGGGACAAATTTTATCCCGAGCTCAAGGACAGATGTTTCCTCAGTGGTAAGTATTTTTGAAGAAAGATTTATGATGGAAGACTCTTTTATTGTTTGTAGTAGTTCTTGTTGCGGGTTCTCATGTCCCATGTTTGCGGTGGGGGTTTGAACCTGACTCTGCCTCTCCCCTCGCCCTTGTCTAAAAAAGTTAAGTTAAAAATAGAAGCACAAGATCTGTTCAGAAAAGTCAGATTGAAACCTTTTTTTCATGACAAAGAGAACAATAGGATATCAGAACCATCAAATCTCCCAAATAAGTCGTCTTTCACTCCTACATCCCAAATGGTTCCAAAACAAATTCTAGCATTCGAACAAGTAGTTCTTTACTCACTCACGCAGTTAGGGAAACAAAGGCACTATCTTAAAAAAAACATCACAAAAGACCAACAGTTAGCCATTAAACAACTCAGTGCAGATACATCAATAGTGGTCAAGCCGGCCGATAAAGGGGGCGCCCTAGTGCTATGGCAAAAAGAAAAATACGTAGAAGAGGCAAATAGTCAAATAGGAAACACGGAATGGTACAGGAAATTAACTGAGGACCCATCCAATATGATTCAAAATGAAATTCAAATAAAATTAAAACAAGGTCTGGATGATGGCATATTGGGCCCAAAAGAATTTGACTACTTGAGTAAGAAAAATCCGCGAGTACCGGTAATTTATTTCTTACCAAAAGTACACAAAAATTTACAACAGCCCCCCGGAAGACCAATAGTCTCCGGGTGTGATTCCATCTTAGAGCCTCTTGCTAAATATGTCGATGTGTTCCTGAAACCATTCATGTGCGATGTCAGGTCGTATATAAAAGATACAGCAGACTTTATCACCAAAATTGAAGGCTTACCTTTTGACGATCAACAAGAGCTAATGGTGACATTTGACGTCAATTCCTTATACACACAAATTCCCCAAGAGAAGGGACTTGAAGCCATTGAACTCTTCTTAGACACAAGGCCCAGACCCCATAGAGTCCCAACAAAATTCATAATTGAATTGGCGAGTCTGGCACTAAAACGAAATTTCTTCAGATTTATGGACACCTTTTATATGCAGGTGAAGGGCACCGCCATGGGGTGTCCTTATGCCCCAGAGATGGCGGTGCTCTTCATGGCACTATATGAGGAACGATTCATCTTCCAGAACAATCCTTATAGCATACATATCGTCAGATGGTATCGCTATATTGATGATGTCTGGTGCCAGTGGAGAGGGACCGAGACACAATTGACTGAGTTTCATGAGTGGTTGAACAACAGACACCCAGATATAAAATTCAGCATGGCTAGCAGTAATACACGCTTAACATTCCTTGACGTAGAAGTATTTCATCAGAACAGTGAGTTGGCTACAACTCTATATCGTAAAAAAACAGACAAAAACACCATCCTCCATTACCGGAGCTTCCACCCACAGAGTCTGAAACAAAATTTACCATACAGTCAGTTGCTACGAATCAGACGTAATTGCTCGAGAAAGGAGGATTATCTAATAAATGCAGAAGTGTTGTGTGACCAACTCGCCAAAAGAGGATACCCAAAAAAAATTTTAAAACACGCGACTAAACGCGCTTGGTTCACGCCCAGGGAAACTTTACTAGTGAAAAAAGAAAAAAGCCACTAGAACAATTGGTGTGTGTGACCACATATGGCCCACTCACCAACAAATTCAAATCAATAATCTTAAAAAACTGGCATTTATTGTCAAATTTGAATATTCCATTTCCCAAACCGATGTTTGCACTGAGAAAAAACAAGAACATAGGACAGCAAATAATCAGGGCTGACTTAGGCATCTCTCAACCGAAGAGTGACTTACGCACACTATGGAAGTTAGATCCAGTGATGGGCCATCATAAGTGTGGAACCTGTATATCGTGCGCAAGCACCATTGAAGGCTCTTTGTTTGAACACAATACCATTAGATGGACACATATTGAGTTCACTAATTGCAAAAGTAAAAACATCGTCTATGTAATCATTTGTCCGTGCGACAAACTTTACATTGGCAAAACTACACAACAAATTGCACAAAGATTGGCCCAACATCGATCAAGGATCAAACAAAAGGTACTGAACGCACCAATGGTCCAACACTTTATAGACCAAGGCCACTCAGAAAGAGACTTAAAATGGTCAGTACTGTCAAAGATAAAAGCCCCACCTCGAGGAGGAAACGTTGAAGCACTACTATTAAAGAGAGAAGCATATCTGATTCTGAAATATGACTGCGTGAGTACAGGCTTGAATGAATATGGAGAATGCTACAATCAGTAAACAGGTCAAATGTAACACTGATCACTGCAAAAAGTTGTCTTTTCTCAAAAAATGTCTCACGGACTAATCCAAATTCTGGTCTACATGTCCCAGAAGCGCTAAGTCACATGTCTAGTCTTAAGAAGTCATATGATCGCAATAATCACTCACACGAGTCAACTTGTGGCAGACAGAAGCACCAACCTTGAATACTGCAGGTAAACGCCGTACGCGCCCGCCAAAAATAGTATTATTGTACAGGATACAAATCCTTCAACATAAGTTTTTTTCTGCCTCCATAGCACGCGCGGCATTTTTTGAAGGAGATTGAAAAAAGGTAGCGTCCCACCCACCGAAAGCCCGGCGCCCGGCATGTTTGCGATTTGAATGAAGTAAGTGCACGGCATTTTGGTAAACAACGCATAAGATTCATTACAAATGCGGGAAACGTGTCATGCTAAATTAAAATCCTCCTTACCCCCGCAGCATAAACGGCGATTCACAAACAAAGTAAAAGAGGTGGCGCCTCCCCCTTCTTGGGAAAAGCACGGTGCTCCGCGCCATGGTAACCAACATTAAGTAAGTGCACGTTACTTTGGCGGCTTGCCTACGAGCTTTACCTGCAGATTTCACAGTGAGTGAAATTAAAAAATGCTCAAATATTATTGCAGATATTAATGAACTTCCAAACCAAACAATAAGAAGTACAGACTGGAAGACATGTATCGCACGAAAATTACGTGAGTTATGTTCCAAAAATTCCTATAGAGTAACGTTCATATAGTCCCTGTGAACAACAAATATAAACAATTCAATTGTTTGTATTGCAGAACACAGGAAAGTATTTCAGCCAAGATCCCTTAAGAAACCGATCAAATCTGCATACATTTCCACAATAAGGTAATAATAAACTTTAAAATTGAATAAACTAGTGACGATGTACATGAAGGTCCCACACTAAAGTCCATTCGTTTACATCCATACAGGTACCCAATCCAAAGCCCTGAAGAAGAGCCCGATAAGTAAAATACGGACTCGGAAACGCGTCGGCTTCCCACACATTCGCCTTAATTCCGAATGTTTTCTTTCTCGCATAAGGCTTGTTAAATATGTCACATGAATCGATGTGAACAAAAAACGAACTGTATGCCTCTGCGATACCAGACCAGACTTGTAGTAAAAGTTGTATCATAGTGGCCTGGTTGAAGTAGTGAATAGGGTACTATCACGAGAAGTGACAATATTGATTTATGGATAGATGTTTGCAAAAACGGTCAAAAGTATTTAATGTTTGTATTTTGTATTGCAATAATTGTTTTGTACACTTGTAAATAATTGTTTTTCAGCACTTGTAAATACATGCCTCTGTGCAGGACAACGAGTAAACCTCGGACTTTTTTCTAAATATGGTTAAAAAACTTTCTTTCCAATATCCTATAAAGAACAAGTAAAGCGCCCAAGGATTGAATACCTTAGGGTGAAACTCTGCTCTAAAAAATAAAGGTGCAGAACAAAAACAGTGACCGGGTCTTTCTTTCGAAAAAATATTATATGTTGTCCTACCCGGCCACAGTATAGGACACAACCCCATGTGTAATAAAGTATCACGTACAAAAGCATCAACAAGTGTCGCACCAAACAACATTCTCTAAACGCTCACCTCATCGGATGGCCAATTGAATACAACACAACGGGACAGTCTCTGGCTCAAATCAAGAAATGCAAAAAGGTTACATCAAGAATCACACCTTGTCTCCAAGTTTCTGCACCATGCACTGCCCCGTGCATCAGGCTTGCACAATTACTCATGCCGCTCAGAAAGGAGTTAAACTCACTCATTCAAGGAGAAACTCAGTCATCACTGATAAGCGCCATCCCACCTCCACCTGCGATAGGGCCTGGAAGTCTTCGTCTCTCTTCAGCTACTATTACACATCCTCTTGCACGGTTTCCTCCCCATTCTATATTTCTTTCGTAGGTTCTACTACTGCCGCGTAGAGCTGCTGCTCCCTATCTAAATTTGCCCTACACCCCTACATACAAGTATACAAAATCTACATTAAAAAGCAAAGCTTGTCCGAATTTTGGGATACTTTATCTGAGATCACCCACCACTATTTGTTTTCTCTCTATTATTAATTCTGGAGGATGTAAATTGGTACAGGAGGACTTCCTCATGAAGAAACCTTCATCTCTTGATAAATCCTATGATCCTGAATAAGAAATGCAATGTAGAATGCAAATAAACATTTTCAAACTAAATGAGTAATCACGCAAAACAAGTCCTAGCATGTAGCGCCTAGAAAAATACAAAATTAAAAAGAATTATTAGCTTGCGTGCACTTATCTTCAATGACAATCACGCCACAAAGTCTCTAACAGTAAATAATGTTCTTCATAAGCAGAAAAAATACAACAAACATGGTTAAAAAAATAAGCAAATTAAAGAGGGATTTTTAGCCATACCTTGGATTCCCATGACACTGCTTATGATAACAATGTGTCCGCTTTTTCTTTTCTTCATATCAGGTAATATCTCTTTGAGCAGCCTCACCAAGCCAAAGAAGTTGGTGTCCATCACAGATTTCATCTCTTCTATTGTTTGACATTCGATGGGTCCAATAAGCCCAACTCCAGCATTGCTGACTGTGAACCAAGAAGATGTCAGTGTAGTCCACACCAAAGCAGCCCAGGGGTAAATAATGCAGTCATTCCGGTGAGTTCGGGAAAATCTGTTTCATTCTTGGTATTGAAAGGTCTACCAGGGAACCTTTTCAGGGTTCTACTTCACTACTTTTTAATCGACTGGAAAACACATGATTGTGGATAAGTTGAATGAGATTTACACCACCCATCTTACTTTTCAGGAAGCTTTGTGTCCCTCTATTATTTCATTTACAAAGACTCTTCGAAAGATAGGTCGAGTATTTTTTATTCGTTTTCAGTAAACAGTAACATCTGAATTATATGACAAACAGTTAATCTGACTCTGTGAGTAAATAAAGTGTATTATTGAATTGGACATCAAATTAACTAAAATGGCGCATACAGAGGAGGAGGCATTGAGCCCCTTATAACTGCTGATGGTGTAACATAGTTGACAAATTCTCCCATCCTTACTCCCTCAATGTCATCCTGTTTGCTGCTGAGGGGTAGGTGTTGGGCAAAGACTGCAAACCACAGAAAGTATCTTTCTGCAACTGCATTCTTGACCCATAGTATAAGGGATCATGAAAGCAGTGGCTGGTGTACCCAAGGGCAAACCTAGGTTAACAGCTGCTGATCCTGCCAACCTAATTCACAACCAGGTTTATCAGTCAATTATTCGCACCCAGAGCATCTGTTTAAAAACCTATGTCATGTTTTTGATTCTCATGTTATGTGACATTAATATCATATCTAAAACTATTCATTTCAGGTTAGTAATGTAAAAATAGAAAACAATGCAAAATTAAGAAAGTTTATACGTTTTTTTAAATACGGTTAAATGGTTGGTAACAGAATCCTCAAACGTTTGGCATTGTCTATGAAAAACTCACAAAACCTGCACTAAAATCCCTTAAGGCCTTGCAGAGCACAGATTCTCGCCCAGTCTTGCCCCGCTGGTTGGGGCGCGGTTGCTGTGCCCTGGCCCCATTTCATGATGACATCTCAAATCAGTAAGTCATGGGCACCTCCACCTAGGATCCATGGGACCTCCTAGAGGCCATACTCAGCAAGGTCGGGCCTTCTCACCTGGGAGAAGGATCTGAGCGGTAGAGCAGCTTACTGCCAAAATGTGTATAGTAATATTGGGGAAGATGATTGTGTTTTCTTGAACCCATGTTTGCCCAACATCCTTATGCCAGCTGGAGAAAAACGTTTACATAGAATCCATTGAGACAGCGCCCGAGCTTTCTGGTTTAATAGCCTGCCAGCTGAAACTGCCCTACAGCCCAGCCTCCACTCCTCATGATGCTAAGACTCCCCAGAGCAAGGTCTCTGCCTCCAAAGGAGGCAAGGGCTTCGCGCCTCAGGTGTCGCCCTACAAGCATCTCAACCAGCAGCAAAGCTCATGGTTTGTCTGCAACACTTTCTACCCGCAGTCAACATCAGCAGCCTCTTGTGTAAATGTCCCAGAGAGACATGACTCACACATGACTTCCAGATAACTAGAATCAGAGTCACCATTTTTAAAGATTATCTTTCCACGTCTTTTACTCTCTTATTAACCAAAAAGCAGGGGAGCACACCAATCCCATCCTGGTCAAAGCCTCTGCGCAAGGAGACGTAAATTCAGATTCATTCCCCACATTCACACACTGCTGCGCTGCAAGAGTCCAGCTCTCAAGAGGCTAATAAGGACCCCCCCCCGACCTCGCCACTTCGATTGAGCATGTCAATGATGCATAATACCTTTCTGGAGCCAAGATCCATGTGGCGAGGGTGGTGAGCCCATTGCTCTCTCCAGCAAGCTTCAGGCGCTATTTTTATTGAATGTACAGTCCCTATGCCTCTGGTGAGCTCATAGAGCCTGGGAGGATTAACATATTGGCATTAGCCATGCGGATAACCACTCTCGCCTTCTGGCCCAACAGTCCCCAAGCAGATGTCCTGAGGGCAAGGAAATACTGTCAAGAAGGCAGAGCTCCTAGATCCACCGTCTAGATGGTCCCATCATTTGGTCACCTAGATGGCACAGCCACTTGAAAGCACAGTCTGGTGCAGCAGCCTGTTTGAGGGCCAGGGTAGACGACCCATCAGCCACTGCGTGCACAGGATAGCTCCCCTCCTGGTGTTGATGCACTTGCTTCTGCCTCCACACCCTCACCCTGGGAGCTGGCTCATCATAACTAATTTGAAGGGCAGGTCCCCACATTTAGCACACTGACATGACCCAGGCGTCATGTAGTAACTCGAGAGACCTGGTGCTGCATCCTGAGCCCAAGACAAGCCTACGAGTAAATATTTCCTTCAGTGGCAGCAGAGGTGCACTAATGAACAGCTTTGAACAAAACCCTGGCTCAGAAAATGGCTTTCAATAGATTGCAACAGGGTAGCTGCTCCTCTACGTTCAAATCCCTGACCAATAATCATGTTTTTTCTGAATGATTCAAGACCAAATTTCCCATGAATGGGTTTCAGTCTACCAGGCAACCAACGTTGCCTCCATGTTGAATTATTTGGCAGATGGCAATAAACCCTCACGTTTATTGTGATCCATACAAATCTATAGAGTTCACTGCCATGTTTGCTGGATCCCTCAAGTTGGAGAGCGGAGTAAAAGCTTGTCGGTGGACATAAGGTCCCCAGTCACCCTGACTGCATTTACTCCGTCTGCCAAATACTACCCATAGTCAGTCAGGGTGCGTGAGAGCACAGTTCAATGATTGGGTGCTCTGTACTTTGCTAGAAATAAAAGTGGACCACTTGACCATTGGACGATTAAACCATAATAAACTCCAAAATGCACACTTTAGGTATGTGTCCTGGATGGAGCTAGTGACTGGAATGCATGTCTTCAGCTGTGGATCCTCATCACCGCACATTTAAGACTTCTTTCCTGGTTCACTTTCCTGGCATTCCATGGGAGTGCATATGGCCTCTGTATTATGAAGGCACATGACTGTTTAGTTACTCACAGTCTATGAACCCTGAAGGCCTCTCTCTCCTGCAGTGGGCATCTAGATGTATGCCATAAGCATAGAGCTAGGACACAAAGTCAGAGGGGCTTATTGGCAAGCCTCTTAAGCCGCTGGCACATTACATTTTGATGCACCGGCGGCGCAATGTGCTGGCCCATATTTACAATGCCATGCAAAGCCACCCTGTGTGGCTTTTCATGGCCTTTTCATGCATCACTTTGCGTGCCAGAGCCGTGCCATGGGTGTTGCTGTGGGTATTCCCATGCAACACCCATGGATTCTGCCGCATTCCTAGATTCACAACATTTCATAAACCTGGGAATGCGTCAGAATCCTACGCCTCCCCAGAGGAGGCATATGGAGGCGCAACGAAAGAGGAGGAGAAATAAAAGTATTTCTCCTCCTCTTTCTAAGCATGCTGCATTCTGCAGCACACATAGAAAGAGGAAAACACCATCAATGATTGTTTTTGTGCGGAAAGGTGTCCCTTCCTGCACAAACACAATCATCCCTCATTTT
This sequence comes from Lissotriton helveticus, assembly GCF_964261635.1. NCBI lineage: Eukaryota > Metazoa > Chordata > Amphibia > Caudata > Salamandridae > Lissotriton > Lissotriton helveticus. The sequence goes on along the minus strand of NC_136057.1, from coordinate 2,145,939,716 downwards.
AAGTCTGGTCGGCAAGGTGAGGGGCAGGATTTGTTCAGCAACAGATGGTTTTAATATGAGTTGATGTGGCTGAATATACTTACCAACACCAATGGATAGAGTTAATGTGATGGTTCATTGACATGTGGCAAGCACAACACTTAATAATAAATCTAACATAGCTAAGAATGTGCATAAAATATTTAGGTTGAAAAAAAGCACAGCCATTGAAATTGTGCTGCTGTGCAATTTTTCGCATTATTATGGACCTGCCTCATTTGCCACATATTCCATTATATGTTGCATAATCTGCAGATTTTAACAAAAAAGAAATGTTGTTTGTTGCTCAAACGGTTCTAAACTCACTAAATTTGTAGCAAATTGGTACTTATGAGGAGTATTTATGAAACAAAAAAAGGAGTATCCCGAACAGAAAATGAGAAGAATAGTCTGGAGGGTAGACCTTTTGGCAAAAAGGAAAAGTGTATCCTTTTATTTAAAACCCCTCACTCACCAGCCTAGTGGTGACATGCTTCATCATCGGGGTCCACCCTGGTGGCCTAGCGTCACCAGGGTGTGCTTCGACACCTGAATTACAGTGGAGCGGGTTGTGACTGTAAGTGCAAAAGAAAATATGTTAAAAATTGTCCTGGTTTAACTCAAAAATATAATTTTATTGTGGAGCAACTGAACAATGTTAAAAAATAGATAGTGGCGAGATGCTGGTAGGCAAGTTACGACCGAATCATCTCTATATGTGTTGGTGTGTATTGGTCGACATGTTTCTACCAATGGGCGAGTGCCCGGTATTCCTCAGGACCAAAAGACAGGTAGACGGAAGGTGTGGGCCCCCTAAAAGGCACACCCTATCCTGATCCCCTGTTAACCCACAGGCAAATTGCTAGGGGTGTGTGTGCTCAACTAAATAAGTGAGCAGGCAGAAGAAAGTTGTACTGCCGAGCAGGGAACTATGGCAGTAGGTTACATCTTGACCGCTTCACCGGCCAACTAATATGTTGCCCTCATGTGAAGAGCCTACCCCCTGCCCGATGAAGCACCTAAGAGCCCTTATTTAAGTCTCTTTTACAACTTTCTTCTGCCTGCTCACTTATTTAGTTGAGCACACACACCCCTAGCAATTTGCCTGTGGGTTAACAGGGGATCAGGATAGGGTGTGCCTTTTAGGGGGCCCACACCTTCCGTCTACCTGTCTTTTGGTCCTGAGGAATACCGGGCACTCGCCCATTGGTAGAAACATGTCGACCAATACACACCAACACATATAGAGATGATTCGGTCGTAACTTGCCTACCAACATCTCGCCACTATCTATTTTTTAACATTGTTCAGTTGCTCCACAATAAAATTATATTTTTGAGTTAAACCAGGACAATTTTTAACATATTTTCTTTTGCACTTACAGTCACAACCCGCTCCACTGTAATTCAGGTGTCGAAGCACACCCTGGTGACGCTAGGCCACCAGGGTGGACCCCGATGATGAAGCATGTCACCACTAGGCTGGTGAGTGAGGGGTTTTAAATAAAAGGATACACTTTTCCTTTTTGCCAAAAGGTCTACCCTCCAGACTATTCTTCTCATTTTCTGTTGGGGATACTCCTTTTTTTGTTTCATAAATATTCGCACCAGGGGAATAGGAGTAATCCTGGTCTCACTTGTCAGTGGACAATCCCTTACTCTCTCTTTTGATTCCAATACTTATGAGGAGTAACCTATGCCAGGACAGTGTTAGCAAGTGTACAAATGACAAAATAATGAAGTAAAACTATGAGAAAATGTGCCGAATTACACTGCATAATATGTCTTTTTGCTACATAATTTAGTAAATTCTGTCACATAATTTGGCCCTCTCCTGCCGCATAATTCCAGTGCTTGTGATAAAAAGTAATAATTAGCATTAAAACAGTGTAAACAAGAAGCCTCAAGTAACATAGGAACTGGGAGCCTGATTCACAGAAGTAATCTGAGACGAAAGTCTAACTTTACGACTTTTGGTATTCACAAAGGGCATTTAGCTTAGACCAAAAGTCTAGCTTTACTACTACTAAAGTTAGACGTTTGATCTAAGTTTGGACCAAAAACTTAGACCAAGATTCTAACTTTAGTAGTATCAAATGCCCTTTGTGAATACCGAAAGTCGTAAAGTGAGACTTTTGTCTCAGATTACTTCTGTGAATCAGGCCCACAGGGACCAGGGTGGGAATGTCTAAGCAGTGAAGGCTGGCGGTGTGTATGCCTGGTGGAAGCGTGCACTGATGTCTGGTGGTGTGGGTGCCTGGTGCAAGCATACAATGACGGCTGGTGGTGTGTGTGTGCCTGGTGAAAGCGTGAATTGATGGCTGGTGGTGTGTGCCTGGTGGAAGCATGCACCGACGGCTGGTGGTGTGTGTGCTTGGTGGAAGTGTGCACTGATGGCTGGTGGTGTGTGTTCCTGGTGGTAGCGTGCACTGATGGCTGGTGGTGTGCGTGCCTGGTGAAAGCGTGCACTGACGACTGATGGTGTGTGTGCCTAGTGGAAGCAGAAGCATTCACAGTGATAGAAGACACAAATGAAACTGATGAAGAGGAGGGGGAGAAGGGAGGGGGATTGGGAGCAGAGGAGCATGATTCACAGCTAGAAGACACAAATGAAGCTGACCAGGAGGGAGGGGGAAAAGGGAGGGGGTAGTGCAAACAGAGGAGCCTGATTACAGCAATAAAAACACAGATGGCAGCTGTGCACGTGCACGAGCTCGGGAACGCAAGCTGTAGGCCAGCAAAAGCCTCTGGTGGCTCTTTTGAAAGCCTTTTAATAAATGTCTCGAAGAGTGCACTGACGGCTGGTGGTATGTGTGCGTGGTGGAAGCATGCACTGACGGCTGGTGGTGTGTGTGCCTGGTGGAAGCATGCACTGACAGCTGGTGGTGTGTGTGCCCCGTGAAAATGTGCACTGACGGCTGGTGGTGTGTGTGGCTGGTGGAAGTGTGCACTGACGGCTGGTGGTGTGTGTGCCTGCTGGAAGCGTGCACTGACGGCTGGTGGTGTTTGTGCCCGGTGAAAGAATGCACCGACGGCTGGTGGTGGTGTGGTGTGTGCCTGGTGAAAGCATGCACCGACGGCTGGTTATGTGTGACGGCTGCTAGTATGTGTGCCTGGTGAAAGTGCGCACTGACGGCTGGTGGTGTGTGTTCCTGGTGAAAGCGTGCACTGACGGCTGGTGGTGTGTGTGCCTGGAGGAAGCGTGCACTGACAGCTGGTGGTGTGTGTGCCTGGTGGAAGGGTGCACTGATGGCTGGTGGTGTGTGTGCCTGGTGGAAGGGTGCACTGACGGCTGGTGGTGTGTGTGCCCGGTGAAAGCGTGCACTGACGGCTGGTGGTGTGTGTGCCCAGTGAAAGCGTGCACTGACAGCTGGTGGTGTGTGCCTGGGGGAAGCGTGCACTGAAGGCTGGTGGTGTGTATGCCTGGTGGAAGCATGCACTGACGGCTGGTGGTGTGTGTGCCTGGTGGAAGCATGCACTGACGGTTGGTAGTGTGTGTGCCTGGTGAAATCGTGCACTGACGACTGGTGGTGTGTGCCCGGTGGAAGCGTGCATCGACGGCTTGTAGTGGGTGACGGCTGGTAGTGTGTGTGCCTGGTGAAAGCATGCACTTACGCCTGGTGGTGTGTGTGCTTGGTGGAAGCATGCACTGACGACTGGTGGTGTGGGTGCCTGGTGGAAGTGTGCACTGACGGCTGGTGGTACGTGTGCCTGGTTGAAGCGTGCACTGATGGCTGGTGGTGTGTGTGCCTGATAGAAGCATGCACTGATGGCTGGTGGTGCGTGTGCCTGGTGGAAGCGTGCACTGACAGCTGGTGGTGTGTGCCTGGTGGAAGCATGCACTGAAGGCTGGTGGTGTGTATGCCTGGTGGAAGCATGCACTGACGGCTGGTGGTGTGTGTGCCTGGTGGAAGCATGCACTGACGGCTGGTGGTGTGTGTGCTTGGTGGAAGCATGCACTGATGACTGGTGGTGTGTGTGCCTGGTGGAAGCGTTCACTGGTGGCTGGTGGTGTGTGTGCCTGTGGAAGGTTGCAATGACGACTGGTGGTGTGTGTGCCTGGTGGAGGCGTGCACTGATGGCTGGTGATGTGTGTGCCTGGTGGAAGCGTGCACTGATGGCTGGTGGTGTGTGTGCCTGGTGGAAGCATGCACTGACGGCTGGTGGTGTGTGTCTGGTGGAAGCTTGCACTGATAGCTGGTGGTGTGTGTGCCTGGTGGAAGTGTGCACTGATGGCTGGTGGTTGTTTGTGCCTGGTGGAAGCGTGCACTGACGGCTGGTGGCGTGTGTGCCTGGTGGAAATGTGCACTGACGGCTGGTGGTGTGTGTGCCTGGTGGAAGCGTGCACTGATGGCTGGTGATGTGTGTGCCTGGTGGAAGCGTGCACTGATGGCTGGTGGTGTGTGTGCCTGGTGGAGGCGTGCACTGACGGCTGGTGATGTGTGTGCCTGGTGGAAGCGTGCACTGATGGCTGGTGGTGTGTGTGCCTGGTGGAGGCATGCACTGACGGCTGGTGGTGTGTGCCTGGTGGAAGCTTGCACTGATAGCTGGTGGTGTGTGTGCCTGGTGGAAGTGTGCACTGATGGCTGGTGGTTGTTTGTGCCTGGTGGAAGCGTGCACTGACGGCTGGTGGCGTGTGTGCCTGGTGGAAATGTGCACTGACGGCTGGTGGTGTGTGTGCCTGGTGGAAGCGTGCACTGACGGCTGGTGGTGTGTGTGCCTGGTGGAAGCGTACACTGAGGGCTGGTGGTGTGTGCCTGGTGGAAGCGTGCACTGACGGCTGGTGGTATGTGTGCCTGGTGGAAGCGAGCACTGATGGCTGGTGGTGTGTGTGCCTGGTGGAAGGGTGAACTGACAGCTGGTGGTGTGTGCCTGGTGTAAGCATGCACTGAAGGCTGGTGGTGTGTATGCCTGGTGGAAGCATGCACTGACAGCTGGTGGTGTGTGTGCCTGGTGGAAGCATGCACTGATGGCTGGTGGTGTGTGCGCCTGGTGAAAGCGTGCACTGACGGCTGGTGGTGTGTGTGCTTGGTGGAAGCATGCATTGATGGCTGGTGGTGTGTGTGCCTGGTGGAAGCGTTCACTGACGGCTGGTGGTGTGTGTGCCTGTGGAAGGTTGCACTGACGGCTGGTGGTGTGTGTGCCTGGTGGAAGTGTGCACTGACGGCTGGTGGTGTGTGTGCCTGGTGGAAGCGTGCACTGATGGCTGGTGGTGTGTGTGCCTGGTGGAAACGTGCACTGATGGCTGGTGGTGTGTGTGCCTGGTGGAAGCATGTACTGGCGGCTGGTGGTGTGTGTGCCTTGTGGAAGCGTGCACTGACGGCTGGTGGTGTGTGCCTGGTGGAAGCGTGCACTGATGGCTGGTGGTGTGTGTGCCTGGTGGAAGCATGCACTGACGGCTGGTGGTGTGTGTGCCTGGTGGAAGCGTGCACTGACGGCTGGTGGTGTGTGTGCCTGGTGGAAGCGTGCACGAAGGCTGGTGGTGTGTGTGTGCCTGGTGGAAGCATGCACTGACGGCTGGGGGTTTGTGTGCCTGGTGGAAGCGTGCACTGACGGCTGGTGGTGTGTGTGCCTGGTGGAAGCGTGCACTGACCACTGGTGGTGTGTGTGTCTGGTGGAAGCATGCTGTGACGGCTGGTGGTGTGTGTGCCCAGTGGAACAGTACACTGACGGTTGGTGGTGTGTGTGCCTGGTTGAAGTGTGCACTGACGGCTGGTGGTGTGCGTGCCTGGTGAAAGCGTGCACTGACGACTGATGGTGTGTGTGCCTGTTGGAAGCAGGAGCATTCACAGTGATAGAAGACACATATGAAACTGACGAAGAGGAGGGGGAGAGGGGGAGAAGGGAGGGGGATTGTGAGCAGAGGAGCATGATTCACAGCTAGAAGACACAAATGAAGCTGACCCGGAGGGAGGGGGAAAAGGGAGGGGGTAGTGCAAGCAGAGGAGCCTGATTACAGCAATAAAAACACAGATGGCAGCTGTGCACTTGCACGAATTCGTGAACGCAAGCTGTAGGCCAGCAAAAGCCTCTGGTGGCACTTTTAAAAGCCTCTTACTGAATGTCTTGAAGAGACAGCGCAATGTCTCAGGCGAGACCTAAAAATGAGGCACCAATGGTGAAGGACAATTGGAATCAACCAATGCAAACCAAAATGGAGAGATACACGATGAAACCCTCCCATGGGGAGAAATGGCAGATGCGGAAGAGCTCCTACATTTGCTGATAGATAAGCTAAACTCAATCTACAGACCTGCACGCAGTCCACCCTGGAGGGGAAGATGGAGGAAGTCCATTTGGATATGTCCCTGCTGACGCAAGACCTGTGAAACACAGTGGAACAAGCTACTGAAGCAGAAGAATGCATCTCAAGGGTAGAGGACCAAGCCCAGACCACAAAATTGTATTCTCATGTATCTTGGAAACTTCAAAGCGCCTGGAAGAGAGGTTTGAAGACGCCGGGGGTGGATGCAAAGAAATAAACTCAGAATAGTTGTTTTCAGAAGGGTAACAATTTCTTACCAACTGGCTGAAATCCTGAGTCACTGAATGAGCTATCACAACGTTCTTCAGTCCAGGAGGTGCTGATCGGTAAGCTGTCCCCCCACCCCCACCATGAGGCCTATAATAGCGTGACTTTTCAATGCATTCGTGTTGTTAGAATAGAGAACTGCCCATCCTACCTGCTCAGTTGTTTGACAGCAGAAAGATAATGTTGTTTCCTGACTACGCATATGCAGTACAACAATAACATAGCTCTTTTACAGCAGTCATGCAAAAACTCAGATCCATGTAATTGGATTATGCATCTATGTCCTGAGCCAGCCATCCTGGCTGTGATTAGACAGGAGGGCCGCCCACAGCTTCAAAGGAAAAGAGCCTGACTGCACCAAAGGAGACACAACAGAAGTGCTGCTTGACACAGAAACAAAGACAATGACGCGGCTCCACACACCAAAATTGGAGAGATAATATTAACGTAGGATTCAACCAAAGACCGGTAGGAAATCGCACACCCCCCTCAGGCACACCAGAGACGAAGGGTCTGGGGAAAAATAATTTGTGTCTTAGAGGAGATGTCTACGACAGTATGACCTGAGCGGATAACCCACTTACCTTGCCTTTCATAGATTAATTTTGAGGAGAATTATTGGGGAGCAGAGGAGACTAAGCACATGAGTAATCCAATACACAGAGGCAAAGAGGCAACAATTCATATGGGTTTGTAGTATTCTGAGTATTTCCCCGTGTTATTTATAAGCTCTTTGCATATTTGTATCCCCTATATTCTATTGCCATGGATTCATAGAATACTGCTGTGTTCATAGAGCGCGATTTCTACAGGGTTGTAGGGAGGAACTAATGCGCCCTTGTAGTCCATTCTCCAAGTTTAAACGGATTGACAGTTATCTGTTTATTCTGGGTGACTGATGCTTTTTGGGAGGAACAATAGGAAGAGGACAGTTGGGGGGAAATGATGGTTACTTGTTTGTGAGGGATTAGTTTGTTAACTGTTTATCTAGAACAGGGCTCTACAGTATGCATAGAGTGGCACGTTTTCAACTCAGGACTCGCTGTGTGAAGCCAGAATTGTCATGATTCTTTTGGAATTCGCGGCTCAGGCCCTCTACAAGTCCACCCCACTCTCCGAGTTCTGAAGCTGCAGGCATCATATCAACCAAGGCAATGGGCATGGCTCCTAGAACACATGGTCAACCTTCATGGACATTCATGACATAGCCATGGATCACCACTCTACCATGTCCTGGAATGGACAATAAGATCAAAAAGAGAGCAGTTATTCTCTTTGCAAACACATGCAACAGACCCCATTTTACTCCATGAGACACAACTGGTAGGCTCTAGAAGTAACTGTCTGGACCGCTATGGATACACATGGGTATTCAACTCAGGCTTGTTCTAGGTATCTAGCACAGTCGCCATCTTACTCCAGGAAAACCTTCCCTTTTATCCCACCAGCAACTCAGTCAGACCCACAGGTCAGATTTGTTATGGGGCATCTAAAGGGACTTCCATGGACCCTTGTAAATGTGTATGTGCCACTTGCACTACAAGAAAGAACACTTAAACCTCATATCTAATTTGATGCTAGAATCACCCTTGGAATTATAGTGATTTGGGGTATCTTCGACCATCCTCTAGTGGAGATGAGCATTAGGAGAGCCAATAGAGGGCAAAGAGGTATGTGGCGGTTGAAGGCCTGATTGCTATGAGACAAGAAACGTATAGATCTCCTACGGACAGCATTGCAGAATACTTTGGGGTCAATGCAGGCCTGGTTTCAACAAAGGCAACCCTTTGGGAAGCCTTTAAGGCGATAGTTGGAGAGCGGGCCATGTCTTATTACAGAGGCAAAGAGAAAGACAAGGAACAGGAGGCGAACACCTGGAAGAACGAATTAGCACCTTAGTCTCACTTGGGTGACTCTCAGACAGAAAGATCCACTTAGTGGGAAAATGCTACACTCGGCCCGATCTGACTGGCTGATCACAGAGCACAAAATGTGTAAGTGGGGGAAAAAGTGGGTAAATGGTTACCTTGGTTGACAAACTGAGACAGGCGCTCATATTGTCCCATTGATATCAGACGCCAATGGGTAGCTGGTCACAGATGCCAAAGAAATTGCAGAGACTTTTGTAACGTATTATTAGAAGCTTTTTTCTAGATTGAACTCTACAGAGATTGGGCAGGTGTGCTCAATTAATAATGATCTAATTATTAATACCTTGTCTGCTGCTCATACATTGGAACTGGACCTACTCATCACCAAATGTGAGGTTCAACTGTCAATCTCAGATATGCCCTCTGGTAAAATCCTTGGCTCAACTGGATGCCTCATTACTAGCACCCCACCTGCAAGCATTCTTTGATGAGATGCTGATCACAGGCAGGCTCCCATATGATTTAAGGAGCGCTGCTATGTAGGTAAGCTCAAAATGGGGCAGACCCCCTACCCCAACAAATGGGCTCCCTGCTGATCTATATCACAGATAACTGTTCAGATCAAAAACCTTATCCTAGCCTAATTGCTGGCAAAAAAGCTTGCCAAAGTGATACATGAACAGGTGCATACCGACCAAAATGGTTCCATGCCAGTGAGAGGTACCCGATATTGCCTGAAATGACTGCAGGTCACTTTGGCGTGCAGTGAGGACTAACAGGGCTCACCAGCACTACTCTCAGTCGACTTTGAAAAGGCCTTTGATACAGTCCACTGGCCTTTCATGCACCAGGCACTTCAAAGGATGATATTTGGCCAGCACTTCCTTACATATATTAAGGTACTGGATACTTACCCATGGGCCAGGGTATGAGTGAACAGATTATTATCTAAACACTTACCCATACATTGAGGTGCCTGGCAAGGGCGTTAACTCTCACCACATATATTTGTGATCATAATAGAATTGCTGGCCAAGTGGATTAGATGAGATGCACATCTGAGGTGCTTTCGATGGAAGAGGGAGTCCAAAGACAGGGTTTTGCTTTTTGCAGATATCCAGTATTTATTAATTCAGCAGCCAGACAGTTCTCGCACCAGAACATTCCACATGCGAAAGACTTATGTCGAGGCCTCAGCCCTTGGTGTAAATTTGGAAAAATCAACACATATGTCAGTAATAGGTGCAATCTCACAAAAAAATAGAAACGACCCACTTGAGTGTAGCAAATACCAATTTTAAATACCTTTGGTATCAAAAGAAGTTAGGAATTAAACAATGCCCTTCTGCCCAAAAGAACTAAACAAGAAATGGAGGGGTGTTCAGCTTGCCACTTACCATAATGGGAAGGGAGGCACTTTTTAAAATGGTCACACTACCACGAATCCTATACGTCATACAAATCTATCCGCATTTTTTACCACAACAATTTTGTCATCTATACAGTTAGAACTAAGCACTTATCTATGGTTGGACGGGGTTGCTCGAGATTTCATTCTCCAAAAACGCACAAGCCCCTGTTGATGGATTATGGATATCAAATATCCACCTATACTACTGAGCATCCCAAGTAATCCTATTTAATGGATGGCTTTTCTGTGGGAGAAGTGACTCAACAGTATGGCTTCAGCTAGATCTTCTTGACCTGCTAGATTCACACTCCCTGTTTTATGGAGGCCCCCCTCACCCCCACTCGCCACCACCTTGAGCAGCATTGAGGCACAGCAAATGGCAAATGACAGAGTAAATTAATGGGGGAGCTCCATTATGCCACAAAACACTGATAGCCGTGACAGAACTGCAGGAATTTCTTACACAGGATTTTATTAGTAATGCAAAGCTAGGAGATGTTTGGACATCAAGTCTCATTAGAACATTTAAGCAACTAGCGAACAATTTCACCCACAGCAAAACTCAACTCTTTAAATACCTCAAACTTTGCCATGCCCTAGAGCTCTATAAAGAGAAGCTCTTGGAAGTGCCGGAGTTCAACAACTTTGGAGGCAAAGAAAAATTAGGAAAGAAGGGCATCTTGAGGATTTGCAGATCACCAATAGTTAGCACGCCTGACCACTTTAAGATGTTAAGGAAGAAGTGGGAGCAAGACCTAGGAGAATTAGAAGATGGGTAGAGGTGAACATGTTACCAAGCTCATGAGCACTGTCAACAATCCTTAGGTTAGTACAATTTAAACACCTTCACAGGGTCTACTTCCACCCAGCCAGATCGCAGCAGAGGGCGGAGCATAGTCACCCAGTTTCCTTCACTGTGGGAATGCATGAGGGACATTCATGCACACTATCCGGAGCTGCCTGAAAATCACTCAATACTGGAACACAATACACTTAACACTAAGAAACATTGTGAGCTATTCACTGATTCCCAAACCTAAAATAGCTTTGTTGGGTACAATGGAAGGATGGGAGAGTGGAGCAGCCTCTTGGACACTAGTTGGGATCGAACTCATGATAGCTAAACAAGGCATTGATAGGAAACGGGGAAGAGGGGAGAGGGTGTTTGACCCACGCTGAGAGAATGGCAAAGAGGAATTGTGCCTTGACAGAAGAGTTACTTTACAAGACGAGAGGTTGTCATAAGCAGTATCAGAAGATCTGGGACTAATGGAGATGGGACGTGGGTACAAGCAATTTGTGAAGGAATGTTGATGCAGAAATCTCTGTTGCAGACCTAAACTACAATATGTGTAGAAGGGTAAAACACAAAACATTGGAGGAATATGCAAAGCCTAAGATGTCAATGTGGGCCAATATGAAAAAACGCAGTATTGTTATCTTGGAAACTTTGAAAAAACAATAAAAATAAATATTATAAAAAAGAATAATATGAAAAGTGCATAGGAGAATGTTTATGGTATGCAAGTTACTGGAATGTTGCATCACCCACTGGAAAATTAGGAAGACATTAGAAATTAAAAACTCTCTTGTTTAAAATATTGCGCTTTAATAGATTACCATAAACTATCTTAAATGAGTTTGACTATCTCTTAGGAATTCTATAAGAATTTTTTTTAGCACAAACCATGTGCCTTTGTACATGTGTTCCTTTTCCTGCACTCTCAATTTAAACCCTCTCAGTGGTGTTGGTCAAATTATCTTCTAACTTCTCCCTTAGTTACTATTTTAGGATATTGTTAATGCCTCCTCATTACAGAATGTATATACTATACCTAATAAGAAAATTGTTGACATGTTTCAACCTGATCTCACCTCTTATCTCTGATCTCAGGACAAAATATAATATCTTATATTCAATCGTCTGATGCTCTTCATATTTTAAGTGGGGTGGGAAAATATTTTTGGGGGACATAATTCAAGCGCTATTCTATTTTGCACTTAAACCAGTGCAGATTCTATATTTGCACCATTAACCAGTCGAAAAATCAACAAATGCAAAACGTTGAATTACTGAAGTAAGCTAATGGAAAAATCATAATGTAAATTGTGGTTGCATGAATAGTCTCAGACCATGATGCCGCTTACATACATATGTTGTCTCGTGGACAGAGCTCCCCAATGGCTGCCTCAGAAATTGGCTCTCTAATCAATAATAAATAAGTACTTCCTTGAAGAATTTTATTTAAAAGTATTAAACGTGCTAATCTGATGAATGAGGTGTTAAAAGCGCCAGTCTGACTTTCACATTTACACATATTGCCAATTTTTGGTGCAATGGTAAAGGACAAGATAACATATTGAAACTGCATTATAACAAATACATTTTGGTTTATTGAAAATTTACAAAACACCACCTCTATCCTGTTGTAGTATAAGAGCATTAAATATTCTCTTAAATATTCTCTTCTTACAGTTGTATCCTACTTACCCAGGACATCAATCCGCCTGTCGGGGATGCTATCCACACAGTTTTTGATTGATTCTTCAGAGCATACATCTAATTGTTTAATTTCCAGAGTTCTACCAAGCCTTTTACCAGCAGCTTCAACCAGCAGGTCTTGCTTGTCCAGATTTCTCATTGTAGCGTATACTATAAAACAGTTCAGAAAGGAGTAGAGTTAACACATTTTGCTTAAAGTGAAGGATATTGTTCAATAGATGACTTTGAGTTGGACTGGGAGAACAGAATAGAAAGATCTTTGACCTCATTTAGAGTTGGACGATAATGGGCATCCACCAGAAGGTTGGCAGCTGTCCTGTTCCAGCTCTTGGTTCCTGCACTCCACTGACAGCTCCACGATCGCAAACACTCTTGCCGTAAATTATCTGTGGGTGCTCTGTAGCCCACATAGCCCACCCAGAACTTATTTAGGATGTAAGCCAATTAGGCCAAGGCTCTGGACAATGTGTCAACCATATCTGTTCTTCTCCAGGGCTGCTATTGGCAGCATGGTGGCCCCAGGCAAGAAAAACTATCAATTTCACCCTAGTGCTAGGAGAAACCACTCCACGCTCACCAGGTACATTGATTTATCATATCTAAAATCGATCCCCTTCTTTGGGAGATTTTCTATGAAACTGACTTTGATGCCACTGAGGAAAGAGAGATGGTACCTCTGCCACCCCAGCCAATTAGCAGCTCATTCGTGGACCTCTACATGAGGTCCTTATCCATTAGTGAAAACTCTCAAATTGTAATTCTCCCTATTTTTTTTTAATCATTTTTATTTATTTTGTTGCCTTTTTTTTTTTACCTGTCTCTAGTTCTGCAAACGGTACTGCTAATCTTAATTCATACATTTGAGGGTTCCTTCATTTCATTATTAAGCATCCGTCCTTCCCTGAAGGCAAACGAGTAGCTTCCATACGTAAGATGTAATAGAAGTTCACAGTTTAACATCCTCCACAGTGTATTCCCTCTACCTCATCATTCAGTCTTATTTGGTATATCCACATTGTATAAGATCAAATGTATCAAATGAGTACTACTCAAACGAGGCAGATGTAAGTATTTGATGTGTGGTAACGAAGGACTAAACCATAGAAAGAACAATCACCAGCACATATTCTGCACCCAATGCTGATCACTACAGTCTTTTTTTTTTCAGTGCAGCTGCTCCCTAGCAAACCAAAAACATCAGGTCAGTTTCCATACAACGGGGCAGATTTACAAGTCCCTTGCATCGTTTTTGCGCCGCAGTTGCATCACTTTTTGTGACGCAGCAGCAGCGCAAAAATGCGGCCCTTTTACAACGTGACGCATCTAGGGAGATGCGTCAGGTATAATGTAAGCAGGCTGGGTGTTCCAAGGCAAAAAAGCCTCGTAGAAGTGATGCTGTGAAATCTACAAGATTTCACTGCGTAACTTCTAAGACACCACTGCGTCAAATTCTTATGCCTGCTTGAAGCAGGCGTAAGGAGTGAGCAGCACAATGAGGATAGGCCTCCCCCTGCATTGCTGGAGTTGTGTCGTGCTTGCGACACGACTCCAGCAATGCATGACATTTGCGTCAACAGATGCGTCAGAATTTCTGGCGCATCTGTCAATCCTTGTGCCATGGTGCGCTGTATTGTAAATACGGCACATCCTTAGTGGCGCAAGGGTTTCTCAAAGTGGCGCAGGTAAAGTGACTCATCTTCACAGATGCGTCACTTTCTTGTAAATCTGCCCCTATAAGCGGAACTAAATGTGTTAATGAAGTGCCCTTCAAGACCACTGATGCTAGAAAAAAAGCACTTGACTTCCGATTGGCAGGTTAAAAATCCCATGCGACATCCAGCTCCTCATTTTCTTATTGCGACAGACCAGGTGTGTCACTGGAGAGAACTATGCCAGGACTCTCTTGAAAAGTGCTCAGCATGGTAGGGTATGCTGCTTGAGAACAGGGTATTTGATGCCCACCCAAGGTGGTACTTTTTGTTAATCTTGGTGATCCCATGATCTTTCTATGACACTACTAACAGTTGGCAGCAAATGATTCTATTAGAGGGGGAACAGGCCCTTTTTCACTGCATCCCAGAGGGGACACTGCTTACGCACTATCCTTGTTAAATCCTTATAGGTCATACCGGTCATAACTAGGACGCCTATTTGCATTGATTGTATGTGCAGCATGCATTATAGTGTCTGGGATAAGATGAGGGGGTGTACTCTTGTTGGGGTCCACCAAGAATGGAACTCGTAGGGTACAGGGCTCTCCACGGGGTTAGTGGGAGTCAGAGTTTGATGGCTCCCCCTCCCTGTAGCTTTCTGTGCACTGCTCACAAGGAATGTTTTGTAAAATCAAGTGCAACTGTCTGCCTTCCACATGCAGAGGGAAGGCAGGAACTGTGGTGGTTCATTGGACTTGGCCAAACCAATTGCAACAGCTGTCAGCCTGTGATCTTCAATAGAGGCAGAGATGAACGACCAACAGGCACGTCTAGCCTACACACCTCTTCCCATGAAGAGCAGCTGCCTGCTCATCCCTGCGCCTGTTACTGTGTGCTGAAGGGCCATGCCTGTCTCAAGTTCACCACATAAAAGCCGAAGTGCAGTTTTACACGAAGCACGTTGCAATGCAGCATTGGCAAGGTGAATAGAAAAAGCGCTTTGACTTCATTGGTTCCCTCAAAAGTTGGCGGCCCTCGAGTTTAACAGGTCTGTTAAATTAGCCCAGGGTTCGCCGATGTCGGTCCTGGAGGGCCAGATCCATGCCAGATTTGCAGCATTTCCGCATTTCGATAGAGTTACCATGAAAATCTGGCATGGATCCGGCCCTCCAGGACCGACATTGCAGAACCCTGAATTAGCCAACTGAGCTGGATATGGGCTGGTCCTGAATCCTGTCCAGTGTTCACCCTTGTTCTCTTGGACCTGTGCACACTTGTGTAGATGAAAGTGAGGATCAGGGATCCGAAACCTGGCTGTTTTTTTTCCAAGGGTAAGAGTCAGACCCTAGGGGCTGAGGCAGATGATTTTCACTAATAGGACCCAGGAAGGATCCAGCAAGTTGCCTACCCTATTAGAAGAGGATCTGTCCTGTTCAGCAACAGCCCGAGCATTCAGGAACCTCATCTGGGGTATTTGAAATAGTCAAGCTGCCAAGACCAGGGATCTGACACTACTGTCAGCACGACCGACGTGTCACATGAGAGTAGTGATTCCGAAGCCCGTAGACGTCACT
This sequence comes from Lissotriton helveticus, assembly GCF_964261635.1. NCBI lineage: Eukaryota > Metazoa > Chordata > Amphibia > Caudata > Salamandridae > Lissotriton > Lissotriton helveticus. The sequence goes on along the minus strand of NC_136057.1, from coordinate 2,145,924,156 downwards.
GCTGCTGCAATCTCAAGAGACCAGATCCATGCGGCACCGATGACATTGTGAGACCCATGCCCCTGTATGCTGCATTAACCACACAACTGCTTCTCCACGCGGTGCCAATGGCTGTGTGAGGCCTGTGTGTCTCCACCCTGCAAAACTTTCTACATACAAAGTTGCAGAGCCCAAGTGGCTGCACCCTGCGTCTTGACTGCAGTTTTCTCCTTTCCCCGAGCAGCTGCCCTGGTGCCCCAGGTCCATACACTGCCATCAGACATCCGTGTATCTCTAATCCACCGCCGCTTTTGATATGGTCGACCACGCTAGGCTGCTGATGCGACTGGCTGAGATCGGCATCCAGGACCAGGCACTGGGGTGGATACAGTCGTATCTGACTCAGAGAACACAGAAGGTGGCGCTGGGGACCGTTTCCTCAACACCCAAGGTCCTCAGCTGTGGCGTCCCTCAGGGGTCGGCACTTAGCCCACTATTATTTAATATATACCTGGCTCCACTCTTTACGTTGATTGCCAATTGGGGGGTCAAGGCAATCTCATATGCCGACGACACCCAACTGGTGTTTCCGTATTCGGAGGTGTCGGAGACGTCCTTTTCGAGTTTCAAGGGCTGTCTCCAAGATGTTGCATGCTGGATGAACACAAACAAATTAAAACTTAATGCAAACAAGACGGAAGTGATCTTTTTGGCAAAGGCCCCCCTCCACCCTCAGAACTTTGGTGGCCGGCAGAGATGGAACAGGCCCCTTCGCCTAGCCACACGGCAAAAAATCTGGGGGTGCGGTGGGATGACAGTTTGTCCTTTGCCTCGCACATCCAGCAAGTAGTTGGCTGCTGTCTGAGTAAGCTGAGGAATCTTCGCAAGATTCTGCGACTCCTACCAGTTAGCTGCCGAAAAACAGTAATCCATGCCACAGTGACATCTAGGCTGGATTACGCAAACGGCCTCTATCTGGGCTTACCTAAGTACCTAATTCAGCGGTTGCAACTGGTCCAAAATGAGGCTGTGAGGCTGTTAATGCAGATCCCTTTCAAGCATTCAGTCTCTCCGCACCTCCTTTCACTTCACTGGCTACCAGTAGCCAGTAGAATCAAATTTAAGGCACATACGCTGGCCTTTAGAGCTCTGTATGGCACCTGCCCAAATTATCTGAAAACTCGACTGCCGAGATATACCCAGGCCCGCTCTCTTCGCTCCAACTGCCGCGTTCAGCTTGCAGTTCCACGAGCAAAATGGGCTCGGTTGGGTGGACGAACTTTTTCTGCCAATGTGGCGGCACTCTGGAACATCCTGCCCCCAGCGCTTCAGCAGGCCCCCTCCGAGCTCTGCTTTAAGCGGATGATGAAGACCTGGCTTCTCACCCAATCGCGCTAGGTGCTAATACTCTAGTCCTCATGGTCAAACCTGTTCTTTTTAGCGCCGGGACTCCTCCTTGTGAGGTAGCTGTTCGCGCTGTATAAAATGCCGTATTATTATTATTATTATTATTATTATCCACATTCCACTATTCACCTATTAGAACTAGTCTGCAATGTTGCTGCCCGTCTAATCACAAGGACTCTGGGTAACCATATCTCTCTTGCACTATGGCAGGTGCATTGGCTCCCTATAAAGAAAACAATAATCTTCAGATCACCAGCAACAGCAAACAGAGCACTCTAGCAACAATCACCTGATGCTCACAAAAACAAGTTTCTGGCGCACTCCTAAGCAAGTGTTGTGAACAAGCTTCCAGTTTTCAGCAGCAGCGCCCAAAACCTGCACAGTGAGGTTCAGCGATGGAGCACTTTCTCTGTGGTAGTAGTGAGAATGTAGATCTCTCTTCCTACTCATCTGGGGCTAAAACCAAATGTCCTCCAATTCAGAAAACTTCTAAAAAAATCACTTATACAGTTGGTTATGTGCCTTTTCTATAGGCGGTGCCGCTTAGTCTAGCACCGAGAAGCTCTAGTGAATGCTGTGCCTTAGAAGTGATCCACAATAGGCCCTATCTCCTGCTTGCATCCTGAGACTGCTGCACCTTCCTCTTATTTTTACATATCAAAACAAAAAGCCAATGCTGAGAATTCCCATTTATCAACCGATAATTTACCAAAATAGCTGTTTCGAATAAAACAAAAACAACCTGCTTGTAATATAGCACCATGCGAGATTTATTCTCTTTTGTAGAATTTTACCTTTTTTAGCACACTATTTTTAGTGCATGGAAATACAAAGAATTTTATATACAATATATACATACATAAGCATAAATCACAAAAAACATTTGCAAATTTCATACACACTTGGCCAAACAGTCATACAAGAAACATTCACACAAATGAAAAAAGCAAAAAAACAATAGGTCCACGTATCGGTGACGAATTGATGGAAAAAATCCTTTCGTAATTTTCAATTTTTAGAGTCTGTACAAATCACAGTTCTACAAAGTATCTCTTGTGACAGGTTTAAAGGGCTGTTCTAAGGCACCAGTAATAGACCAGATACGGGACAGGGCTGGTCGACGCGTTTCGAACCCCTGTGTGTAGGTGGGGTTCTCCTCAGGACCGGAAGGGTTCTTGGGATGACTGTCAATTAATCGCAACCAATGGTGAAAGAGTAGGTTCCCAAAACGGAGTTTGATTTGTATTTCCCACAGAAGGAGTGCTCACAGGGACCGCTAGTGTAACAACTTCTGGCTCGCTGGTATCTCCTCGTTGCTTAAGAGCGGCCGCTCGAATGATGAATGATCATTCGTCTAAACCTGAGAGAAGGACGGACGCCTTCCCTCAATCGCGAAGGAGCGGCCGCTCTTAAGCAACGAGGAGATACCAGCGAGCCAGAAGCTGTTACACTAGCGGTCCCTGTGAGCACTCCTTCTGTGGGAAATACAAATCAAACTCCGTTTTGGGAACCTACTCTTTCACCATTGGTTGCGATTAATTGACAGTCATCCCAAGAACCCTTCCGGTCCTCAGGAGAACCCCACCTACACACAGGGGTTCGAAACGCGTCGACCAGCCCTGTCCCGTATCTGGTCTATTACTGGTGCCTTAGAACAGCCCTTTAAACCTGTCACAAGAGATACTTTGTAGAACTGTGATTTGTACAGACTCTAAAAATTGAAAATTACGAAGGATTTTTTCCATCAATTCGTCACCGATACGTGGACCTATTGTTTTTTTGCTTTTTTCATTTGTGTGAATGTTTCTTGTATGACTGTTTGGCCAAGTGTGTATGAAATTTGCAAATGTTTTTTGTGATTTATGCTTATGTATGTATATATTGTATATAAAATTCTTTGTATTTCCATGCACTAAAAATAGTGTGCTAAAAAAGGTAAAATTCTACAAAAGAGAATAAATCTCGCATGGTGCTATATTACAAGCAGGTTGTTTTTGTTTTATTCGAAACAGCTATTTTGGTAAATTATCGGTTGATAAATGGGAATTCTCAGCATTGGCTTTTTGTTTTGATATGTAAAATTGGTTGGACTCAGCCTTGCTGAGTTAGGAGTCAAGACCCTTCTTTGATTCTTGCACCTTCCTCTTAGGCAGCTGGAAGCCCCAGTCTGTGCACCTGATTCTGACCTGGAGATGTTGTGATGAGCTCTCCCAGTGATGATCAACAGAGCCTGAAACAAAATATCAACCTGTAGCTTCAGCTGGCAACTGGAGCAGACTCTTGTGTTTGCTATCAGATGGAATGAGCCCATTCTAAGACTGCTTAGACAATATTTTTATTGTCAATTACAAAAGTGTTCCTTTCTCTAGACATTTACCCCATCCTAGAGTTAGCCATGACTGCTCTGCTTCGCTACCCTCTGAAAGTCAGCAGTACAAAGGAGGTGCATTATAGCATTTCAGAATGTGGTATTTGTGTTTCCATGCACTGCAGCAATAGGTGCCACAAGGATTGCCTATCTGTCCTCGAGTTTTACAGGCCCTGGGGAAGAGCTGGGACACAGACCAGGGAATCAGCCCAAACACAAGATCAGTTTGTGTTGATCAAGCTATATAGAATTCCAAGCATTAGCCTTTTAAATGCCAACAAGTAGGACATACTTCCACTGGGCAGCCATTACCCTTGTGGAACTTGCCTCAATGATACCAGCATAGGGGTCATTCAATTTCACATATGACAGCTTCATTTCTTTCTAAGTGGTGACACAAATCACTGAGGGTGTGAGTCGAGATATGCTTTTGTAATACCCAAAGAACTGGCAAGAGTCTACTGGATGAACAGATTGTACAGTGGACACTCGTTGAGAGTCAGGAAATAAAAGCAGTGTTCAGCATAATGGGGGAATGCATAAGAACCATCAGACGAATGAGTCTTTGGGGCTCCCCAAACACAGTGGCAATAGCATCAGGACCTCTTCTGCAAGGGTCTAACTTAAAATCCTCTTGGACATACAAAATTACCAATGGGAAACAGAAAACAGATTTGTAAGAGGCAGTCTCCTGCTGAATGTGAGCAAGACTCATGAAATGCAGGGATCCGCAGTATCGATTGAGTACCAACGGGAAGGTACAAATTCCACCTTGCGATGAAGTAAGATCAGCGAAGGCCAACACTATTTCAAGTCAAGTCAAGTCAAAATTGGCTTTATTTCGATATAGAACATATCTTTAAAAGCAATACAGTCACATGATAAAAAGATAAAACAGCCAATCCGTAAGAAAGCAAACATACAAGACAAAATACGAAAGGCACCAATAAATTACATAAAATGGTCAGACATAGAGACCAAAATTAAACAATATACATAAGCCTTTTGGACCCGATTAGCCATGCCCAGCTTAAAAACTTCACCATACCACAGACAAATAGGGACCGTGTGTAAGATTTCAGAATTCGCAAAGCCTCACTATAATGTCTGGTACCCAGCTCTATACATAAAGGTTTGAGCCACCTATGGCGAGGAGCTTTATAAGCAGGCCATTCAAATAAACAAGCATTGAAAATGCAATAGGGCTCGCATTAGGAAAGTTTGAGCTATTGGTCTTATAAATCAAAGTTTTTTTATTTATGTGTTATTCTTTAAAATAGCTAAATTAATAGCTTTGTCATTTGCTATGTTTTGTTATGTATGCTATGTTTTGTTGGGTTTTGTTATGCTATACTATATTTTGTTTTGTTTTGCTATGTTTTGTTTTGCTATGTTTTGTTTTGCTATGTTTTGTTTTGCTATGTTTGGTTATGCTATGTTTGGTTATGCTATGCTTTGTTATGCTATGTTTTGTTGTGTTTTGCTATGCTATGCTATGTTTTGTTGTGTTTTGTTATGCTATGCTATGTTGTGTTGTGTTTTGCTTTGCTATGTTTTGTTTTGCTTTGCTATGTTTTGTTTTGCTATGCTTTGTTTTGCTATCCTATGCTTTGTTTTGTTATGCTATGCTATGTTTTGCTATCCTATGCTTTTTTTTGTTATGCTATGCGGTGTTTTCTTATGCTATGCTATGCTATGCTGTGTTTTGTTATGCTATGCTATGTTTTGTTATGCTATGCTGGTGAGGGTGAGGGGTGAGAGGGTTGTGAGGGTGAGAGGGTGTGAGGGTGAGAGGCTGAGGGGGTGTGAGGGTGAGTGAGGGGGTGTGAGGGTGAGTGAGGGGGGGTGAGGGGTGTGAGGGGGTGTGAGGGTGAGGGTGAGTGAGGGGGTGCGAGTGTGAGGGGGCTGTGATGGTGTGTGAGGGTGAGTGAGGGGGAGTGAGGGGGTGTGAGGGTGAGTGGGATAGGCGAGACCTAAAAATCTATCCAACAGCCGTACTGAATGAGTAAAGTGAAGTGCAAAAACCAATCAAATGTCAGAAGTGATCCTTCTGGTGTTAATAATCTTTATGAATTCATAGTTCTTGAACATGCTGGAGAGCACCTTCAAAGCGCAAACAACGTTTTTAACAGCTTAATTGTTGTTATTGGGTGGGTTTTTGGTGGTCAAAAGGACAGCATTCAGGCTGGTTTTCTCAACAATGGAAAATGCTGCATAACCAATGAGTCACCTCTAAATGCACAAAGGCATTAAAGGGCTTTACCTGCAGAGCGGTGTGAACTGCAGTGATAGATCAGCTGCTGCAGGGGAGGAGGAGAGGTGGGCTGATCACCGTGGCCCCTGCGGCTATAGAGGGGATCCGGGAGAGGCTGACCCCGGGCGGCCGATGACGAAGGGCACTCTACTTAACCCGGAAGTGGGGGTGGGAGGAGTGTAGATTTTGGTGTTAAGAGGGAGGGCACCAAACGGGGAGAAATGTTAAAGGTTAATGTGATTAAACAAGTTAAACAAGTTTTAAAAAAAAGTACACTGGGGGGAGGAGAATCACCAAAACGTGCACTAACCCTCTATGAATTTCACGAGCCTGCATTCTGGCGTCATGATGTAACACGGCGTCCCTGCCAAAAGACCCCCCATTCCGCTCCCCCCAAATGATTCTGCATTTGCTAATGTTTTGCGACATAAAACCGGGAGATTATTATTTTTTTCCCTGCCTTAATTGAAGGAAGCATTTAGTGGAGATTTCCCCATTATTGGCTCTTGGCGCGCGTGCGTCGCTCTCGCGCACTCCGGAGCAGGTTTGGACGAGCTTGCAGGATTTATGCGAATGGGCCTGCGGGAAGAGGCAATTTGTAGCCGAGACGGACAATTATACGTGGCCCATGAGTGCAAGAATGACTGCGCCAGGAGGCTAATGGGTAGTAAGGCTGCGCCGGCAGCCATGAGCCGCACAGCGGTGTGACGGTGGCTCCAGAGAGCGCCGAGAAGGGGTGCTGCGAGGCACTGGCCGCAGCCAAAGAGAAGGCTCGCGGGGAACTTTAAAAGTGAGCGAGGGAGAGGGGCTGGGGTAGAGAGAAGCCAGAGGGTGAGGAGAAAACAGGAGAGGGATACAAAAAGAGTGTGTGGGGAGTTAATTCAATAGATTAGAGTACAGGTGCGTGGGTGTGGGAAGGAAGTGAGAAGGCAAAAGAGCATTAGAGATTTTAAGAGACTGCGAAAAGAAAGTGAGAGTGGGAGAGAAGATGGGGGACAGAGAGGCAGTGCTGTAGTGAGGAGAGTGAGAGATGAGTAAGTATGAGAAAGTGATAATGAGAACGAAGATAACCTTATAACCCTACCTCAATGATCATGGTTTGTTAGCATGACACAAGTCAAGCCGTGCTCGCCATATAACGCTAATTGCACAGTCTTTATGAATATATATATCTAATTTCATCCAGGCAGTATTCTGCCTTCTACCTCATTATTCTTCTGTGGTTAGTACTGCTACTATAATGTCTATATGCAATTCTGTTCTGTTAAGCGCTCTGATACCCACGGGTCTTGTTCGCGCTATACAAAACACTATAAATAAATAAATAAATAAATAGATAAATAAATAAATAAATAAGATAGGTGGGAAGAGAATTAGTTGGGGTGAAGGGTTAGCAGTAAGGATGAACTGGGAGAGGAAGGAGGAAAATTGGAGGGGAAAATGAAAAGAGGGAGGAAAAGAGGAAAACAATGAAGTGGAGATAAGCGGAAAGGATGAAGAGGGGGAAATAAAATGGACAGGTATGAAAATGAGTGAGGGAACGAGAGTGACGACGAGAGAAGAATACGGGAACAGCGGAAGCCAGAGAGAAAGATGGAGAGAAAGACTGAAAACCTGAAATAGAGGGAGGGGGGAAGAATCACAAAGAAGAGAGAGACAGACTGAGGCTGGAGAAGTGATTTAGAGAGGCACCGAGAGAGTAGCACTGAAAAACAGGTCCAGGGCTCGAAAAGAGAGACATATATGGTCGAGGTGGGAAATGCAGAAATCAGAGACAAACGAGCCAAAGAGAGGGAGGAAGATAGCGAGACGATGAGAGAGAAAGCTGGCCAGTGAGAGAGGCGGTAAGAAAGTTAAAATCAGTTAGAGAGAGAACATAGCATGTAACTGGGTAATGTGGCCCGATATTGCCATGAGGGGGTTCTAGTAATATCATGAACCACAAGGTGACGAGGCAGAGCGGTTTATAAATGTCACAGGAACCCTAAGATGGCAATGTAGGGCCATATTATGTACGCATGGTACCCATTGTGTATTTTAAATGGTATACATTAAGTTTGGGAAAGTTAGCTTGAAAAAGCAGTTTTCCAAAAAGTAAAGTTGGCACTGGGATTTGATTGGAATTATATATAATGTTTAAGCTTCTTTTAACTCTCCTTTAATAAATTGGTAATTGAAAAATGGTGAGGTGATTGAATTTAGAAGATTCTGTGACTGCTGTGTTTACCGCACAATTATGGACTTACACTGACATTGAGGGAGAAAGCTGGACAGTGAGAGAGGCTGCAAGAAAAAGAAAAGCAGACAGAGAGAGAGAGGAGAACATAAAGGCACAGAGAAATGGAGAATCAGAGACAGAAAAAAGACGAAGAGAAAAGCATAAAAGGAGACACGGCCTGCGGCCGTGAAACTGAAAGTACGGCCGGCCGGCCGGCCGTGAATAATTAGGGGGTGAGAAATGCGCTGGGAGGGCTGCCTTTGATGTGGTAATGCGAGGCAGGCAGGCAGGCGGCTGGTGGCATTGTGCACGCGCTTTTTAGGGCTTGCGCTTGCGCAATGACCTAAAAAGCACATGCACTCCGTGGAATCGCCAGTGTAATCGTGCTTGGTTAAACGCTGTTTAAACCCCTATAGAGCTTCGCCAGCTATGCGCATGCGCACAGCAGGCGAGCCCTTAAAATGGGGAACCGACTCAATCCTAGAAGCACAGAAAGGGCAAGATGATGTAGTCTGTGCCGGAATCTTCCAGCGAGCGGTCAATTCTCCCAAAGGGAGCAATCCTATTCTAAATTTAAAATAAAGAGCCCTATCTCTAGGTTTTGAAATAACATCGAGATAAGGTTCACATAGAGAAACCTCCTTCGTTAATAAAAAATCTCTGGTGGATCTACACAGGTTGGGATCAGTATTTCTCGTGTCCATTACCCACTTCCAATAAGCTTTTTTTAGAGCTGACTTAGGGGGCGCAGACCTAGACTGCCAGGCCTCTCCCATTCCAAGTTCTCCAAGCAGATGCTTAACATCCCTCAGCCAGCCTATTTTAGACCAACCAAACATTGAAAGGACGTCCTTGAGCCCTTCCGCATAGCTGGAGAGTTCAGGGACTCTCCATAGGCGGGCCCAAAGGAGGAGGGGTCGCAACCTAGCCTGTTCTCTAATAGGGCGACAGCCCATGTCTAGGAGTAAGGGTAAAGTGGGGATGCTATACGGAAGACCCATTAGATCCTTCAGGAATTTATTCTCTGAACGAGATAACTGATCCATATTCTGGGTTCCCCAAAGTTCTGCTCCGTAAAGTGCCGCACTAACACCTCTTGCCTTGTAGATCTCTATTACCGGGGCAATGGGTTTAAGAGTGGATGACCGCTGTTCATTAAGCAGGGACCCCACCACCCTCTTGTGGCTCAATAACATTTTTTGTAGATGACAATCCCACCTCATGGTATCACAAAGGCGAATCCCTAGGTAATCAAACTCCTTTACCCTTTCCAGGGCCACCATGTTTAATACAGGTGAACGACCAAGCTTTTTCGGTGGATTCAGAACCAAATATTTGGTCTTTTCGGTGTTAATTTTTAGTCCCCGAGACTCACAAAAAGATTGAAAACTGTCAAGAAGACTCTGTAGCCCAACCGGTGTTTTAGAAATCAAAAGGGCGTCATCTGCAAATAATAAAGTGGGTATTCTCCTGCCCGCCAGGGAGGGGGCATCCAAGGTTTTTTTTAAAAGGTGCTCCACGACTCCGTTGACATACAATGAAAACAGATTGGGGGCAAGGACACACCCCTGACGGACACCTCTGTTTACTGTTATTCTAGCGGTCGTTTGGCCCTGTTTACTCCACCGCACCTGCGCGAAGTTCTCATTGTGGAGCTTTATTAGTAACGACAATAAATACAGGGGCATTCCTAAATCGGACAATACCCCCTATAGGAAGCCACGAGGTACTAGGTCAAAGGCAGCCCGCAAATCTATAAAAGCAAGATACAGGCTGCCTTTGCCTAGTACAACCACCTTCCAGTATAGTAACAGCAGTCGAAAGGACTGCTCAATAGTGCCGGTACCTGACCTGAAGCCCGCTTGAAAATCAGAGAGTATCCCGTTGTCCTCTACCCACTGAAGCACCCTTCCAAGAATCACCTTCCCTGCAACTTTCTGTGATGAATCTATTAGATTTATGGGTCGGTAATTTGCTGGTCGTCCCGACTCCCTTTCTTGAAGATCGGGACGACTTCAGCACCCATCCAAGATTCCGGGAGAGCAGCATCATAATAACTTGCATTAAGTAATGTGGCAATGAGATTCCCCCATTCTAATGGGTTAATGCGAATCAAATCCCCCGGTACCCCATCAGGGCCTGCAGCCTTATTGGGAACAAGAGACTTTATAGCATTCTCCACTTCTTTGACAGTGAACAATAGATCCTCACTCAGCCTAGGAGGGTCCAATGATAATAACTCTGGGGATCCCGACCCGTCCCCCATTATGGAAGTGTAAAGGCGGGAAAAGTGATCAAACCATGCCGCCTCGGGGATGTTGCATGTTAGGAGCCAATCAGTGGGCTTATTCCTGGCTCTAACTAGGTCCCAAAAGCCCCTAGAATCCCTACTGGCGCTTGCAAGTTTCAGATTGCACCAAAACGGATTCTCCCACTCTACTTTTGCCTTACTGATAGCACCCCTATACTTCTTCCTGGCAACGCTAATCATCCCACGTCCCTTTGTTTTAACTGCATTAATCAAGTCCCTTTTTGCACTCCGACAAGAGTTGGAGTACCAACCTGGATTACCCTTGAGAAGCTTTCTCCTTACAGTCTTAATGCTTTGGCTACGTATGATAAAAGGGTCGCCCAGGGCTTTGGTGGTGTTAACAAAAAGAGTGGAAACCTCATGGGCATTTAGAATGGTGGATTCTAAGCTAGTCGAAACCTTGGTCATGATTGATCGTATTTCCAGGACCTTACCCTCGTCCATGACAACATTATCCCATTTCAGGCGTCTCCCACAGTTCGAGGGGCAAACTTCACCTGTCGACCTCTGCACATGAGGTGCCTGACAATTTTTATCCGTCACCCTTAAGGTGGTCAGTGACAAAGCAAGTGGATTATGGTCACTGTCCGTGGATTGTAAAACTGCTATATCTAGTAAATGTGCCCAAAGTTTGAAGTTCAACAGAATGGAATCAATTCTAGATGAATGGCCTACCCTGTTGAACGTGTGGGCGCCACAGGAATCCGAAGCTGTTCTTCCATTAACCGCCCTCAGGCCATGCTCCAAAGTTATGGCATTCAGTTGTATTGCCCGTTGGGACCATTTCTTAATAGGCACTAGAGATATTGGTGGAATACCTCTCCTAACATCTTCATCTGACGTACCCAAGATGTCATCAGCCGCTAGGGGCTCAAAGGTGCAATTAAAGTCCCCAGCAAGCATGATGTACATATCCGGATCGCACAATCTAAGTTCGTCCTCAAGACCCACTAGAGTCGAAGAAGGCAATCCACCATTGGAGCCTCTGGCATAAATGTTAAAGATCTCCAGGGACCGCCCGTTAAGAGGCCCTCTTACTAATAATCTCTGCAGGTCAGGAGACTTAAGTTCTCTGCACCTAATCTGATAGCCCAGGGAAATACTAACCCAAATAAGCAGGCCGCCAGAGGGGCGACCTCTCCCTGCAAGAGGGGCAATAGCAGGGACGAAATAGGTAACATAACCAACCTTGTATCGAGGTTCCAAACACCAGGTTTCTTGGAAAATGCATATCCCGAAGGACTCAATAAAGGAGTTCCACTCGGGTAGATCTAAATTTCGGGAAATGCCACCTATGTTCCAACTGACAATCTTCAGACCATCATTATCAGCTATCGCATGCTCGGCTAAAGGTCTATGGGTAAGTGCATTAAGCCCAGAGCCAGGAATCTTTGGCACACCATCCAATGATACCATGGCGCAAGACACACTTGATTCAGTGCAATCAGGTGGCATCCCGTGTGGGAGATCAGAAAAAGATAAAGAGGCAGAAAATGGGGTGGGGAGGCTATAATATCCCAGTGTGTCCCCTTGTGCGCTTAAGCTCCCAAGTGCAGCAGCTACAGCATATGACTTCTTAGGCAATTGGTTGCCGTGTCGTCAACAACCCTGCCATGGCCAGTAGGAATTTGGGCCTAAGAACTGACAAAACAAACTAGAGGGCGGTAACTTGTCATAAAGATGGCTACTAGCCCGCCCCTCCCTAGTTGTGGGTCTAAATGGCCATGCAGGTGCTGGATGGGGGTTGCAGTAGCTAAGGTCGCGAGTACTGATACCTATGCTACCCTCTCTAATATCGAGGCTACAAATAAATCTAACTGTCCTAGGATCTTTAAAATTAACTAAAATACAATCTCCCCTTAGATCTTTGGACCTAGTGCCTAACCAGCTAACCCTTCTCACATGGATAACCCGGCCATCAATAAAGCTAGGGAGTGGGTCCCCCCCTCTCCCCCCCTCCATTTTTCTTTTATCCTCTGAAGATTCTCCTGTCTTTCCCTATTGTTTTAGGTCTGACTCGCCCCGCATCTTATGAAACGGACGTAACAACTCGGGCATAGCCTTGTCTTTTTCTTCTTCGTTTGTTTAGTTGTTTTAAAAAATGAAACCTCTTTATATCCTGTCGTTTTGTGATTGATCGATGTCATGCTCCATGGCTGCCGGACCCTGGTTGTCGGCTGATGAGCTGTGTACCGTAACGTTGTTTTGAGATGCTGCACCGGCCGGCCCGGAGGGTTGTAGGCACATCTTTGTTTCTATTTGTCTCTTGCAAATAAAGGTTTAAAAAAAAAAAATAATAATAAATAAATAAATAAAGCTAGGGAGTGGTCTATTTTCCCTAGGCCAAAATATAGTTTTATTTTCGAGTTCAGTGTACGACTCGTGTTTGCCTGGATTAAGCATGGGGACCCCTGTGAGAACAACTACAAAGGGCTGGCAGGCTGGGGGTAAGTTGACATTAGGGGCAATATCTGCTTCCCTTTCGCCTAGTGGCTGCAATTTAGAAACTAGAGTCGAAGCACCAGTTTTATTTTTAGTCGCGTCAGCACCTTTGCGGTTACTAGAATTCGTATTTTTAGCGGCGCCACTGGTGTCAGAACCTGCAGACATCGTAACCACCTTTGAGGGGTTATCACTACTCATAGAAACCTTGGACTGCGCTACAACATCTACAGCAACATCTACAGCAACCACCCCTACATTTGTGGGAACCCCCGGAAAGGCCCCAGAATGCGCAGTGGATGCATTTGCCCCAATAATCCCATGCGCCACTCCTGATGGGATGGTCGGGGCGTAAACATCAGGTGTTGTTGTCCGAGGAGCAGTGTCACCTCTCAATTCATCCTCCCTAATTCTAGAGTGGAGTTTGATTAGGGATTTTAGGGAGAAAAAATTATCGAGGGTCGCCTGCTCGAATCTATCCATCCCCTCCGTCAATCCCTTTATTCTTTCTAAAACTGGGAGGAGCAAGGATTTCATTAGATGCTCCAACTGTGCAATCAGTGGAGTTTCAGGGAGGGGGCCTGCAACAGGAGCAGATGCCAAATCTACGCTCGACTTTTTCCCAGAAGCACCAGAGGCCGCTCCCCCCGCCAGCCCCTGGGAATGTTTGGCTCCCACCCCCGAACCCTTAGGAATCACGCCCCCCCATTACCATTCCTCCTCGGTTTCTTATGTGGCTTAAGATAGCATCCTTTGCGAGGGCTAGCTATACATTTCCTTTTTGTGGAGGGTACTGCAACTACTTCCAATGATGATGACACGAGATGGGGAACAAATTCCTCGTGGTGAGCTGAAGTTGACAAAGAAACTAGGTGGGCGTGTGGCTCTGGCGGTCGAGAATCTGGCAAAGATATCCCATCCCCACATGGCACTGTAGCAGACAGCCTCTCTAGCCTATCCAGACTATCCCTAATGGCAGCAACTCGTGGATGATCAGTGCTTGAGGAGGCATTAAGCAGGGGGTTAGCAACATGCACAGGTGAGAGAACTAGTGCCAAGGGGCCCAGTGATGAGCGTTTGCTAGCAAGTGGTTCCCGAGAAAGGCGACGTTCTGTCATGGCAATCTCTTTCTCAATGACAGTAACGACGCGGGTGATGAACTGGTCCATGGTATCATTTGCGCAACCTCCTCCCCCCCTCAAGCTCTTGCCCGAGCGTGTGGACATTGGCATAAAACTCCTACAGCTAGATATATTATGCAAATTGCTAAACCTATATGAGATTATACAAACAAAAGAGACAACAATACCCGGTACTCAAACACACCGGAGACCAGGCCTTAAGGGAGTGGGCCATCCCAGCCCCTCCTTGCCCCGGACGGCCACAGACGGCCCGCCCTTTGCCCGGGCTTAGCCCGGCGACGCTCCCGCGCACTCCCGCGTCGCGGGGGTGGGCCGCAATTTAAAGCGCATCCGGGCGCGAAGATGACACGGCGGTGTTCAGCTGCTGGGGAACCGCTAGGGAGCCTGGGCAGTGTAGTGCTGCAATCCCCTCCTCGGCGGCCGCGAAGGTGATGAAGTGCGGCGGCGATGGGACCAGCAATGCCCAGGAAGCAGTGTCCGTCAGCCAGGTAGGAAGAAATTACAGTCCCCAGAAAGTTTTAAGCAAGCACCCGCTCTGCCGGGGCGGGCCGCAATTTAAAGCGCCTCCGGGCGCAAAGATGACGTGGCGGCGTTCTGCCGCTGGGGAACCGCTAGGGAGCCTGGGCAGTGTAGTGCTGCAATCCCCTCCTCGGCGGCCGCGAAGGTGATGAAGTGCGGCGGCGATGGGACCAGCAATGCCCAGGAAGCAGTGTCCGTCAGCCAGGTAGGAAGAAATTACAGTCCCCAGAAAGTTTTAAGCAAGCACCCGCTCTGCCGGGGTGGGCCGCAATTTAAAGCGCCTCCGGGCGCAAAGATGACGTGGCGGCGTTCCGCCCCTGGGGAACCGCTAGGGAGCCTGGGCAGTGTAGTGCTGCAATCCCCTCCTCGGCGGCCGCGAAGGTGATGAAGTGCAGTGGCGATGGGACCAGCAATGCCCAGGAAGCAGTGTCCGTCAGCCAGGTAGGAAGAAATTACAGTCCCCAGAAAGTTGAAGCAAGCACCCGCTCTGCCGGGGTGGGCCGCAATTTAAAGCGCTTCCGGGTGCAAAGATGACGTGGCCGCGTTCCGCCGCTGGGGAACCGCTAGGGAGCCTGGGCAGTGTAGTGCTGCAATCCCCTCCTCGGCGGCCGCGAATGTGATAAAGTGCGGCGGCGAGGGGACCAGCAATTCCCAGGAAGCAGTGTCCGTCAGCCAGGTAGGAAGAAATTACAGTCCCCAGAAAGTTTTAAGCAAGCACCCGCTCTGCCGGGGTGGGCCGCAATTTAAAGCGCCTCCGGGCGCAAAGATGACGTGGCGGCGTTCCGCCGCTGGGGAACCGCTAGGGAGCCTGGGCAGTGTAGTGCTGCAATCCCCTCCTCGGCGGCCGCGAAGGTGGTGAAGTGCGGCGGCGAGGGGACCAGGAATGCCCAGGAAGCATTGTGTCCGTCAGCGAGGTAGGAAGAAATTACAGTCCCCAGAAAGTTTTAAGCAAGCACCCGCTCTGCCGGGGTGGGCCGCAATTTAAAGCGCCTCCGGGCGCAAAGATGAGGTGGCGGCGTTCCGCCACTGGGGAACCGCTAGGGAGCCTGGGCAGTGTAGTGCTGCAATCCCCTTCTCGGCGGCCGCGAAGGTGATGAAGTGCGGCGGCGATGGGACCAGCAATGCCCAGGAAGCAGTGTCCGTCAGCCAGGTAGGAAGAAATTACAGTCCCCAGAAAGTTTTAAGCAAGCACCCGCTCTGCCGGGGTGGGCCGCAATTTAAAGCGCCTCCGGGTGCAAAGATGACGTGGCGGCGTTCCGCCCCTGGGGAACCGCTAGGGAGCCTGGGCAGTGTAGTGCTGCAATCCCCTCCTCGGCGGCCGCGAAGGTGATGAAGTGCGGTGGCGATGGGACCAGCAATGCCCAGGAAGCAGTGTCCGTCAGCCAGGTAGGAAGAAATTACAGTCCCCAGAAAGTTGTAAGCAAGCACCCGCTCTGCCGGGGTGGGCCGCAATTTAAAGCGCTTCCGGGTGCAAAGATGACGTGGCCGCGTTCCGCCGCTGGGGAACCGCTAGGGAGCCTGGGCAGTGTAGTGCTGCAATCCCCTCCTCGGCGGCCGCGAATGTGATGAAGTGCGGCGGCGAGGGGACCAGCAATTCCCAGGAAGCAGTGTCCGTCAGCCAGGTAGGAAGAAATTACAGTCCCCAGAAAGTTTTAAGCAAGCACCCGCTATGCCGGGGTGGGCCGCAATTTAAAGCGCCTCCGGGCGCAAAGATGACGTGGCGGCGTTCCGCCGCTGGGGAACCGCTAGGGAGCCTGGGCAGTGTAGTGCTGCAATCCCCTCCTCGGCGGCCGCGAAGGTGGTGAAGTGCGGCGGCGAGGGGACCAGGAATGCCCAGGAAGCATTGTGTCCGTCAGCGAGGTAGGAAGAAATTACAGTCCCCAGAAAGTTTTAAGCAAGCACCCGCTCTGCCGGGGTGGGCCGCAATTTAAAGCGCCTCCGGGCGCAAAGATGAGGTGGCGGCGTTCCGCCACTGGGGAACCGCTAGGGAGCCTGGACAGTGTAGTGCTGCAATCCCCTTCTTGGCGGCCGCGAAGGTGATGAAGTGCGGCGGCGATGGGACCAGCAATGCCCAGGAAGCAGTGTCCGTCAGCCAGGTAGGAAGAAATTACAGTCCCCAGAAAGTTTTAAGCAAGCACCCGCTCTGCCGGGATGGGCCGTAATTTAAAGGGCCTCCGGGCGCGAAGATGACGTGGCGGCGTTCCGCCGCTGGGGAACCGCTAGGGAGCCTGGGCAGTGTAGTGCTGCAATCCCCTCCTCGGCGGCCGCGAAGGTGGTGAAGTGCGGCGGCGAGGGGACCGGGAATGCCCAGGAAGCATTGTGTCCGTCAGCGAGGTAGGAAGAAATTACAGTCCCCAGAAAGTTTTGAGCAAGCACCCGCTCTGCCGGGGTGGGCCGCAATTTAAAGCGCCTCCGGGCGCAAAGATGACGTGGCGGCGTTCCACCACTGGGGAACCGCTAGGGAGCCTGGGCAGTGTAGTGCTGCAATCCCCTTCTCGGCGACCGCGAAGGTGATGAAGTGCGGCGGCGATGGGACCAGCAATGCCCAGGAGGCAGTGTCCGTCAGCCAGGTAGGAAGAAATTACAGTCCCCAGAAAGTTTTAAGCAAGCACCCGCTCTGCCGGGATGGGCCGTAATTTAAAGGGCCTCCGGGCGCAAAGATGACGTGGCGGCGTTCCGCCGCTGGGGAACCGCTAGGGAGCCTGGGCAGTGTAGTGCAGCAATCCCTTCCTCGGCAGCCGCGAAGGTGATGAAGTGCGGCGGCGATGGGACCAGCAATGCCCAGGAAGCAGTGTCCGTCAGCCAGGTAGGAAGAAATTACAGTCCCCAGAAAGTTTTAAGCAAGCACCCGCTCTGCCGGGGTTGGCCGCAATTTAAAGCGCTTCCGGGCGCAAAGATGACGTGGCGGCGTTCCGCCCCTGGGGAACCGCTAGGGAGCCTGGGCAGTGTAGCGCTGCAATCCCCTCCTCGGCGGCCGCGAAGGTGATGAAGTGCGGCGGCGAGGGGACCAGCAATGCCCAGGAAGCAGTGTCCGTCAGCCAGGTAGGAAGAAATTACAGTCCCCAGAAAGTTTTAAGCAAGCACCCGCTCTGCCGGGGTGGGCCGCAATTTAAAGCGCCTCCGGGCGCAAAGATGACGTGGCGGCGTTCCGCCGCTGGGGAACCGCTAGGGAGCCTGGGCAGTGTAGTGCTGCAATCCCCTCCTCGGCGGCCACGAAGGTGATGAAGTGCGGCGGCGAGGGGACCAGCAATGCCCAGGAAGCAGTGTCCGTCAGCCAGGTAGGAAGAAATTACAGTCCCCAGAAAGTTTTAAGCAAGCACCCGCTCTGCCGGGGTGGGCCGCAATTTAAAGCGCCTCCGGGCGCAAAGATGACGTGGCCGCGTTCCGCCGCTGGGGAACCGCTAGGGAGCCTGGGCAGTGTAGTGCTGCAATCCCCTCCTCGGCGGCCGCGAAGGTGATGAAGTGCGGCGGCGAGGGTACCAGCAATGCCCAGGAAGCAGTGTCCGTCAGCCAGGTAGGAAGAAATTACAGTCCCCAGAAAGTTGTAATGAAGCAAGCACCCGCTCTGCCGGGGTGGGCCGCAATTTAAAGCGCTTCCGGGTGCAAAGATGACGTGGCCGCGTTCCGCCGCTGGGGAACCGCTAGGGAGCCTGGGCAGTGTAGTGCTGCAATCCCCTCCTCGGCGGCCGCGAAGGTGATGAAGTGCGGCGGCGAGGGTACCAGCAATGCCCAGGAAGCAGTGTCCGTCAGCCAGGTAGGAAGAAATTACAGTCCCCAGAAAGTTTTAAGCAAGCACCCCACACAACACTATTGTGTGGGGTGCAAAAATGCATCATAGTTACAGACTATAATTGATCATGGTCAGCAGAAGAAGGGATCACAAAACACACCCTGTAGGAAAAGCATGTCTGCGGTCTTGGGTATGAGGTTACCATGCTAAATTGGTAAATACTCCGGATGACATCACCAATATTCCTTGAAATCAGCATCCGCTGCAAATTTTATCTCTCAAGCAGTACGATTCTGCGATAGATTCCGTCACCTCGAGGATAGGACACATAGAAGACATAGCAGGTGTCACCCATGCCTGAGAAGGAGGAACTTATGAAGAAAACCCCTTTTGAGAGCTTTTTGCACCATTTTCAGCAGAGGGCATTCATAATGTTTTTGTATTATAGGATAGGATAGGATATGTGTTTTTAAAGCGCTCGAATGCTGTGGCGTCTTGCATGTATGTGGAAGAGGAAAACCACCTAAATTCTCAGGGAGACTAGGCAGAGGCAAACAGCCATGTTTTCAATGCCTTCCTGAAAAGCTGCCGGTTGGACTGAAATCTCATGGCCACTGGCATTCTATTCCAAAGTTTAGCCGCACAGTTCGACAGCATCCTACCACTCCACCTTGCCCGCCTAATCTTTGTAACCTGCACTAGGCCCAGATTTGACGATCTTAGAACACGCGAGGGGGTATAGGGTGTGAAAATTTTTTGAACATCCTCGGCACCCCCTCCATAGAGTGCCTTGTATACCAAGCATAATGCCTTAAAATCCACTCACTTTTGGACCGGGAGCCGATGCAATGATTTGATCCCTGCCGAGGTTGATTGTCTCTTCGGTATATTTAAATGCAGGCGTGCAGCCGCATTCTGTAACGACTGCAGTTTTTTCATCTGCGTCTTATTAATTCCCAAAAAAAGGGCATTACAATAATCCAGCTTGGACAGAAAAAGGACAACCATCACCGTCTTTTGTAATTCTTGCGAGATGAAAGGAAAAATTTTCCTCAAAGTTTTTAATAAGAAGAAGCAAGAGGAGGTGAGACTGTTGACTTGGGCAGAAAAATTCAGCTGGTCATCGAACATGACTCCGAGATTCCTGACCTTGACAACAGGGCTCGGACATTCCCCGGCTTCCGCCGGCTACCATGAGTCATTCCCATCTCAACATCAGTCTTATTTTAACAATTACTATCTGGTTGATGCACACTGGATTCCGGTCTCAATGAGGAAAAGGGGTAATGGGGTCGGAAACTGGAAACATCCCTTTCTCCACCATGTGTGCATGTGTTGGATCAGTTTGCATATGCACACCTTTAAACATTATTAAACAAATATTTCCACTGGTATATTTGACGTAAAATTATTTACAACAAAATTATTTATTATATTGTTCTGCATGCCTGCTGTAATTTTGAACCATCCACTTGTCTCTGCAATAGTGATACACATAGTGTGCTACATGTATCTGTGTCCTTACAAACAATACTATTACAGAGAAAAAAGTTTACAGCGAAACCTCTACAGAGAAACCTCAACAGAAAATATTCAGTTAACATTGAAAGTACTCCTGAAACCAAACCACTACCTCAACTTTCTTTATAAGGAGGATCTATTTCATGCAGCCTTTGGTAACTAACACACATCTTACTTTGAGCCGAATCCTAACACTGACCATTGCACTATCCTAACAGCGAGCCTGACTCTAGGGACCAGATGAACGACCATTTGGTTTTGCTAGTCTGTAATTGCTATTTTTTGCGACTCGCAAAATCAAATGTACGAATGTGTCTGAGACACATTTAGGGATTCTCAAATGACCAGTCTCAATAATATTCACGAAGCAGGTCACAATATAAAATTGGTGGTAAACTGCAAATGTTTTGCAACCGCATTCACTGTCACAAAACATTCCTACATAGCTCTGCGACTCACTATTAGGAATGGTCGCCTTTGGTCGCCCTTCCTAATAGCGACTCGCAAACACAATTTTGCAAGTCGGTAATAGGTTACTGACTCGCAAAAGAGGGTTGAAACATTTGAACAGGCATTTTACCGGTCGTAAAACGACCAGTAAATTGCTTTGTACATCTGGCCCTAAATGCAAGACCAATCTCCTAAAGTAACCATAGCCAACCCCCATAAACCTGAAGCACAAAACACTTTGCATAACCAACATCAGTTGCACGGGCTTCGAGGATGCAAAGTCTGAATTTACAATGCACAAGAGTGCCTTGTAATACGCAAGCACCCAGTGGCGGTTGGCAAGGGAGGAGGGTAATGGGGCGCGAGGGAAAAAAATTAAAAGTTATAAATATATTATTTTTAAGTACACTTAACTTCAATCCTGGCGCGACGTCCTCCTTGCTCGGGTCCAACCAGACAGGCAGGTTCCAACGCGGGACCAGGAAACTGCAGTAACCAACCCTGGCGAAGCTTTCATGCAGCATGAAAGAAGCACCAGGATTGGAGGGAGCAGTGTCTCTGGCCACTCCCGAGGGCACTTGGGCCCTATGCTGTCTCTAACCCAGCTGTCTTAGACAACTGGGTTAGAGAGGTTTAAACTGCTAATGTCTGGGTGGCCGTTGCAAGACGACAGGCCAAAAAGACATGCACACTTTAAACCTAAGTGCCCTGCCCATCACTGCTTTCGGCTGATGCCTGACTCGCAACAGCAGAAATCAGAAAGCCCCATCCCCTGTCCTGATGCTCTGCTTGGGACAGGTTATGAAAAATAAAATGGTAATAAATTAACTTTATTTCCATATCTGGGGCAATTTGGTTGGTAAGGCGACGCTCCTCTGCCTTAGGAAGAGCCGCCCCTGTAAGTACCATTATTAATCACAATATAAGGCTCCCAGTTTTTCATTTTTACAGATTTTTACAGAAAGAAAACAATGGGTTTTCGATCTGTATTTATTTGTAAAAGTGGAAAAATACAGAAAATTGTGATTCTTGTCACTGACTCTCATTGCTGTTCTTCATAAATTCCAGGCCAACCGCTCAGTAGATATACAGCACAGTGAGGTAAAAAAAACAGGAGGAGATTTCCTTATTTTTCAGCATATATTAACATATATCTGTATTTAATGTAAATGTGTACTTGTGGGTGCAGTGTTTTGTTGTATATGGCTGGTAATTTGCTAAAATGTGACAGGTGCCAAAGTATGAGTACATGTTTATCAGTTAAATAACAAGGTTATTGATTAAATAAATGTGGAAATATACCAGTTTATGACTATATTTATTCACAACCAAAACACAAAATAAACATGGATTAATACCAATAAAATGGCTTAAAATAAATATGGATAAATACAGACGGAAATGTATAAAAAAAAATACCATGAAAACGGGAGCTTAAATCACAATGCAGAGATTATGAACCCTTGCAAATCACAATGAAAGATGGATGCTAAAGGAGTGCCCATGCTTGTGATTGGCAATTGCAAGCACTTTTTCGTGGTCGCATAGCACACTTTGGGGCAAGACGTCCATAAACTTCCATATGCGATTTCTTAATAGCGAATTTTGCAATTCGCTATATAGCAATTGCAAATAGCTATGTGCAACTATGTTTTACACTGTTTGCGATTCCCAGTGGGTTGCAAGGGACCTGCCTCATTAATATTCATGTCTCAGGTTGCAATTTGCGGCCCATTGAGAATAGCCGGCACTCACAGTTATGGTGGCCTGCTGGGGTCAGCAGACCACCATGTCTGTGACTGCTTTTTAAATAGAGCAGTTTTTAGGTTGAGGCTACCGTCGCAGTGCGAAGCAGTGGGCGGAGCCGAAGATCTTATGATCTTACAGTGTGGGGCTTTGTCCCGCCTTCTCTTCAATTGGCTAGCTCCATAAATGGAGGCTAGCCATTGGAAGAGATGTTTGTCAATTGCTCTTTCCTCCTCAAAGCGCGAATCGGGGGCGTTTCTGTCTCTTTTTTTAAGTCTCGCCCTCCACACCCTCCCTCTCGCCGAGGTCCGTGGCTTGATGCGATCCATGGGCGTTTCTGTCTCTTTTTCCTAAGTCCCGCCCCCCACACCCTCCCTCTCGCCGAGGTCCGCGCTGAGGAGCGCTTCTTTTAATTTACTTAGTCCCGTTATTTATTTATTTCGAGGGAGCCCAAAATCACCGTTGGTCGGCCCGGGACAACCCCCTGACGTCCTTCCCCGGGCCGCGCAGTGATTGGCTGCCGGCCCGGGACACCCCCATGACGTCATTCCCGGGCCGCGCTCGGATTGGCTGCCGGTCCGGGACCTGACTTGTTGTCCGTTCTCTTCGAAAATACCTCCTACCCCTGCACTATCAACGAGGAAGGACAGCCGACCTGGAACGTCGACCCCCGCCAATGTTTAGCAGAAGTTCGGTTATCGCTCTCTTTTGAAGGAGGCCACCAGACTTCAGAACCAAATCAGGAAAAAAAACCTGTATAAAGTCGGAATTTGGCCATAAAATATACAAACACACATAAAAGACGGAGAGTCCTGATTGCCGAATACCGTCTCGAGAACCAGTGTTTTCTATGTCTGTGGTGTCAGAATTATACGTTACAATGACGTCACACGGGCAATCCCTTGGAGTTTAACGAACACTGAGGCATTCGCGCCGCCGAGCACGAGCTAGCGTCTCCCGCCTTACTCTTGTCAGCACTCGGCAAAAGTTATGTCCTCTCCGAGTGGTTACACAGCGCGGCGCAGATGGATTCGACATCTGAGGGCTGCCGCACGCCGCGCGCGCTCATTTTGAAAAATGGCCTCTTCTCCCATCTCTTTAATCCTCCCTCCATTCTAACTCGTTAGTCCCTTCTTCTGAGAAGCCTGGAGCCGCAGTCCCAGGTGGCAGTGTTGTAATGAGAAGCAGAAGCCAAAAGACAATCCAGGGGTCTTGTTTACATCGCATATCCTCTGCTTCGAAGAAACCTGCGCACTCCTAGGTCAATGTCAGACGCACATCGAAATGCAATCACTTAGGAAGCAGGGACCTCATTTGGCACTCTGTCTGCAATGGGCCTCATGCTGTCACCAGTAATGCAATTGTTCAGTCGATCTCTATGACATTAACAAAAGACACCAATGTCCAGTGCATTACATATATTTAGTCTCCTTCCCATCCCCAATGTTTCTTCTCAATCTGTCCTTCTTCAGCAGTGACCGAACATCAGTTTGTACTTCGTTGTTTACTGCCAAGGCTGCCTTTCCCATGATGCACTGGGTTTGATGATGAAACAGTGGTACTGGCACCGAGTTTTCCTGCTTTCAGTTTGCTGCGCTGCTTTGTGCAAGTGCCCGAAGCATCTGCGACCGCTATATGTCATGCCATAAACCTAGCGACTTTTAATAGGATGCAGGACATTACCTCCTCATTACACCCCCCCCCCCCAAGTAATCACTTAATGAGGCCGCCGTGCCTCCCAAAGACCGCGTGAATTTATTTATGCAATTTTATATAGCCCGGACTTTACCCGAAGGTGTCAGAGCTCTTCACAATAGGAACAGTAGTGATACATGAGGAACAAAATACAAAAACAAACGAATGATATGTGTTGCGGGCAGTTCAGTGCATTCTCCCACATACCATACACCTGGGGCTAAGGACAGCTCATTGCCTAAAAATGTTTCGACATTCACGTGTTAAATTAATCATGTCATGTACAATGCTAATAGCTCTAACTTTTGCAATGCCGAGACCGTTGCATTGTAAATGCTTGTTTATTTTGCAATGCAGCCCATTTTCCTTAAAGGAAAACGGGATGTATTTAAAAAAGAAACATTTTAAGTTTCCTTTTTAGGTCTCGCGCCTGCGATGCATATGGCAAAGCCATATGCATCGCGCCAGGCGCGATACTATAGTTGCGGAGTCTGCTTCCCAGGAGACAGAGACTGGCGCGCGCACGCTCAGGAAAGCGATCGGAGCCGGCCGCGCGCGCGCGTTCCCAATCTCCTGTCTCTCTGGGAAGCACACAAGCAAGCCCAGCAAGCCCCGCCAAGGCATCACGAGCACGTCCCAGCCCGGGGTGCCAGCCAGAGCCAGCCCGCGCGAGGACACCCCCTTTTTTATCATGTGAGAAACTATTTGAATATTGAATTATTTCCTTTAGCAGCTGAATCAGTTCACTTGCCTCCCTCCAAAAATATGAAAGTGTGCTGATTTTGCAGGAATTGGATTGTGTTCATTTCGGGTTTCCTCATTCGTGTTCGTTGGTCTATCAGAAGAGCATACGCAGCGGGCAGATGGGAAGAGAAGACGCTGGAAAAGTACGTCGCTTTTACACTACAGCATAGTTAACCCGCCCTTTCTGTAGTATTTTAGCCCACTCTACACAATCCCCCCCCACCCCGTACGGGTTAGCTGTTACCCAGTCACCTCTTGTCCCGCATTCTAATGTTATATTTATGATCGAGCGTTATTTTACCACTCCCTACATCTTCACGTGGATACATGCTGCACGACAGGACTTGGGTGTCCCTCGCCTGCTTCTTGCTTCCGTAGCCTGTGCTCTGAAGATCTTTTCATTTAATAAGCAGATTAACAATGCAGCAAAGCAACCTTTCGCCCTCTCCCGGGCATTCAAATGAGGACCATTGAATTGGGTAAATGTAGAACATTATATATTTCAGACTGTGGAGACGATTCATCCTGTGGGGCAGTAAAATGCTCTAGATGATGTCCCGTGCAGGTTCTTCCCGCTCTGCAGAACACTGACGGTATGTTTAAAGTAATTTCCGATGTGTGCAGCCAGCAAGAGCAGGGGACAGAAATGTCGCACCCCACAGCACACACATGGAGCTGCCTCTCCTCTGTTCAGACAGTGCTCTTGCAGCTATATAACACCGCCTTCATTTTAGTCTTTGAGCACTATTTACTTTATTGACTTTCTATTACTGCAGTCACGACGTGTTTGAATGTAAGCAAAGCACGCTGTGTCTGCAGTAAGCAGCCGGGACAATGGCGGCAGGCATTCCAGTGCCAAAGGTCTCGATTTTTATTTTTACAAAGCCTTTCCTACCACGCTTTTGTGGTCTCTCAACTACATAAATAACAGGTAGTACTACTGTCGAACGTGATGGCATTCAATTTACCAACCTAAGGAAGATGGAAGGCTGAAGCTGTCTTTAGTAGAATTCGACTTTGGTTTGCATGTCAGTGGCAGCAGCAGCTTCTTCGTAGAATCTACAAATTGTGATAGAGTTGTTTTTGTTTTAAGGAGACACATTTATGTTTCACCAGACCCCTTAACTTTGTTAACACAGCCGTCTATTTTAGTTACTTGAAATTCTTTGCACTTTAAGGAAGTGAGCGTGTGCCCTTATCTGTGTGTCATGCTACATGTGGCAAACTGAATCTTTTTGAAATAGCTGAGGTGTCTACATTTAAATCAGTATTTAATTGTCACGTCGCCAATGAATGCAATAGGAAACAACCATTTACAATGCAGTAGGTCTCGCATTTACGCGAGTTTAAGCTATTGCCATTGGAAATGACAATGCCTTTCATTTATGTTTTAAAAACTAAAACATAAATAAAAGGCATTGTCATTTACAATGCCAATAGCTCAAAGCCGCGTAAATGCGAGACCTATTGCATTGCAAATGCTTGTTATATTTTAAGAGCAGGCAGTGGTCCATAAGAAATGTTGGCGCCACATTCACAGATCCCTTCCAGTTTTCCGAATAGGTTGCCACCTCCTTCACGGAGTCGGTAAAGTATAAATGTTATGCGACTGCCGAATCGCAAATATGCCTTTGTACATTTAAAAATGCTTTTTTTTCAGGTCGCAAACGACCAGATTCTATCAGTTGGGCTGTTTGTGAGCTGAACCATTTGCAAAATAGGACCTGCCACTACTTGACAACTTATTCTTTGCTGGTGCAGTCTGGACAGATTGAGAAGAGCAGTGAGCATCACACAGACCGCCGAGTGCTTTCCCCAGGACATCTTTAGTGAGCCACTCTTTGTGGCAGTGCGACCATTGTCCCTTTAATGTTTGCAATGCAGGGGCATTCCAAATTACAGGATGTTCTATAGTTCCATATGGGTTCCTGTCACAGCATTCACTGGTGTTCCCAATAAAGTACAAGCAATTTCCTACACAATTAATATGAATAAGATGGGCAATTTGTGACTTTTTGCAAATAGTTCCTTTCCACAGCAGAATCCCTTGCAGCGCAAACCATGAGGCTGGTCACATTGATACACTACGACCAGACTCCTGATAAGACCGCTGAGCTATTTTTCATATATTTAACCTCTTTGTTTTATTGTCACCTTTTTAAGTAATATCAACATTAATTATTTTAGTGGGTTCTTTTTTGTAGTGTCAACCTAAAACAGTTGTCATTTTAATGGCTTTTCACTGTAAGGTTCCTTCTCTGTCCAGGTGTCATTGCATTAGCATAATCCCATCCTACAGCGTCTATTATGTAACAGCCCTTCGCTGCCCAAGGTCGCAGCCGCTCAAGTCACAAATATATTCACAATCCCATTGCATTAGCCATTCCCACTTCCAGTCCCAGACCAGCCTTTCCTCACCTCAACCAACCTTTAAATTCAAACAACTTGACACAGCCTTCTGTTATGCGACACCGCCCACATTTGCTTGAACATAACCAAATCAAAGGTAGCAAACAAAGCTCATGTTCTGTTACGTACAGTTGTATCGCGCTCGTATACCATTTGTGTGGTTGAGTTGTGCGTTTGGAATCTGGGCTCCCTTTGCAGTTCTGGGTACTTCTTGACCAGAGAAAAAGTGGTCTGTTAACTTTGATTTTGGTTGTGTTTTGTATTGTTTAGAGATGAGTCATTTTGGATGGTGGTTGGTGGCTGGTGCCTGGTGAGGTGATAGTAGACTAGTGTATTGTTTAGTGATGGAATATGTCGGTAGTGGCTGGCTTGATCAAGTTATGAAGGATAAATGTCAAAACATCGAGGTCACCAATATCGACATGCACTTATTTTGACTCCCGGACATCGACTACCAAGATAGCTCTGAGGTACGCACACATAGGGAAGTATAGATTTACTATTCTTAGCTTCACATCTACCTACCTTGTCAATGTTCTGGTAGTCAAACTTGTGTAGTCGATGTAGGGCAGGCAAATATAAAAAAAACTTGAAGCTTTGTAGAACATCCCACAGTCTCCAGGGGCCTATCATGATCCCATTCTTGCACTGCGCCGACACAGTAGGGGTCTTCGCATTTAGTTTTTTCGATTACAGCGCATACATGAACTCGACAAATCTCTGGGTTAGGCCATCTTCTGCTGACAGCAGAGCTCGGAAACACGCAGAGGCAATTACTGCCCCTGCTTACAAACTCTGTTGTCTGCAGCCATGAACTAACTTGGAGTGCAAGTTATTACAAAATTATACGCCATTACAGTGCTTAAAGTCATACCAATATTTCTGTAAAGGAGGGAAAGTAGCCAATGAAATTTTGTTTTAGCCTCCAATATGGTGACTTCGCTTGATTTAGGTCATTCTGACCCCAAAACAGTTTTGCAATGTGAAACACATACTAACAATTGCATGATGGGAGGATCTAGTACAGAAGGATTCCAGTAATGTGTTGATCCAGACAGTGAGGGGCATAATCACAAGGAATATCACAGTGCTGCAGTGAATTTTTCAGTGCTGGGTCATTTTTAAAACGCATGGATACACTGTATTCACAAGAATATGGCACACCCCTGTGTTTTCTATTGTGCTGGCGCTATAGATGGCTGCCTAGCGCCAACACAGACACCCTTGTGCCATAGTGCAAGGGTGGCTGCGTTGCAGGGAATTATCCCTGCAACGCAGGCGCCTTTGCACCATGGTGCAAGGGTTTCTGTGTAGCAGGGAATGTTTGTTTATGTGCAGGAAGGGACACCTTCCTGCACATAAACAATCTTTAAAGGTGATTTGATGTTTCTGCAGTCCACATAGAAAGAGCAAAAACGAGGAGAAATAAAAGAATTTCCCCTAGTTGCACCAATCTAACACCTGCTACCAGTGACGTTAGTTTTTGGCACTGCCTCAGATCCTGGTAAACCTGGGGCCGCATCAAAAAGTAATCGGTGTTGCGGTGGAACGCCCACAGCATCACCCATTGCACGCCCCTTTCCCGCAGACACCTGTGTGAAAAGGTACCATATTTACAAAGTGGCGTTAAGCCATGCAAAGTGGCTTAACGCCACTTTGTAAATATGGTGCAGGGCATTGCTCCACTGTAACGTTGAATAAAGTGACGCAATGGCATAATGCCCTTGTAAGTATGCCCGAGTTTCACATAAGAGAGATGAGCTGCGAGTTTTATCAAAGTGGTCCTTTAAGCGCATCAGACTCTGCGAAACCTTCTGGTTCACAAGTATCCAGAGGCATCTTCTTCTAATATTCCCAGATAAAGGTACATTAATGGGGTCAGTGAACCAGGTGTGCCAAGTAGGGATAGTCATGAGTATCAACTGCTGCCTCTGTTGCTGTTTGCTTTGCATCACTTGTGACTCATTAATCTGACCATTGGGCATTAAACAAATCTGAATTCGTTTAGCTCGTGTTAGCTTTGGTAGCTGATTATTCGTATCATCTTACAATGATGGCTTGTGAACATGTTGATCCATCAATTCTTTAAAATATATGGTTTAAAAAAAAATATATATATATATATATAAGTCCTTTATTTGAGTCAGGGTCCGCAAGATCTCACTTCCTGTGATTTGATTGGAATCAAATGTTTGATCCATCACTTTTCCGGAGTCTTTGATTTTATTTTTTATTTTTTGCTGCCCTGACCCAAGTGGTGTGATCAAAAAAAGTTGAACCTTTTATTGCTGACAGGCTCTTTTAGCTTTAGGAGTGTGCATACTTTTTTTTATATGAATGTAGTCTCACGTAAATTGTGATTTTTGGTCTACCTATAGAAAGCGGGGTTTCATTTTTCTTATGGCTCGGTCATTTTAACGTGCAAGGCTTTTTGTGGAGCAGAAATATCTCACAAGAACTCTTGAGATAGAGGTGTGCCACGTCTATTGCTCAAACCATGAGTTGGTTTAGGTAACTTGCGAGCATTTTGTATACAAACAAGTACAAAACTTGCGTCCCTTTTTTACCGCGAATGGTTCAGCAGGGAAGATCTTGGGCACCACACAAATTGTCCGTGGTTTTTGCAAAAAGTATGGTTAGTAAACGAAGAAAACACTACCCCACTTCCCATAGCAGTAGCTGCCATGAGATTTTCAGAGGCCTTTTGCTTACACTCGTTTATGATAGCGCCGAGGATAGATACACGGTGTCTGGGGGTCTGTGTGCGCTATAATAGAGATGGAATTTGTCCAAAATACTGAAAAAGTAATCCCTCAGATTAGCATGTTACTCAAACCAAGCGACAGTGGGCCTCTATAGTGAAACTTCCGCAGAAGACCAACCCCTAGATTCATCAAACATCCATTTTGCGATTCCTTATTAGCGAAAAATAAGGATTCGCTAATAAGGAATAGCAAAATGCTGTGCATGAAGAACTCGCTTAAAAAATAGTGATTTCTTAAAATTCCTTAATTGCAACTCGCAAATTGCGAGTCGCAATTAAGGAATACCTCCCCATTCATTCCTATGGGCCTAGAGCATAGCTTTCCAAACTATGTGTTGCGACACGGTACTGTGTCGCCTGACATGTGTGGGCGTGTCGCGCGACGTGCTCTAATCAAGCATGTACGTCTATCTGTCTGTTTGTTTAAAACTTTAGACTTAAAGATTTAAGACAGACATACATTATCGTGCTGCAGTACAGTAGCGGAGGCAGGAGAGGAGCGTGTGTGCGCGGCGGTTTCCTTTGCCGCGCGCATTGATTGGTGAATGCGCAGTGAGTATTTTTATAAAACTGTAAAATATTTGAATCAAATACGCATCACGATGTCTGCGCAGGTCCGTGATTCAGTATGGTACGAGGAGGCAGGAGAGGAGAGTGTGCGCGCAGCCGGTTTCCTTTGCTGCGAATGTTGTTTTGCCAAGCGTGTTGTTCGTTGATGGTGGAATGCGCAGTGAGTTTTTTTATGAGAATTTTAGTAGGTACATTTGCACGGTCATTCCTCCAAGATACAGTGAAGCGTTTAGAACTTGCATATTGCGGGTACATTTTGTCTTTTTCGTACCTCGTAGCTTCTCATCTACGGCCTTGTGCTGTTGTAAAGACATATAATTTTGCCATT
Organism: Lissotriton helveticus; assembly: GCF_964261635.1. Classification (NCBI taxonomy): domain Eukaryota; kingdom Metazoa; phylum Chordata; class Amphibia; order Caudata; family Salamandridae; genus Lissotriton; species Lissotriton helveticus. Next base: position 2,145,893,559 of record NC_136057.1, on the reverse strand, counting down.
TTGTTCGGTCATTGACCACGCTTAACTCTCTGACATAAACCAGTGCACGCAGAAGAGGTACCCGTTTTTAGCCACGAAGGAGTATCTTATGACTAGTTTTATTTTTTTATTTATTTATGCGTTTTTATATAGCGCAGACTTTTCCCGAAGGTGTCAGAGCGCTTCACAAAAGGAACAGTAATGATACATGAGGACAAAATTACAAGTGAACAAAATACAACAGCAAACGTTAAGTTACATGAGGCAAAAGTGACAAATGTGAGCAAACACCATACAAGAGGTAGCAAACGGTACATTACAGGAGGATCTTAAACCAGGGAGCCTGCTGTACTGTTGTGGGAGGGATGCTGCAGTGTGCCGTGTGAATGGGATACCCTTGGTGTACAATAGGCAGTGAGTGCAGCTCCCTGCTCCAGCTGCAGACAGTGTACGTGTGGGGGGCGCGCCAGGTGGGGTAGGTTGTAGTGAAACACCAGCTTGAAGAAAGAAGGAAGAGGGTGACAGAGAGGGGTGATCTGCTGTGCCACACACTCTATCCTTGAGCTGTCGGTGATCAGCCATGCCTGCTCTGAGCACAACCACTGCCTGTCTGAGGCCACCGATGCCTGCTATGTGCTCAATATCACACCCGATGCACAGCCTGTCTGACGGCAGACATGCCTGCCAGGTGATCAATAACACACACTATGCACAGCCTGCCTGAGGTCAGACATGCCTCGTTCTTGAAAGATACTATCCATTATGGCAAAATGCATGTTGTAATCAGCGCACTGTTCAGAAAATGTTCATTGCATGCATTTCATTCTATGTAACATCCCAGTACAAAGCGTGCAGCAGCTAAATAAGCAATACCAACGTTTTTAGGTCGAGCTGGAGCATAATGCGAAGCATTGTCCAGCTCCACAACTATAGTCGCCCGTCTCCTGGGAATCTGAGACAGGGTTCGGACACGCGCGCCGATTGGTGTCTGTGGTCGCGCACGTCCAGGCCAGCGCCGTGCACATCCCCTGCTTTAGATTCCCTGAGGCGCGCAAACACACACATACACACACGCAGGCAGGCACACATGCACACACACGCAGGCAGGCACACACGCAGGCACACACACACACACACGTGAGCAGGCACACACACGCGAGCAGGCACACAAACGCGAGCAGGCACACACACGCACACACACACGCTCCTCACCGCTGCTGTTGGGGACAGTCGCCGGGTCCTCGGCTCCCGATGGATGGGCGGGCGGGGGCGACGTGGCCAGGGGCTCCAGACCAGGGACAGGCTGAAAAGTGCTCCGACGGGACCTGCGGTGTGCTGCGGGAACGGCGGCTGCGGTGCACGGGTGGGGCAGGAGGGCGGCTGCGCAGGATTCGTAGCCCCTGCCCTTCGGCCGCCTCCGAGACTCCGCCCTGCTAGCGCGCCATTGGCCACTGCTCCGTTGTTGGTGATGTCACCGATCCTGTGTAGCTGAGACGGCCGGGCGGTGAAGCAATGCAATGCTGGTGCGTACAGAGGGGACTTGTTTTAGGGGTTAGTTGTTCCCCGTTATTTATAATATGTTAAACATCTTTTGTTTTCCATCCCATTTACAATAATATAGAAGTATATATGTAAACACTTACATATACTTTATAACATTCGTACTTCTATATACTGGGATGGGAAGAGCTAGTTTCATCTATATTTGTATTTGCATGATGATCACTGGACGCGGGTAAGGGTACACGTTCTAGTCACAGAAGAATTAGTCAGTCTGCTTTTGCCGTCGGACTTCTTGACGTGACGTCTATCTGTTTGATTCAAATCGGTAGGACAGCCGGAGAGACTCTGTTACACGCTGACGGAGTGGCGGTGCGAAGAAATGTAAATTACAGCGGAATACTAAGGACTTAATTAAGTGAGTAAAGAGGGGATATGAGAAAGGAAAGGCATGACCATTTGTTGGGAATCAGCCATTTAACTGGCGTTTCTCCGATTAGGGAAACAGCGATTGATTCCGGAGCAAACACAAGCCATTTATGCGCACGAAGGAAGTTCTGCCTCTGTAAAGGAGAGTTGAGTGACAGTTGAGCTGTATGAAAAGCACTGCTGGTTAGTGATTGCCTGACAGACTTAGGCCTCTTACAAATGTGTCTGAATTGTTGATCTCTTCAGGTGAATACACCTTGTGTGGTGGACACACATATAGACGTTATGGACGTGACCTGGCAGTTCATCCGACCGGTATAAACATTTATGTAAGTTACAGAGATGATTATTATGGTACATCTTAGCATGTCTCGACTATGAAACACTCTGGGACACCTTGGCTACATATGCATACATCTCGGGTACGCCCCTGGAGATTCTAACCCTTCAACACCCCATCCTCCTCCCCTTTTTAGGTCGAGCTGGAGAAAAGCAATGCAAAGCATTGCGTCCAGCTCGACAACTATTGTCGCCCGTCTCCTGGGAATCTGAGACAGGGGTCGGGCACGCGCGGCGATTGGTGTCTGTGGACGCGCACGTCCAGGCCGGCGCCGTGCCCATCTCCTGCCACAGATTCCCTGAGGTGTGCAAACACACACATACACACATGCACACGCACACACACACACACACACATGCAGACACACGCAGGCAGGCACACACGCAGGCACACACACGCACGCACGCGCAGGCACACACACACGAGCAGGCACACACACGCGCGCAGGCACATACACGCACACACACACGCTCCTCACCGCTGCTGTTGGGGACAGTCATCGGGTCCTCGGCTTCCGATGGATGGGCGGGCGGGGGCGACGTGGCCAGGGGCTCCAGACCAGGAACAGGCTGAAAAGTGCTCCAGCAGGACCTGCGGTGTGCTGCGGGAACGGCGGCTGTGGTGCACGGGCGGGGCAGGACAGCGGCTGCGCAGGATTCGTAGCCCCTGCCCTTCGGCCGCCTCCGAGACTCCGCCCTGCTAGCGCGCCATTGGCCGCTGCTCCGGTGTAGGTGATGTCACCAATCCTGTGTAGCTGAGACGGCCGGGCGGTGAAGCAATGCAATGCTGGTGCGTACAGAGGGGACTTGTTTTAAGTGTATTCACCTTTAAAAAGCACTGAGTAATGTAGTGACGTTTCAATAAGAAGGCAGATTTCTGGGAGTGCGGTCATGCGTCTCCTTAGTGTGTGGAAGCTGTTGAGGTTTTCACCGCCTGTCGCAGCTCCCAGAAGCCCTCGCCAGACGGCCTTTCACTCACGGAACACCACCGCATCACTCACGGGACACCACCACATCACTCACGGGACACCACCACATCACTCACGGGACACCACCACATCACTCACGAGACACCACCACATCACTCACGGGACACCGCCACATCACTCACGGAACACCACCACATCACTCACGGGACACCACCACATCACTCACGGTACACCACCACATCACTCACGGTACACCACCACATCACTCTGGGACACCACCACATCACTCTGGGACACCACCACATCACTCTGGCACACCACCACATCACTCTAATACACCACCACATCACTCAGCCCAACAACAACAGCATCACTCAGCACCACAACAGCACTGTCCTTGCTTGCTACCAACAAGCATTGCCATAGCCAATAGGACTCGCATTAGGAAAGTGTAAGCTATTGGTTTTGTGAATAACAATGCTATTAATTTATATATTTGCAAAGCCAACACATATTTAAAAAAAATTGTCATTTACAATACCAATAGCTCACACTTTCCTAATGCGAGACCTATTGCATTGCAAATGCTTGTTTGAAAAGGGAATACATTCAGGGGTGCATATGGATCTATGGCTCTTCTGCGCTTAATGTTGTTTACTGCTATTGCTAAAGCGGACAGTTTGAGAGTGTGCTTTATAAATGATGCATATTTTAGTTCAAAGCTGTTCTACCTACTTATCAAAAAATAGCATAGGACCCTGTATGTAGCTCAAACAGTGGAGACCGGGCATGCTGCTAATCTAGGTTCAGGCAGACGGAGCAAGTGTGAGAGCGATGTTCGCGGTAGCCTGCTGTCTGGCCCTGGTCTGGCCAATCCACGGCGGGCGTTCAAGGCCCTTCCAAATTAATCTGTGATCCCTCTGCAATAGCTGCTGGTTGTTCCGCGTATTCCACCAGTCAGGCGGGGTCTGTGCACTTCGGAGGCTGCTGCTGAGTGCAACGGTGAGCAGGAGGGGCCTTTAGCCAGTATCAGCTTTTTCTGCCTTACACCCTACTGAAGTTTATATATGTGCCCCGTTCCCCACTGCAGCCTCTCTGTTGTACCTATCTCCCCCCTGCCAGCCCTCTGAGCCCCTCCACCCCAGAGTTCCTGTGTGTAACTGCCTAGCCCTAGCCTGGCCTGTTTAACTCCAAGGCCTGCCACCCTTTTCTTTGTGCTCTGCCTCATCTCATCAGTGCAGCCCCTCTATGAGCATGGACAGAAGCAGCAAAATACTAGTGGGGCAGCACCCTAGTAAGTGCAGATTTGTAGCTGGTGTTTTCATCCACGCCCTTAATTACATCGGCCACACCCCTATGGGAGACCCCCCAGTTTTTTCATCCCACTTAAAGCCCTGTTCTTATAGCTCCTATATATTCAGCACCATTTGTTTTGTAAAGGAAATAACGTAAACTTTTTTCCTCATTTGATGTCATATGTTGACCATGCGATGGCCATAAAAAGAACACAAAAATACTTAGTTTAGCTGTTTCTATCTACATGAACACATTACCAATGCAATCTACGTAACAAGCCACCAAGATTTAGTTTCACTCCTTACAGAAGCTTGTTCAGAGGTGAGCATCTCTAAAGATTTAAATATCTGGGTGAATATTGTAGCTCATTCAGCAGTTGGAAGTGTACCGCTCTCTGACACTGATTTTTCTAAAAGTATTATGTAGCCTCACAATGAGATAGACTATATGATGGATATAGTCTTTCTTACTTCTTTGCCACCCATAGACCTAAAATATCCCCATTCATCGGTCTCATCTCTTTCATACTGACTTTCAGTTCATATAGCTGGCCCTTTTTATTAGGTCTGGCTTGACAGAACAGCTCCCTCCGGACTGTAGACACAAAAGAGAGTTTTAAGAAGCATTTCTGAGAGAGGGCTTTAGGCTCCACCCTCATGTTGATCTTCCTCTCTACAAGCTTTTGATTGGTCAGGTGCATGCATGTTATGTTATGTTAAATAATTATTTGTAGAGCGCACAGCTACTCAATTGCGTTTCCCGGCACTGAAGCAGGATGAAGGCTAAGCCAGGTGGCGAAGCCAAGCTCTGGAGTTTACAGCTGAAACAATCGAGTTTTTAAAGATTTCCTGAGCGCCAGGAGATTCTGAGTCAACCTCAGATCCACTGGTAGATTGTTCCACAATTCTGCCGCTTGCACCTGGAAGGAACGACCCCCGATTCGTGCCCGAAGGTATCTTGGGGTCCGAGCCAGTTGCAGTGCTGCAGACCTGAGTACACGGTGTGGGTGATGCTTCCTCTGAAAAGAGTGCTTAGGTCACACGTTTTGCATCATGGGAATGCTCAATACAGTAGATCAATCAATCAATCAATCAATCATGCCATTTGTATAGCGCACTACTCACCTGGGAGGGTCTCAAGGCGCTTGGGGGGAGGGGTATGCTACTGCTCGAACAGCCAGGTCTTGAGTTGTTTCCTGAAGGCGAGATGGTCCTGGGTCAGCCAAAGGTGGATGGGGAGGGAGTTCCAAGTCTTGGCAGTCAGGTAAGAGAAGGATCTTCCTCCGGCGGTGGCTCTTCGGATGCGTGGTACGGCTGCGAGTGCGAGGCTGATGGACCGTAGCTGGCGGGTGGGCGTGTAGAAGGTCAGGCGGTCATTGAGGTACTTGGGGCCCAGGTCGTGGAGAGACTTGTGTGCGTGGGTGAGGAGCCGGAACGTGATCCTCTTGTCGACGGGGAGCCAGTGCAGGTTCCTCAGGTGGCTGGAGATGTGGCTGCGTCGGGGGACATCCAGGATGAGTCGGGCGGAGGCGTTCTGGATGCGCTGGAGTCTTTTCTGTAGCTTGGCTGTGGTTCCGGCGTAGAGGGCGTTTCCGTAGTCCAGTCGGCTGGTGACGAGTGCCTGGGTGACAGTCTTCCTGGTCTCGGTCGGGATCCAGTGGAAGATCTTGCGAAGCATACGCAGGGTGTTGAAGCACGATCTGAGTTGGTTATAGTGACAAGTCGGTGATCAAGGCTAATCAGTTTATTATTAAATGTACTTATGTACTCTGAGATATATGTTGAAGGCAATAGGCCTTCATGTGTGGAGTCGTACTACACTGTTCTAATGTCTACATGAGGGTATTTCATCAGACGGAATCCCATAAACTAGGGTATTAGGCACGGGTTTGATATTGACAAACCCTAGGGGTAGAAGATTTGCGCTGTGCTAGTCCTGTTCAACGTTTTGTATTGTTTTGCCAACTGTAATTGTGGTTGGGGTGATAAATGCCTGATTGGTAAAAGGTATGTCAATGACGTTGGCCTTGTCTGTTTATTATGAAAATGTATTCCAAATGCAGTAGTCCTGATTATTTATTGTGAAAGGCATATGTTAGAGCCAATAGGTGTTTAAGGGTTGTTTATTAATAAATCTTGTACACACAATGCACATTACTATTCTAAGATTGCCGTCTGGTATGTTTCATTTCTTTTCTTTACTTGTTCTTATTACTGCCTCATTCAGGCCGCAATATGTATTGCTTTTTTGTACTTTTAGTCATTTAATTTACTTTGCACGTTTGGTGGATGGGTGTCTGTGTGTGTGTTTTTTTTTTTTTTTACTGTGGGTGGATTTGTGGGGTAATGCAAGAATGAGTCTGTGGTGAGTGCATGGATGAAATAGTACAAGGATGAGTGCATGCATCAGTAATTTGAGTGCCTAGACTCACCACTGACAGAAGAGGCACTTTCAGTAACAACCCCGATTGCTGGGCATTCACAATGCTTTTTACTAACAACTTATTCGCTCGCAGTCTTAATGTAAAACATACTCCGGGAAGTGGGTTCAGGAAACACAGTGACTCTGGGACAAATAACTCTAGAGTTACCCTTCAGTACACATTTCTAATGTCAAGTAACTGCCCATGCGTACATTTTGGCTTTAGACTGGGAGCTAAAGACATGAACACCAATGCTAACACATTAAGACAATATCTTACACACTGGGACAGGAAGACCCAAATCCTGGGACAAAAAGACATCAAATAAGGCCCAATTCAGAATTCGCGAGCTGAGCGGAGCCTTATGGCACACACTACACTAACTAGAATATCTTGTAGCACAGCCCAATTCTGTTTTCTATGTAGGCAGATGTTCTCAGAGTTTACCAGCCAGTTTAATGGTAGGGTTAGTGCAGGCTCGGGTGATATGTTTTGAGTTGCAGGTGGCAGCGCCAGCTGGGGCACCACATGCTATACCCGTTAAGGTGGACAGCGTGCATTCAAGGCCAGCCAACAGCAAGCTCTTGTTTATTCCGTGCTGTGCTGTAACCTTCGGCTACTGTGAAGTCCAAGCAAGGGTGTATTTATTTTTTCATTTCACCCTCCTCAATCGTCGCATCATCTTTTTAAATTGGGTAAGTAAGCTACAGTGATTGCCTGGAATCTCAAACTCACATCCCCTCAGAGTTCCTGCGAGAGGTACTCCAGGGCCGCCATCCTGCCTCGCACCCAGCTAGCCCTGCGTCTGAGGTCCAGGAGAACCCGCAGGACCACGACTCCTCCTGCCCCCTCTGCCTCCCCCATCCTTACACCTTGCTGTTCCATCGCTAATGTCCAAAGCCCATGGGTTTGGAAGACGGGATCCGCCAAATTCACCCTCATCTGGGCAGGGCTGAACTGGGAACCAAAAGTAGCCTAAAAAAGTGCAGTACACAGCACTGTGGCACTTAAAGAGCAGCGAATGATGCATCGCTGCCTCTGAGGAAATGGTGGCACACATCTTTTTACCGACCTTGGTCATTTTATAGTCCTCTATAATAAGAACTTTGGGGTTTAATTACAAGCCCTTCGCGCCGCCGGTACGTCTCTCGTTTCCCATATTATAAATGTGACGCGCTGGCTGCGCGACGCGCGAGGGGCTTCTAAATAAATAATCCCCTTTGTTTTAACGCGTCCATTTTTATATGCATTAGAAAAAAATATCCGAGGCCTCTTTTCGAAAAAAATATATATTCACGATAGGAAAGCAGCATTCGAAGTTTTGAGGTTCAACTAGAAGCCCGTTGCGGCGCTCGCACTTTTTTCGAAGAAAGCTGTAACTCTTGTAGTGGGCATTGAGCCTGGCACCTCTGGTGATGGCGACCCGGCTCCAGGAATTGTGCACAGCTCTCTTTACCAACATTTCTGACACGTTCTTATTAAACCAAAGCCTGATTTTTTTTGTAGCCCATCCCCCTTTATAAAAAAATAAGTTACACATATTTAATGAGCACCATAACCGTCAGATACCTTTAAATCTCTTTTCCTCGTCGTGTGCCAGTTTCGCCGCGATGGCCAGGCCGATGCCCGACGAGCAGCCCGTGACGAGCACCGTTTTCTGCGCCATCTTCCCTCTCCAGACAGACAGGTGTTTGCCCAAAGAAACCCGTCCAGGTCCAATCCTCCTCAGCACAGAGCAGCGCCCACAGAAATACAACTTCGACGCCATATGTGCCTGCCTTAAACATAAAGGGGTTTATCCGCCTCTTTGCTGAGTCAGCGCGTCTAAAACCTCCCAGCTCGAGATATGATGCGATTAAAGGCAGATAATCCCTTCTGACAGGGAGGTCGAGTATGTAACAGCAGAGATATAATCTTGAGCGGGGGCGCACTACGGCCCCCGGTAAATCCCATGCAGTTGAATGTTTAATGAAAAATGTGCAAGAACGGGGTGGGGGCCTGTTAGGGCGGGAGGTATAAGTGCGAGTCCCTTCATGGCGATCGAAATATCTGCTTCCACGCGCGAGCTTGCCTTGTTTCTCCGCGTTTTGCAGTTATTTCTGACCTGCTCCTGACTTTACCTCAGTTAGAGCAGTCTGGACCCATATTCTCTGGATGGCCTTTCCCGAATTTTGCATTGCTATAATTGGTCTGATCCAGAGATGGGCACGTGAATACCCTTCTAGGGCAAAGGTATGGGTTGGGTTTTAGCAAATCAGCACACACCGATAGATGACATTCAACATGTGTAGCTAAAAAGGGTATGGCTCGTTATTACCGCACACTGTACAGTTTCTCAGTATAAGGTGCACACTACTAGGGCCAACCTCTAAAATGCCCTACAAATTAGAGAAATCACAAAAAGCAGAAGCACCTTAAATATACCTTGGATCTGCAGAAAACATTTGACACTGGGTCTAATATACCAAAAAAGAGACCACGTACAGACAGAGCTACAAAAGAAATGTAGTCCTCAAAACAAAAAACCATCATGAGACGTGTGGGTGTGGATGGTTTTTTTTGTTTTTTTTTGCTGTGGGTGGATTCGTGGGGAAATGCAAGAATGAGTCTGTGGTGAGTGCATGGATGAAATAGTACAAGGATGAGTGCATGCATCAGTAATTTGAGTGCCTATGCTATGTTCTTAATGCTCATTCCTATTCCTTTCCTTTCACTTTAAGGTAGAAACAGGGACACAGCCAACACATTTCGTCCCAACAAATAGGGACTTTTTCTGGGCACAAGATGATATGGTTTGTCTTCAGACTATTGAATACATTTTTTGCAGAGTTCTTTCTGTGTTAGAGTTCAGTTATGTAACCGAAAATGAACAAGTTACTTACCTTCGGTAACAATATATCTGTAAGAGACATCTATTAGTTATAGAATCCTTACCTTAGAATAACCCCCAGGCGTCAGACTGGATCCGGATACATTTTTCATAGCAGTACCTCTACGTGTCGATAGGTGGCGTCAGTTGACTCCGCATTCGTCGTCGTGCTCACCAGGATGATGTTGCTAAATCTACTTAGACGCGCCCTCTCGCGCTGACGTAAGTTCTTTACACGACATTCCACGCCAGACGCACAGAGCCATCTAAGACACTGACCACTGGTGCACAAAACTAGGGCCCTGAAAGGGAGTCCCTTACCCTAGAAGTCAGTTCGCAGAACGGGGAGGATTGGTAGGGCAGTAAGGAATCGATAACTAATATATGTCTCATACAGATATATCGTTACCAAAGGTAAGTAACTTGTTCATCTGAAAGAGACAGTTATAGATGCCTTACCTTAGAATAGATACCCCAGCAATACCAACCCCAGAGTTGGATCTGCGAACTAAGTTCATACCAGAAAGTCCTACAGAACTGAATGGCCAAAGAAGCTGTCTCTCCGGACCTGACTGTCCAGGCAGTAGTGTTTCATGAAGGTGTGCAGGGATGCCCACGTGGCTGCCTGGCAGATGTGTTTGAGGGGGACTCCACATCCCAAAGCAGTAATGGCTGCCGACACCCTGGTAGAATGGGTACGCAGTCCTACCGGAGGTTCCTTCTTTGCCGATGAATAACAAATTTTAATGCAAAGAACAACCCACCGAGAGATGGTCCATTTGTGGTGCCCACATAGCCAACAAAGAGCTGGTCATCCACCCGGAATTGTTTCGTGCGATCCAGATAGAAAGATAGCGCACATTTTGGATCCAGGCGGTGGAGTTCCTCCTCCTCTTTTGAAGGATGCGGGGGTAGGAAGAAGGTGGGCAAAGTGATGGTCTGTCCCATGTAGAAAGAGGTAACCACTTTGAGGAGAAAAGAAGGCCTAGTTCGAAGGACAACCTTGTCCGGACGAACAGCAAGGAAAGGAGGCTTAGAAGACAGAGTCTGAAACTCACTCATACTGCGAGCAGAGGTGATGGCAACCAGAAAAGCAGTTTTTAAAGTCAAGAGGGTGAGAGGACAATTATGTAGTGGCTCGAAAGGAGCGCACATAAGTACGTAAAGACCAAGTTCAAGTCCCACTGGGGCAGTACAAAAGGAATAGGAGGAAAGATGTGAGTAATGCCCTTAAGAAATCTATTTACAATAGAGGACTTGAAAAGAGAAGGCTGATCAGGAAGGCCAAAAGATAGCCTTTATGAGTGCCCAGAGCAGAGACCTGCTGGGCTAAAAGAAAGAAGGAAGAGGAGAACCTCTGAAAGAGGGGCAGAAAAGGGATCCACAGCCTTTGCTGTGCAACATGCTCCAAATGTGTTCCATCTACAGGCGTATACCGTTTTAGTGGAAGGACGCCTGGCTGCCAAAATAACATTACAGTCTTCGGGAGGAATTTCGAAAGCTGTCAACTGTCGCCGCTAAATCTCTACACAAGGAGGTGGAGGCTGGACTGGTTCAGATGGAGGACCATTCCCTACTGCTGCGGCAGAAGATCCTTCCGGAAAGGCAGTCTGATCAGAGGATCGATGGCCATGTGTAAAAGCTCGAAATACCAGACTTTTCATGCCAAATCAAGAGCCACAAGAATGACTTGGGCCCGGTCGTGTTTGATCTTCTTCAGCACTCCGCGTAGAAGTGGTAAAGGTGGAAAGGCATATAGAAGACCACAACTTCACTCGTGACGAAAAGCGTCGCTGAGCGAGTGCCGCCTTGGAAATTCCAACGCGCAAAACTGCTGATATTGTGTGTCCTCTTCCTTGGTGAATAGATGTAACCAATGCTCTCCCCACTGCTTAAAGAGACCTTGCACCACCTCCGAGCGCAGACATAATTTGTGATCCATCATGCACCTGCGACTGAGTTCGTCCGCCCTGGTGTTTAGTGAACCTGCCAGTTGTGCACCACCAGAGATATGCCCTGATGTTCCAGCCATGTCCAAAGGCGGAGAGCCTCTTGCCATAGGGTCCACGACCCCACTCCTCCCTGTTTGTTGCATTACCACATTGCGGTGGTGTTGTCCGTGAACACCTGCACTACTCTTCCCCGGGCAGAGGGAAGGAATGCCTTCAGTGCAAGACGAATCGCCCGGAGCTCTAGAAGTTTAATGTGGAGCCTGGACTCTGCCATGTGGCCACCCCAGCCCAGAGTCTATGCATCTGTCACCAATGTGAACTCCGGTGGGGGAAAGGAGAGGGATCTGCTGGTGACCCAATCCCGGTTTGTTAGCCACCACTGCAATTGGTGTGCAGTGCACTCCACTAACTGGACACAATTGGAAAGATTCCCCTGATGCTGTGCCCACTGAAACTTCAGGTCACACTGCAGAGTCCGCATATGCCACCTGGCATGATCCACCAGCAGGATGCAGGAGGCCATGAGGCCCAGCAGCCTCAGGGTCATTCTGACTGAAACCCGGGATAGAGGCTGAAGCATCAGTATCATAGCCCGAATATCCCAGACTCGCTGCTCGGGAGGATAGACCCGAACTGCGCTGTGTCCAGAACCGCTCCGATGAAAAGGAGTTCCTGAGACGGAATCAGGTGTGACTTCAGCACATTGATAGTGAACCCCAGCGAATGCAGAAGGTCCGCCTTAGTCTGGTGGTGGGAAACGACAACCTGGGGTGAACTCGCCTTCAATAGCCAGTCGTCAAGATAGGAGAAGACTGGAACCCCTGATCTGCGCAGATGAGCGACCACCGCCATCACTTTCGTGAACACCCGAGGGGATGTGGAAATAAGCGTCCTGCAAGTCCAATGCCACCATCCAGTCTCCAGGGTCGAGTGCAGACAGGACCTGAGCCAATGTCAACATTTTGAAGTTTTCCTTCCGGAGGAAGCGTTAATGTTCCTGAGATCCAAGATAGGTCACAGGTCTTTGTCCTTCTTGGGCACCAGAAAGTAGAGGTAATAACAGCCATGACTTACTTCTGGGGCAGGAACTCGCTCAATAGCATCCTTGGCCAAGAGAGCTGTAACTTGCTGATTGAGAAGGGCAAAGTGATCCTCCAACATGCAATGGAATTGTGGTGGTATAGATGGAGGGGTAGTCTCAAAGAGGAAGGAGTAGCCCCTTCGGACTATCTGCGAAACTCACCTGTCTGACGTGATGGTTTGCCAGTGGGGAAGGTGATGGCGGATTCTGTTGCCCACTGGCAACGGGTGGCCCTGAAAGTTCAGACTAGGAGGGTTTGGAGGCTGCTGCGGAGGGGACACTGGTGGACTGGCGCGCCCGCTGGCCCCCCGACCCACGACCCTGGGTCCCAAGTCCCCGGCCTCGCAGAGGCTGAACAGTTGTGCAGGCCTCTGGCTCTGGGCAGAAAGTGGTGGGGCACCTGTTCTGTAGCCACGAAAGGGGCAAAAAGCAGACTGCACTGGGTGAGAAGTGGTATCGAGGCCCAAGGACCTGGCCGCTTTGTCGCCAAACAAGCGACGGCCATCAAAGGGCATGTCCAAAAGAGTCAATTGGACATCACCAGAAAAGCCAGTGGACCTCAGCCAGGCGTAGCGTCGCGGGCAACCGGCATTGAAATAGTTCTGCCTAGTGAGTCGGTGGTGTCCAGCCCACACCTAATGGCGAACTTTGCTTGATATCTGTCCTCAGTGACAGCACGGGAGAGAGTGACCCGGGCATCCTCCAGACACTGTGGCAGCACCTGGCAACCATATCCCACACAGAGTGGGAATAATGGCCCAAAGGACATGCAGTGTTCACTGACCGCAATCCCAAAATGGCGGAAGGAAACATCTTCTTCCCAATATGATCTAGCTTTTTGTATTCCCTATCTGGGGGAGCAGTAAGGAATGCAACCTTAGAAGTAGAGGCTTGGACCACCAAGCGCTCAAGGGTAGGGTGTTAGGAGAGAAAAAGTGGGTCTCCCAGGGCCGGGCAGGGGCGTCGGGCAATCATCCTATCCACACGAGGCCCTATGCTGGGCTTGGACCATGTGCCCAGAAGGATGTCAGTAAGGGCCTCATTGAACGGCAGCAGGGGCTCCGAAGAGGCCGCTGCCGGTTGAAGCACCTCGGTCAGGAGGTTGGTCCTGACTGCCACTGTAGGAAGCTCAAGGTTCAAGGCCTCAGCCGCCCTACGCAACACCACTGAGTGTGAGGCTCCCTAAAGGGTCACCAGACCCCTCCCAGTCCTCCTTGTCCTCTTCTGGCTGCCACTCAGGTCGAAAAGGAACGCCAGGATAGAACAATGGTACAAAAGTACAGCTCGGCACCTAATCCTGCATCGGTCGACGTTGGCCCGGCTCCATGTCCAGGTCAGAGTGGAGTCCGGGGTTGACGCTGGCTGGGGACACAACCAGGGTTGGAGGGGGCAGAGGAGTCATCAGTGGATTCAATGCCAGAGGAGGTATCATAAGGTCGACTGATGCCGATCTGGATCCATGCCTGGATCCCTGGGGTTCCTGTGGCACCGGGGGCTGACGCTGCCAGGTTCTAAGGCCTCAAACCTCCAGCCGAGTCCAAGGGGCGTTATGCACGCCAGCAGAGTTGGGCTGCCCAAAGATCGAGTGAAAGACTTTGTAAAAAATGCGGGATCATTATGTAGTATTGCCCTGAGGTGTTGGAGAATTCTGATGTGACCTGGGCTTTAGTACTGCCGATGTAGTTTAGTCCACAGGTGCACGTCAGAACATAAACTGCGAAGTCAGTTTTGCAATCATGGCTGCCCTTGATGGGAATATCTGTCGTGCAAAAGGGTGTGCGATAATGTGTTCTATTCGCACCGAATTTGCACGCCCTGCAATGTGTGCATTTGCGAAATCCAGACTTGTGCCCTTTTGTTTCAGCTCGGGTCTACTGACATCCAGAGAAGCCCCCATATTTCTGGCCCTACGAAAAGTGACTAGAGGTTTTCAGGGCAAAGTAGAGTTCAGGATATTGTCGGTAAGAACTATCGGCCAGTTTTTTTGAATAATCTTTTGGATGGCGTTCTCTTCACTGCTATAAGCAGTGATGAATCTAGGGCACGTGTTACTTTCTAGATCTGGACAAGCAAGGGAATCAGTATTGTCAGAATCTGAGCTCAGTCTTGGCAATAGACTATCTCTGCTTCTTAACCTTGCTTTAGCCAAAGCTTGGTTGAAAGTACGGTCTAAGTAGCCTCGTTCTTTGAGACGGGCCCTAAGGTCAATGATACACCCTTCGAAATCTGCAGGAGAACTGCAAATTCGTTTAATCCTTAGGATTTCTCCATACGGGATACTGCATACTGTATGCCTTGGGTGGAGACTTGAGGCATGTAGTGTAGTGTTGCCTGATGTGGGTTTGCGATACAAAGTTGATTCTAATCTATTGGCATTCACGTAGATTTTGACGTCCAAAAATTCTATCTGTTTAGGGCTAATGTAAGATGTAAAGTGGAAATGTCGTCAATGTATCTAAGATATTTGACAATCTTCTCTCTGACCCACACCTCATGTGTGACGCTGAGAACCTGCTCCTCCCACCAGCCTACGTGCAAGCACGCGTAGCTGGGGGAGAAGCAGGATCCCATTGCCACGCCTCGAAGCTGTCTCCACAGGTCCTTACCGAAAGCAAAATAATTGTTGTTAAGGCACCAATTCATTAAATCAAGAATGACTTTGTTATGTTCATATAAGTCAGCAGATCTTTTGCCCAAAAAATGCTTAGTAGCCCTTAGTCCCTCTTTGTGTCCAATACTCGTATAAAGGGATTCTACGTCCAGCGTGATGAGTAACATATCTTCTTGCCATTCTAAATCCATGATTTTAAGAAGAAAGTCACTGGTGTCACGCACGTAGCTGGGCAACTTGGTGACCAGATCTTGCAGAAAGTAGTCAATATAACGACCTACATTTTCTCCAGCGCTGTAGATAGCCTAGATGATCGGTCTTCCAGGAGTGGGCAAAGTTACTTTGTGTATTTTGGGTATCAGGTAAAAAACCGGGAGGACTGGAAATTCTTTATTCATAAATTTGTATTCCTCTCCGGAAATCAGTCCCTCTCGCCGGTATTTACCCAAAAGTTTTTACAGGGTGACTTTAGCATTAGTATATTCTTTATTGTTAGATTTAATATAACAAGAGACATCCTGCAGCTGTCTTAAAGCTTCTGTTACATAGTCATTCTTGGCCCAGATTACTAAATTGCCACCCTTACCTGCCGTTTTCACAACAATGTCAGGGTTAGTACTGAGCTTCTTCATTAAGGCAATGTAATCAGTCTGTTTGTGATCATAATATTTTCTATTGCGCTAGCATGACTTAGTATACAGCTGCTTGATCTCATTAACTATGCAGTCTTGGAAAGTATCTATGGCATCTTTTACCATCAAAGGGATGAATTTAGACTTATTTTTGAACGGTGTGATGCCTGCTCCCTTTTGGATAATATTGATTTTAGATAGTCTAGTTTGGGTATTCTCATCATTGTCCTGACCCATCGGTTGAGAGTCAGTAGCTTGGCATAAGTCATTTAGAGTTAGAAAGGTGGATACATCAGCAGCTCTTACCTCTGGCACTCCGTCCGGGGTGCTAGATTCATCGGGTGGGGACTTGTCTGCGTCAGATTTTAACCTTTGTGTGGCGAAGAATTTTCGTAGCTTCATTTTTCTAATGAAACGGTAAACATCAATGCGGGTTGCCGCATAATCAAATGATTGCGCCGGACAGAAATTGATCCCTAAAGCGAGCAATTGTTCTTCCGCTCTGCTCAGGATGACGCTGGATAGATTAATGACGGATTTGTTGTTGCTTATTTCCTTCGTTGCCATGGCGCTTTTGTTTTCTTTGATTGCGCGTTTTTGTTTGGCCTGTTTTCTCCGTTCTCGTCTTTTTTGGTTTTTACTTTTACTGTTTGATTTTGGCTGTTTAGGCGTGGGCGCAATGTCATTAGTCTTTCCGCCACTAAAAAATCAACTTCCTCTTCCAGGTTGAGGATAGTGCTTCTTGCAGGTTCCTGTCTGGGTCGTCACTTGAACCACTCGACACAGATATGGTATCCCCGCTTGCTGCTTCCTCATCTGTTTCAGCATTTTCCCCATGTGCAATCTGTGTTGTTACAGGTACAGCCTGCTTCTTGATTTTGCTACTATATTGCTGACGCTTGGCCACGCTATACTTGCGGGCAAAGGTGAAAATGTGTCCATGGACAGAGTCAGCCTGATCGCGCGCAAATTTACTGACCTTTCTTGCTTTTATTTTTCCTCATGTGTCTTGAGCCTGTCTTCCATCGCCTCCCTGAGATTTTTGATTATATCCATTTCTTTAATTTTGGCGATGTCATTGTTCAATTTCTCAATATTAGTGAGGATTTCAGCCCGGTCGATCGCTGCATACTTGATGAGTAAGTGGACGAGATTCATTGATGCCGCCAAATTAAGTTGACCCCATTCTTTAAGCATCAGGGGATTAGGACGGTCAAATCTCGGCGCGAGCATAATGCGTAGTCCTCTAGGAACTCGACCAGCGTCTGCATATTTAGATAATGAATAGTGCTCCCAACACTTAGTAACTTCTAAACGTTTCTGCTTTTCTAGGTTCCGGTACAGCGTCTTAATGCCGCCATCATCATTTACCTCCGTCCCAGCCGGGACATCTGCGGTGTTTCTCTTGTGAGGGAAATCTTTTCAAATAGTTGCTCCGCCTCCGCCTCCCTAACACGGAAAGCCTCCGCAGACATGTTGGTTGACCACAAAGCCAGAAGACTTAATGCAGTGCACTCAATAAACCGCCTGTAGGTCGTTTATGCGGTTTCAACTGGGGAGTGCTCGTAATATGCCTGAAGAACCTCTCCACCTATACGCTGCCGTATGACAGATGCAGCGATGCGATACTCCAATCAATGGGCAGAATATGCCGATCCTGCCTGCGACTCTTCCTCGCAACTCGCCGACTTACATCAGAGGCTGCAATAGGGGGCACCTGTGGAATTCCGTGTAAGAGAGCTTGCAGTTCGGTATGAAATCCAGGCGCCACTTGTAGAGATGGGGTCTGTTGACAGAAGCAAACCGAACTATAAATATATATATATATATATTTTTTTTGTAAAAGTATATATATATATATTTTTTTTATTTATATCTTTTATAAAAAAATTATATATATATATAATATATTTTTTTAATTACTCTTTTCACCCTAAAAACGAATCCCACCCCAGCCCCTTAAAAAAACCAGCACCCCAAAATACTAACCCACCCTTACTCCTTAAAATACTCCAGCACCCTTAAACACTAACCCATCCTGACCCTAGAAATACCCCTGTACCCCAAAACCTAGCCTTGAACCCTAAAAATATCACGGTAACCCAAAACCCAAACCTAGCCCTGAACCCTAAAAGACCCCTGTGCCCCAAAACCCAAACCTAGCCCTGAACCCTAAAAATACCCCTGTACCCCAAAACCCAAACCTATCCCTTAACCCTAAAAATACCCCTGTACCCCAAAACCCAAACCTAGCCCTGAACCCTAAAAATACCCCTGTACCCCAAAACCCATACCTATCCCTAAACCCTAAAAATACTCCTGTACCCCATAACCCAAAACTATATCTGAACCCTTAAAATACCCAAAAAACCCAAAACATATACCTCAGTACCCCAAAACATATACCCCTTTACCCATACTTACCTTATCCTAACATATTAAAAAAACATGCTTTTACCATTCATGCATTTACAACGAATTTCGTTGTAAATGTATGCGTGGTAAAAGCATATAAAATGTAATGCCATGTGTTATAATGGCATTGCGGAGTCATGGTACTTTCGTAAAAAAAGTATGCGGAGTGATGGTATGCGGGAAGAAAGTTGCGGAATAATGGGTGTTTACCATATATGATTATATGTCATAGATAAAAGACCATGCTATTGCAGTATTATTTCTTCTTACTGCTTACGCTGTACGCATTATATTTCGCATAATGTTTTGCGATTGGAACAGCTCATATCTCTTGCACGAGAAATAAGACTGTTCAATAAATCCTTTTATTGAAAAGCCCGTCTTATCTATTTCTGTGTAACTCTGAAGAAACTAAGCATGCATGATTGATTGAGTGAAACTGTTATCTATTGTTTCCACAATTCTGAGACTGTTCCGATTCTAAGGGAAACAAAGTTTTCATGTTTATGCGGGTTTCAGAAACTACTCCCTTCTTGTTTATTCGAGAAGTTTCTAGTGACCTCTGAGTTAGTTGGCACACAAAGTAATTAAGTTTAATATACTCGATAGGGGCATACTGACCCCAGTCCTATGCAAAAACTATAGTGTATATTATTCCAATGCGCAGAGCCTATAAGGGAAATAGGAACTCCACTACGTTGTGCCCAACGGTTTGGTAAGGCACTAATTTAACGCTAGATATTGAAGTAATTCAGATGTGCTTTTCTCAGAGACCGTTACTCATAATACTAGATAAGACGTCTGGAGTGGGTAGGGATAATATCCGCGATAGCTAAGTAGTTACGACCAGTAACGAAACGCGTTGGCTGTGTATGTGCATTGGGTAAAATTACCTAAATAAAGAAGAAAAAAACTTTTGGACTAAAAGCATTTGTGTAATTCCTTAATGGGTGCGCCTCCCACCTTTTGTTCATAATTTTCTGACCGGATTTGTGCTTGGGGACAACGGGCACGGGAAGTGTGCTGCACCAATATTACTTTGACTTGGACTAATGTTTTGGTTGTGCTGGACCCTGGTTAGGTTGTCCTGTTCTTTTTGCCTGCTTATGTTATAAATATCCTTCAAAATTTAAGAAGAGCCATCACTCTAAACCCAATAAAACATGGCCTAACACCAAGAGGTGGTAGAGCAGTTTTCGTGATAGAGGCACATGAATCTTTTCAGACAGAGGTATTCTATTCATGGATAGTATTCTCAGAATCAAATCCAGTAACAAAAATGTTTCACTTCTATAAAGAAGATGAACCACCTGAGGAATATATTCCTATCGAGGATATTGAAATTCCACTTCCATACCGGGAGCATAATCTCTGGTTTAAAGGTGCCCTAAAACGTTATAATCACATTACCAGGCTCGGTCCACTAGGTAGACCAAGAGCAACATGGCCAATTTTAGCCGCCTACACGCCTCATCCTAACATTGAAGCAATGTCGGATGAGGAACTACTTAATCAAATACAAGAATAAATAGAATTACACAGTTAAATAACAACTGTCTGGAGTTCCTGAAAAGGACTCTTTTAAACAAAATCCTACATTACATCTTCTAAAAAGAAGTGGGAAATAACAAACAACATCCAAAGGGGAAAAGTTCTCAATCCCGAGGTAGGTCTCCTCAAAAGGAGCCCTCTGAAAGGAGGTATAATCTCAGGAATAGGAATACATTGAAAAAACCTGACAGATATCAAGATACTGATACACGCTCCTCTCGTACCTTTCAGATATCGTCACAGACATCCGAAAGAAGAGGATGGTCAGATCAAAAAGAAGGAGTTCAGAAAAAGAAACAGAAACCTCAATTCACCAAGAAAAAGGTAGCAGGTCTGAAGATCAGACATGCTGAGAATTCTGAGAACACAACTCAAAAATGGAGAATGGGCTCAGACAATGCTGGACAGTGCAGCAGAAGTAACAATAGTTCGCCAGAACCTGAAGGGACTTCTGGAGACAGTGGACTTGAATGACAGTTGAGACTGTAGACACTAGGGTTAGTTCTCCACAAAAGTTATATGAAATAACACTCCGGATGGAGGGAGACATACCTAGAAAAGTGAAAGCACTCCTTTGGGAGAGACTTTCAAAGGGTTATGATGTACTTCTAGCAGAACAGGACTGGCCACCAGAATTTGTCAGGGAGTACCCACAAGGCAAAGACATCATTATGCCAGCCTTCTCCAACCGTTTTCCAGTACATTTAAAATACACGTATGCCAGGAAATGGGCAGTTGCCCAGGCCCCAGCATTATAAAAAAATCATGTATGATGGGATGAGGACTCACCTCACCGCAAAATCTAGTTAAAAAATCAACCAACTGCACAAAGGCAGTGTCCAATTAAGCAAGAAGCTAAAAAACAGGTCACGGAGATCTTAGATCAACTTGAATACCAAGGGGGATTGAAACTTGGACATCCTCAGTGAACAATCCTTTGCTTCCTGTCTCCAAACCTGACAATACATATCGTCTAGTTTTGGATTACAGACACCTGAACTCTTGTTCAAAAACATTTTCAGTACAAAATGCACATAGTACAGCATTAATGAATAACATTGTGCGGAAAAACATATAAAACCACATTACACATTTCAAATGGTTTCTTCTGTCAAAACATTGCACCTGAAAGTAGGTATTTGACAGCTTTCTCAATAATAGGAAAACATCACTTTTGTCGATTCCCACAAGATTTCAAGCACAGCCCGGGGTTAT
Organism: Lissotriton helveticus; assembly: GCF_964261635.1. NCBI lineage: Eukaryota > Metazoa > Chordata > Amphibia > Caudata > Salamandridae > Lissotriton > Lissotriton helveticus. The sequence goes on along the minus strand of NC_136057.1, from coordinate 2,145,872,339 downwards.
TCTCAGCAAGAGTAACAGAGTTACTACAAATTTATGATGAGAAAGGCATTGTCATATGTCGATGATATCTATCTGACAGACGATGACCTGGATAGGCACTTGAACAGAGTGAATACCATTGTATTGTGCTTCGCCTCTGAGGGTTACAAATCCAATTTTAAAAAATCAAGAATTGCCCATCTCAATGTCCCTTTCCTAGGATATGAGCTTTCAAGTGAAGGAAAAAGCCTGGCAGCCAACTTTTTAGAAGAGTGTTTTGTTTCTCCAACCTCCAAAAACGCTGAAAATTTTACAGTTGATTCTAGGGTTCCTGAATTTTGGAAGAACTTACATTTTAAATTACGCAGAAATTGTTAAGCCTCTCTACGAATTAATCAAACCTGATTAAAAAAAAAAAATTGGACACAAGAACACACAGAAATATTGCGTTCACTTCAAGCTCACATGTTAGCAACAAATCACATACAAACACACGTAAACTTACGCAATCTATTGATCCAAATTATTTTGGGTCAATGCAGATTCACCTACTTAACTTTTAATGAAGGTGAAAAAGTACCAATTGCAAACAAATCACATTTGTATACACAAGAGGAAATGCGCTTTACTTCAACAGAAAAAATTCTAACAGCAGTTCAAATCGCTGTAGCGAAAGAAAGAGCTCTGGATCAGGGGAAACACATAATTGTCGTGACTCCAGTACCAGCCTTAGAGGCAGTTACAAAAGCGAGCATTCCGAATGCAAAAGCTTTACATCCAAGATGGATACAATGGGTAAATTCTCTTGCTGCAACAGATGTAGAATATGTTTTTGATTCTAATTTAAAAATACAAGCATTCCTGCAATACGAAAACGAATGTCCTCTGCCTACTGAGATTCTCCCTCTTGATCAGTACAAATTTATAATTTATACTGACGGATCAGCACCTCCCGCTATAGGAAGTAAGCAGGCTTATAGTGAGGCATGCCCGATCGTTAAAGGTCGTATGCGCAATGCGAAAGATTTGCTGGCAGTTTAATGAAACCGGGGGCTGCTCAGTCTTAATCGCTTGTATTATTTTAAAGCTTCACTCGGCATTTATGTTTTAAATTGTGTTTGCGGTGACTACAAATGCAATCAATCTTACCTGACTGCATTTCTCTGCTGGTCCCCGTTCCGCCACGGCTTGTGCCATTTGTGCGGTGGGACAGGAAGCAGCGGCACACCTGCGGCGTCATTAGAGCTGCCCCGCCCTCCTCCCTACATATTCCCTCCACTAGCGCGGACGCGCGCAGCGGTGCGCCGATGCAAGCCCGTCTGCGCCCGTCTGCGCCCATCCGCGCCTGGACACCGCCTCCCGCCTAAACCCCTGGTAAATTCTTTTTTTTCTCTTCCTCTTTCTATCACTCTATCGGGTTGAGGTGTCTCCTGTACTACTATAATGATCTGTTACAGTTGGCAGGAACTTCTATCCTTAAATCCGCCCAATGGATTAGCTAATCTACCAGATTGTACCAAGGTAATCCATTTTACCATCGAACCCTCTAGGGTAGCGACCAATGTAACGTCGAGGGCCTCGCACATGAAAGCGTTCGCTAACTCTCAATTAACCAATAACACCAGTACTAATGTAGATAGTAATACCTTCTCAGCACTGTACCTTAACACCAGATCTATCCCTAAACATGCCCTTGAGCTCTGGAGCTTATTGGACAATAAAAAATCTGACATCTGTTTCTTTACTGAAACATGGCTGCATGACCTGGCTTCTCCGGATATAGCCATCGCTTTTCCTAATGAATACCAGATTATCAGACATGATAGAGTACGAAAGAGAGGGGGAGGCATTGCCATTGCGGCAAAAGCTCCCATTGAAATGACTAAACTCGAGTCACTCTCTAATGAATGGCTTGAAATTTTAATAATCAACATGAACCTTAACACTAACTCCTTCGGAAGGGCTGCTTTGGTATATAGACCCCCGGGAGATAAATCACAATTCGCCAACATTCTTTTAGACCTATTAGCATCACATGTGCTGGCCACTTATAATTTTATCCTACTTGGTGATTTCAATCATCACGCAGAACTAACGCATGACACAGACTCCTGTAATCTAATAACCTCTTTGGACACTTTGGGTCTCACACAAAGGGTAATCGGCCCCACCCACCAAGCCGGCCACTCCCTTGATCTAATCTTCACCAACATAGCAAATTTCACTTGTGAATTACCCATGCCTATGATCTGGACTGATCACTTTCTAGTTAATTTTAAATTTCCCATACCATTGGGGTCAAGGACTACCAATCAGAAAGAAACAGTATTTATCCGTGCTTGGCACAAACTAACTCCTGAGGCATTTTCGTCTCACTTCGTACCTCCCAACAACAACTATGAGAACATTGAACTTATGGTAACCCAACTGGATGTATCCATAAAAAACACTCTAGATGAAAATATCCCGGAAACTTCAGTTAAGGTTAAGAGCACTGCTTCACCTTGGTTCACTGAGGATTTGAAGCGTGAGAAAGCGACCTGCAGAACAGCTGAAAGGCGCTGGCGGAAAAATAGAACGCAAGTAGACCGCGATAACTATAAACTCACTCATTCCAACTATTTAAAAAACATAAAGAAAGCAAAAACGCTTTACCTTTCCCAGAGAATAAATAAAGCGGCCCAGTCGAGTAAAGAACTGTATAAAATCCTGATGGAGTTCACTGCCCCTCTGGCGGAGCGTTCCGCATTCATTCCCACCTTAGAGTGGGTGAACTCATTATCTTGTTATTTCGATAATAAAATTAAGTCAATTTACTTCTCATTACCAGCAGCCAATCAGGATGTGCCCATGTTAGGCGCAGCATTTCCAGAGACTATGGCTTCCACTGAAACCACTAACACTCCGTCCTTAACTGAATTCGAGCCTACCACTTCGGATGAAGTGTTAAAAGCCCTCAAAAAAATTAAATCGGGTTCCCCCACCGATTTATTACCCCCTCTTAGATGCAGTGGGATATTCCCGCTTTTGGCCGGCACGCTGACCAACATCTTTAACCACTCCTTTGAGAGTGCCTCTATTCCTAGCAGCTGGAAGCTAGCCCAGGTCAAGCCTATTCTCAAAAAGCCCAACAGCCACCCCTCCACCCTATCCAATTACAGACCTATATCCCTTTTACCATTCTTTAGGAAAGTACTGGAACATCTAGTAAATAAACGAGTTACCATCTACATTGAGACACATGCATTGTTTGATCCTTCACAGTCAGGTCTTCGTGCCGCTCATGGTACGGAGACCGCAGTCATTGAGATAGTGGATAACATTCGGCTCTCCCTGGATAGAGGGGAGTCAGCTATTCTGGTCCTGTTGGATCTATCGGCGGCCTTTGACACCATCTTCCACAGCATTCCGAAACATCGACTGTGGGAGATTGGTGTCAGGGGCAGTGCCTTAGCCTGGTTTGAAGACTATCTCGCCGGCCGCTATACCTTTCTCAAAAACAGCACCCATGTGTCCAGGAACAGGCCTCTCACTGTGGGGGTACCACAGGGGTCGATTATTAGTCCCCTATTGTTCAACCTATATTTGACCCCGTTGGCCAATATTATAAAATCTTATGGCTTCTCCACAGTGTCTTATGCCGATGATACGCAGGTATTAATTACCTGCAGTTCTCAGTTTCCGGACACCTGTATAAGGTTCAAGCAGTGCATGGTTCACATTAGCAGTTGGATGAGTGATAATAAGCTCCAACTTAATTATAGCAAAACCGAAATCTTGCTATTTGGCGAAGCCAAAACCATTTGGTCCCAGGATTGGTGGCCTCACGAACTCGGACCCTGCCCGGAGCCTAAAGAATTGGTGCGTGACCTGGGCATTATGCTAAGACAGTGCTCTCTCGATGAAAGCACATGTCAACCAAGTATCTGGTACATGTTATGGAATACCTAAACAACTGCGTAAAATCTTCAAATGGCTTCCTCTAGAGGCAAGAAAGCCTCTGGTTCAGGGGCTTACTATAAGCCGTCTAGATTATGGAAATGCCATGTTTGTGTCGATCAATGAGTGTGTGCTCACTAAACTTCAAATACTACAGAATGCGGCAGCCCGATTGGTACTGGGACTACCGCCGAGGTCTGCCTCTGCACCTAGCCTAAAAGAACTGCACTGGCTCCCCGTGCGCCAAAGATGTCAGTTTAAAATCCTAACTCTGACTCATAAACTCCTCTACGGTACTGGCCCCACCTACCTTGCAAAAAAATTAGTGTGGTATAAACCGTCCAGAACTTTAGGTTCTAGCTCGAAGTCCCTTCTTGTCCAACCTAAGGCGCGTACCTCCAGAAATGGATGCAGGGCTTTCTCTTATTTGGCACCGCAATTATGGAATAAATTGCCCTCCCATTTGCTGTCTCTCTCCAACCATCTAGCGTTCCGCAGGAGCCTGAAAACCTGGCTCTTCCCTATTTAATTCCCCTCTCAACCACTTTTGCTCCCTTCAAGGTTGATGCCTTCTTTCTGCCAAGCGCCCTGAGACCTTTTCTGGTGAATTGTTGCGCTATACAAAAGCTTTTGACATTGATATTGACATGGTACATTCCGAACGATGGTCACAAAAACACTATCTCTAGGAGATTGTACAGCTCAACGAGCTGAACTACAAGCATTCAAATTGGCACTTGATAATACAGATCGCAAATTCCCCACACTTATAGTGTGCGATTCTTTTTACTGTGTTCAAACATACAATAAATATTTGCAGAATTGGCTTTAAAATGGTTTCAAAGATGCAAAAGGTGGCACAATCAAGCATAAAACGCTTTGGGAACAAGTAGTTCAGTTGCAAGACGGACTACAAAACACTCACGTGCTACACACACTGAGTCATCAACGTGATGGCGGTCACGTTGCAGGGAATTCATTGGCTGATGAAGCAGCGAAGGGGGCTGTGCAAATGGCTTCCGTAGCTGCGATCACTTGTTAAAAAGCGAGAATAGACGGTGAGATATTATTGGCTGTCAATGCATCAAGCAAAGGCAGTGGTGCAGCGTTACCTAAAAAGTTTCCATTCAAATACTCATATATAATTGAAGTGAACAACGTTCCGTTTGCTCGAATCCCTGGAGTGGGGACAGGGTAATTCCAAACATGGAACGTAGGTTAGGACTAATCCTAGCAGCACATAAAGGGATTGCCTCTACCCATGCAGGTGTTTCGTCCACAGTATTGTTATTATAACTGAGATATTGGTGGCCCGGCATTAGGAAACAGACCAAAAATGATGTTTTGGAATGTGAAATATGCCAACGGATGAAAGTCTCTACCGTGAAACGACCTGCGCAGACGCCTCTGTTAATTTCAGATAAACCATTAGCTCATGTTTACCTGGACCAACCGCAGTCTCTTGCAAAGGGATGGTAACTATAAATATATCATAGATTCGTGTTCAAGGTACCTATGGATGTGGCCTCAGCATTCGGCTGACGCTCGAACTGTTATAAAAGATTTGCGAGTCTTTATTGACACAAACGCAATTGGTACACTACACTCTGACCAGGGCCCTGCGTTTAGCTCTCGAGCTTACAAAGAAGCCATGGCCAGTTTGGGTGTAGCATTGCGGTACTCCTCTCTGTTCCATCCTGAGGGAAATTCGGTTGTGGATAGGAAAAACCAGGACATAAAGCAGTATATAACAGCTAGGGTATTAGGCTCGGGTGACGGGTGGGTCAAACATTTTTATGGGGTCCAATGCTCATTAAACAACTTGCCAAGAAGTTCTCTAGGGGGAGTCTCTCCATATGAGGTCCTATTTGGGACAAGAATGTTGGTCCCAGATCTTGAATGTAAAGGCACAGTGGTGGAAAATAAACCTTTTGATATCAAAGATCGTTTGGCTGCCTTACAAGACTTGAATGAACTAAGATCGAAACAAAGCAACGTGTTCCTGAAGCCAAGCACCACTAGGGAACAACCAGCCGTCCCAGCAAGGCCTGTCTGGATCCCAAAGCTTGGGGATCTAGTCAGAGAGAAGATCGGGGACAAGAAGGAATTTGGGCCTTCTTACAGACAACCAGTACCTGTCTTAGCCATCCACGGATCAAGAACAGTGCTGCTGCCGCCCCTTGCTGGTAAAAAGGAGAAAAGATTTGTGTCCATCGACCTCATCAAACCACACTATGTGGCCGATTCTAAGCAGTAGGCCATGTGGACTCCGACCAAGTAGCAGACGCACTCCTCTAGCTACTATCCAAGAGGTTCAAACTGAAAGACTCATCACCTTTGAGGAGTCAGAAGTGAGAAATGAAGGACTACGCAACCATGCTATAGAACGTTTTCCTCTTGGAACCCAAGTAACAGTTCATCCTGAAATGCCTGTCTACACCAATGTAACATGTGATCACCTGGTTCTAGCGATTTCAACAAATCCTGATGCATTTCCAAGCATTGACAGAACTGCCTCTGGCTATTTCATTAACTTTGGTACGTTTTCTGAGGATCCCAGTGAACCTGAAACGACGCCAGCACAATAAACTTTCAACACACAAGACTTTTTTCATTTCCTGAAACAGACTTATCTGGTTTCACCATCGATTGAATTATGGATTGTTTCGGGAATATTTTTCTTTCTGCTTTGGCTAGGTTTAGTAATGACTCTGAGCATGCTGATAAATTGAAGATATATTCAAATGGACACAGCAAGTAAAAAGGTGAACTTACTTCTGCAACCACACAAGTCATCCCATCGTGAAGCAAGAGACTTGTGAACAGTGAACATCACAGCCATTATTATACAAGATGGTATAGTTTGGGACAAAACGGATTATGATATATTCAGCCCGTCTGAACTTTTGAACATTCCACACTTATTTAAAATGTCATTAAGTGACTTTATTACCTCTCGTACCTATTCTGATGATTGGGACTTCGAGACTGTTAATAACATGATGTCTGATCTAGAAAAATCAGCTGCATTCTCTAATCATGATTATTTAGAGTGTTCATTAGACTATGAACAGCTTTATTGTTATAACCACTATGGTCATCATTTCTTGCATAAATCTGCAACACCTAGAAATGTATTTATGTATAACCAATGGGAACATTGTCCTACACCACCAAGGGGTCACTCAAAAACGTTTGCGATGAAGTTTCCATATTTTTCAGAGTACAATAAATCCAATCGAGAATCGTTTTAGTTAAAAATATGAAATCATATTATATGAGACACGGATGTTTTGTCTGTCATCCAACTTTTCAATAAAAATATATTTTTTAAAAAAGTGAAATCAACAGGAACGAAAAATATGTTAACTAATACAAAACAGATTTATTCTGCAGCCTTTATTACCCAACTGTCTAGACAAGGGTTCGACTTTTGGAAAGACACAATTGACACAAAATCTGTCTGGGGTACAAAAGATTGGCAAGTGCCGTATCATCCCACAGCAAATAATGTTTTTGAATGACACTGTCCAACAAACGTCTTGCTTTGGGTTATCCAAGATCAAAGACATGAACACTCCGCCTATACCTACTACCTGCAAGTAATAGCACTAGACAGGGGGAGGTCGACGTACACACTATTTTACAAATCAATAGATCAGATCCTGAATGGGAAAAATGGTTGCTCTGGCCCACAGACACAAACATCTGTCAAAAACGATTCCTGCTCTGGTTTAATTTATACCCCGAGAGCGCCCCGTACAGATTTGCTTCCCTTTCAATTTCCAATAATGCCGCTGCCTGGTCCGTAGATGTTATGGCTAGATCTTCAGCATACCCTAAGATTTTTGTTTCGAATCCATTCAAAACAATTGGCAAGATGCTTTCGTTTAACTCTATCTTCCTCATGAAGGTGTCTATGTAAAAGGCGAAGAGTAACGGGGAGCAGGGGCACCCTTGCCTAGTTCCCTCTCCGATATTTATTATCCCACTCTGCTCTCCCATAATCCTTAGTCTTATCGTTGGATTCTTATATAAGGCACTCAAAGCCCCGATACAGACATCACCTGTATTTGCCTTCCCTAATGCAGCCCAGAGGAAACCCCACGAGACCCTATCAAATGCTTTTTCAGCATCTAACAATATTAGAGCCATAGGGTCTCGTGAGGCTCCCGTCCCATCAAACAGTGTACACACTCTTCTAATATGGTCTGCAGTCCCCCTGCCAGGGATAAACCCATGCTGTCAGGGGGAAATGATTTTGCCTATAACAGAGCTTAGCCGATTGGCCAGTATCTTAGAATAAATCTTCGTATCACTGTTCATCAAACTTATAGGTCTATAAGACCCAGGATCAGTTGGGGGTTTATTCTTTTTCAAGAATACAACCATAGTGGCCTCCCCCCAAGACTCAGGAGGTGCCGCTCCTTTTTGCGTAGAGACCATAAGCTGGTAGATATCCTCTTCTAGACTAGGAAGACATTTGTTATAAAATTCCAACGGGATAAGGTCGGGCCCACAGCTTTCCCAGCCGGTAAGTCTTTGATTGCTGCCTGTATCTCTTCTAACGTAAAATCAGTTTCCAGCTCTGCTTTATCCTCCATTGTCAGCTTCTCTACTTGCGCACTCTCTAGATAGCTCTCTATTTCACCGCTATTGGCACCACTGTCAGGATCATATAAACTCTGATAGAAATCCTCAAATATTGAGCAGATCCCCCTTGGTGTTGTAGCTGAGATCCCTGCTACTGAGTTAACCTAAATTGTAATTAATAAAAAGGTAACGATGGTGGATCAAAGAATAACAGATTCAGCAGTCTACCTTGGGATAACAATAACATCAGATCTCTCAAAGGTAGTGGAAATGAATTTGGGGCCTGTGATTAAAAAAGCAAAAGGGGATCTAGATAGATTAAATAATTTGCATTTAACAACAATAGGCAGATGTAATTTAATAAAAATGATATTTTTGCCTAAAGTATTAAATTTGTTTCGCACTATCCCGTTAAAATTCAATAACAATTGGTTCAGTGAAATAGAGGGAGTCACAAACCGCTTTATATGGGCCAAAGTTAAATATGTCGAGCATTAAAAGTTTTGTCACTACCAAGAGAACGAGGGGGTCTGGCGGCACCCGACTTAAAGGCTTATAATTGGGCAACTGTCTTGCAATATATCAGAGGGCCAGTGGGTGGGAGTATGGAGGATCGGTGGAGAGCGAGCGAGAGTGTCCCTGATATATACGAGTTATTAATTAAGGATTCCAACAAGTGGCTTCTCTCGTTCAATGAAGGCAGTTACTACAAAAAAGTCAAGTTTAAGACCCTTGGGGCGGCAATATCAGTATGGTCAATTTTGAGGAAGAAAATTAAAATGGGGGGATGAACTCAAATCAAATTTCAAAGCTTTATTCGACATTTGTCATAAAAGCATCAATCCCTATCCTATACAATAAATACTATAGCTAAAAGATTTCGTTTAAAAAACATATTAAACAGTGACAGTCGAATGCTTTTTACATTTAAAAATTATTGTCAAGTCATAAAAACACAGTTAAAATAACAGTTATAATGTACATCTATTTCATATATTTAAAGCCATTTAGACAGGGCAGCCATATTTCATTGTATTACATTTAACAGTGATGAGCGTGAACGGATTACCCAAGCCCAAGCAAGAAATTTTGCTACCGCAATCACTACTAGAGCGGAACAGTCAGATTTTAATATTCTTAGTGCAGTTGATTGGCAACGAGTTCCCATATTTAAACAGACTGGCTTTAGCCATTTACGCCTTGGACTGGCATATAGTGGACAGCAGAACAATAAATGGGATATATGCTCTAGTTGGTCCTTACAATAATGACAGTGATCATCCCGTGAAGGGTTCCAGTGTTTCGTAAAGGTATTCACAGGAAGTGTTCCAATCCGGAATTGGAAATATAGTTTCCTGTCATAAGGACGTTCGATTAAGTCCCAATAATCTTCACATGATGGGAACATCTTAATGTCCAAAAAGCGAGATGACAAATTAGATAAAGTGCCTTTTTGATACATTGTTGAATACACCATCTCCCAATACAATTCTTTCAATGTGGTTTTCGTCGGAAAATGGACCACATCCGTATTGCCCCACAAATGTTCCAATTTCAGCTTTACAAGAGTAGCCCGCAGATCCTTTAGCCATGTAATACAATGGAATTGATCACACTTGACTACATCTAATAATGCTGTTAGATAGTGGGATAGCTCTAGTGTCACCATCAGGCGCCTCCAGTATAACAAAGGCCGTAGCCGAGCTATGTCCTCTACATTTTTTCTGCCAAGATCCAATTTTAAAGGAATTGTAGGTGTACTCTGTGGGGCCATTACAAGTCCTCGAAGAAATCTATTTTCTGCTCTCCCCAAGTCACTCAAATTTGAAAAGCCCCATAGCTCGGAGCCATACAGACAGGAGCTCAGTACCTTCATGTTATAGATTTCAAGAGCACAATTAATCGGTTTTGACAATGAGGCACGGTGTTTACGGGCTACCACCCCTGCTAGTTGGTTAAACTTTAGTACTGCCGTGTTGATGTGCGATTTCCATTTCATGTCTCCCTGTAGGATTATTCCTAAGTAAGAGAAAGCATCTACTTCCTCAAGTGGGGTGCCCTTGTACGTGATCACACCCTTGAACTTAGAGTGATAATTAAGGCACATGAATTTGGTCTTGGTTGTATTCAATTCAAGGCCCCTGTCATCACAAAATTCACCAAAGGCATCAACCACTTTTTGGAGACCACTCGGTGTACGCGAGAGTAGAAGCGTATCATCCGCAAACATTAATACGGGTACGCGTGAGCCTGCAATAATTGGCGCATCAGTAGGGAATTTCTTCAGGTGGTCAACAATACCATTAATGTAAATTGAGAACAAGGTTGGGGCCAAGACGCAGCCTTGCCTCACCCCTCGCTCCACTGGAAAGGACTCAGTCACTTCTCCCTGTTTGCCCCATCTGATTTTAGCAAAGTTGTTTTCATGGAGGCGTACTAGGAGGGTGAGAAGTTCCTGGCTTAGCCCATTTGCGGCCAGGGTCTGCCAAAGTTTTCCTCTTGGGACCAGATCAAAGGCTGCTTTCAGATCTACAAAGACAGCATATAATGGGCCCTTTTTTAGAGTAACATTTCTCCAAAAGATTGTTATAAAGTAGAAAACTTGATCGACACTACTGGTCAATGGGCGAAACCCTGCTTGGTAAGGTGACAGTATATTATTTCCATCAATCCATTGCTGCAGCTTGTTCTGGACTAATCGCCCCATTAACTTTTGCGCTGTATCAATAAGACTGATGGGTCTGTAATTTTTCGCCAGTGTTTTGTCACCTTTTTTAAATATAGGGATAATCTCTGCTCCCTTCCAAGAAGCGGGCACTTCCCCTCCCATCGCCACTGCATTTGCCAGCCATGTGAAATAGGTGCACCATGAATTCCTATCAGATAAGAACAAATCTGCCGGGATTCCGTCCATACCCGGTGCTTTTCCCCCTGATACGCAATCCATGGCCAGGCTAACATCTCTTTCAGTAAATATGTTATGTTTAAAAAAAATGTTAGAAGGGGGGGGGATTTTCAGCGTGAATTGGGTTACATGCGTACTGTGGTTTAAAAAACTCAATCCAGTCTTTTTTTGCTACATGATTTTGTGGCTGTTCAGCTATCCCACCCCTGTCCCATTTAACTGTGGCCCAAAAACGTTTGGAATCCTTTGCTGCGCAAGCCTTCTTCAGCTCGCACCAGCTTTCTTCGTCCCAGCATTTCTTAGCATGTTTTTGGGCTAATCTATATGCGTCTCTCGCCTTCCTAACTAAAGTGGAGTTGCCCGTTCTTAGTGCAATGCTTAAGTTTTGGCGTGCCTGTCTACAATGCGTATCATACCAGCCCTGCCTAGGATATTCCTTTTTATCTCTTCTGGGATTTACAGATTTGATTAAAAAAACTTGGAGTTTAGAAAAAAATGTTTTATATGTCTCCATCATGTGGGCCTGGAAGTTAGGTTTCTCACAGTAGGGCTTAATGTTATTTACCTCGTATATCACTACTTTTTTAAGGTCCTCAAGTCTCGTTGTGTCCTCAATCAGCATTCTCCATTTCAAATGGCGCTGGTTGTTCGAGCAGACAACATCTTGGGTGACCCGTTCAATTTCATTTACATCATCTATGGTCTTGTGATAGGTGCGGAGGGTCAAACACAAAGGATTATGATCACTTTCCATTCTTGCCTCCACAGACATGTCTACCATTTTACTCCATGCCCTTACGTCTATCAGAAAGTAATCAATTCTACTAGTGGCCCGTCCATTGTCAAATGTGTTATTCCCATTTATATCTGAGGGCGTACGCCCATTTGCCGCTCTCAAGCCTCTTGCTAAGCAAAAGCTCTTTAGTTGTATTGCTACAGCACTCCATCTTTTAATGGCTGGAACCTCCAACTGGGGTATGCCCCATTTACTGTCCTCCTCCTCAGACAGAAACCTGTCTTCTTCACCCATAGGTTCAAAAGTAGAATTAAAATCCCCACCCACAATTACATGGGAATGTGGGTCCAATGATTCCAATTCATTTTCTAAAGTTGTTACCACTTCTGAGGTTTTACCTCTACCAACACCCCTGGAATATACATTAAACAAAGCTAGTTCTTGGCCACTGTCCCATCTAATGATCACTGATAAAATATCATTTGAAGGGGGAGATCTTTGAGTTATAGAACAATTCAACCTCTGGTCAATCCAGATTAATAGGCCTCCAGAAGGGCGTCCTGTCTGATTTCTAATTGCTGGTATAAAATAATTTAGATAACCGTGGTGAAAGACTGGTTTTAGTGCCCAAGTTTCTTGCAACAAGATGATGTCGAATTGGTCAATAAAATCAGCCCATTCGGGAGATGATATCCTATTATGTATGCCCGCTATGTTCCACGAGATAATGGTCACAGAAGTTGTTCCTGGTTTACATCCTAAATGGCTCATCTCCTCAGCATTTTCCACACAATCATTACTCATTGCTTTACCCCCCTTCAAACCCTCCTCATTTTCTGCTCTCACCATATTTCCCCCCTGCTGGTCTTCGTCTGCCACCCCAGATTTTAGATCTTGAATTCCATTGAGCTGTATTGGCTGTTTGCACAATTGCATACATGGGAAAACAACTTGCTTTTCCATATTTTGCCTTCCTTTGTGAGGAACTGGCGAATATTCGTACGTTGTAAGTCAATCGCACTCATTTAAGTTTGATAAAGCTGAGAATCTGTTTTCCAAGTGCAGCCCCCAATCATGTCTTGTGCTCTCCCTAGCACTTCTGTTACCCACGACAGACCACTTGGTCCTTAAGACACTCGGCTTTATCCCTGATCCTCTTCTACTATAAAAGAAGTCTAATGTGAGTGGTATGAGTTCTGCTGTTCTTCGTTGTGGTGGGTATAAATTAAGCAAGATTTCTGATAACACTTCTGGGCCCTTTAAATTCAGCACCGCGCAGTCCCCCACAAATTTCTTAGCTTTGCTCCCTATCCACTTCACTCTTCTAGCTGAAGTCAAGTCATCTATCAGCTTTTCTTTTCCCCAGGGAGAGATATGCATATTGTTACTCAACCAATTGAATGCTTTATTTAACAATGTTTCCGGAGGCTCGATCTATCCTTCATTCAGAGGTGATACATTAGCAAGAACGAGGATCAAAGGTGACGCTTCTATAACCAGCTCTACAGGTCCGATCTCTATGTTTGGGCCTGGGTCAATTGTTTTCCCTGGGATAGATGACAGTTCAGGATTGGTTGGGTGAGGTCTTTGTATATCAGGAATTGAAATAGTTGTCTGGGTAGGGGCTACAACATCTGCTACTCCCCTAAATATCGTACCTGTTGTTTCTATTTCCTTAATTTTATCCAGCACCAAATGTGGTATCTCCCCCACATTATCATTAGTGGTTTTCAAGAGGATCTCCATTTTATTAACTTTGTCGGTGAGGTGGTCGATTTTAGATAACAATGGCTTGATTATCTTGTTAAATTTGTTATCCATCAGATCCATAAGTTTCTTTATGATTGCGTCATTCCAGCCTATGCCCCCTGTTTCTTCTCCCCATTTGCCTTTTCCGGGGTTCTTTCTAGGAGGAGTTGCTGGTCTTTTCTTATTTGATCTCAACCCTTCTCTTCTGGGGAGGACATTAGAACCCCCACTAGTTGCTCTTGGGGCGGGGACGGGGGCCAATGGTGAAGAATGGCACTCGATAAGTTCCATATCATCTTGAAGGGTATCTCTATCTCTACCACCTTCGTCAGTTATATCAGGGTTAGTTTTAGCTATCAAATCCACAGAAACATTCGGCTCTAAATCATCCGCGAAATGCTGAATGAATGGATCTGTGATATTTCCTACATCTATGTCTACGAGTTTCATACATATATTTCCCCCTTGAGATGATATTGAAGAGTTACTAAGACCCAAAGAAGATCTACGCTCATTATTAATTTTTGCCACCACCTGCACCAAATAATTGTCCATGGTGTTGGCTGGGGCAATGGGGGTCTTTTGTTTTGACATGTATGGGTCTGATGAACACAAGTACAGAGATAAAGTAGAACACCCCTGATCACCCTTACCAATATTGATATACAACACTTCAGCCCGTCTTCCCCCTAATACAATCACTTAGATGAAGGGAGGGAGTGTTATCTAAATACCTCGCAACGGAGATTAGTTTTCAATCAGGGGTTATGGCCCAGTCCAGTCGCGGACAGTCTCGGACTGTCTAAGACTGTCCGCCCTTAGTCCGGGCTTCGTCCGGCGCGTCCCGCGCGCGTCCTCGCGGGACGAGGGACCTGCAGGCTTCTTATGGTGCGCCGCCTGGCGCGCTGTTCGCTGACGTCACAGCCCCCCAAGGGATGCTGGGGGCTGTAGTCCGGCCGGCGGAGCCAAGCCCGGCCGGTCGGTTTCACCCGTGAGTTCTGAGGGGTTCCGACGGAGCCAAGCCCGGCCGCTGCACTGCTGGACAGGAGCTTTCAGGTGAGGCAACAGAAAACAACAAGGAAAGACAGGGAACTCGGCCCCTGCAGGCTTCTTATGGTGCGCCGCCTGGCGCGCTGTTCGCTGACGTCACAGCCCCCCAAGGGATGCTGGGGGCTGTAGTCCGGCCGGCGGAGCCAAGCCCGGCCGGTCGGTTTCACCCGTGAGTTCTGAGGGGTTCCGGCGGAGCCAAGCCCGGCCGCTGCACTGCTGGACAGGAGCTTTCAGGTGAGGCAACAGAAAACAACAAGGAAAGAGGATGAACTATTACACCCCCTTATTCAAGAATCAGCTGCTACCTGCGGTATTCCATGACCAAGTAATGAAGAGGTGGGATACGCTGGGGGTAAAAACTATTGGGGACCTTATGGATATGACTGGTCTTATAACATTCGATCAAGCACAGCAGTTATATAACTTAGATCGCAGAGATTTTTTTAAATACTTACAAATAAGATCAGCATTGGTAAAAAAACAGGGAGGGGATATTAATTATAAGAGAGCAGAAATCATGGAATTTTTAAGGGATAAGAAGGACTGTTCGATATCCCAGGTATACGGAGAATTGAGTCAGTATAAGGAGGATGATTGCGGAATGGTTGTTGAAAAATGGAATACCAAGTTAAGCCTATCTGGTAATGAGGTTGAAAAATCACTCAAGCTATTAAACTCAGTGTTAAGAGTAGCCAGCTTACAAGTCCAGCAATATAAGACCATGTACGAGCTTTATCATATACCACACAGAATCGCTCAATGGGGTGGAACAACGGGGGTAGTTTGTCCTAGATGTCAGACAACGCAGGCAGATACCATGCACATGTTTGCTGCATGCCCAGCCCTGGGCTCATTTAAAAGCTCATTAGAGCAATTTTTTGACAAAGCATTAGGGATTAAAATTAGTATAACTAATGAAGTTATGGTCCTAGTGGTAACCAGGGACGATGTAGAAAACCCTCAATATGAGTTTATATATCTAGCAATGACTCTAAGTCGGCTATGCATCGCAACATTGTGGAAAGATCCAAATCCGTCAACATTCCAACAATGGCTATCACGGTTATTAGTGGTATATGTACTAGAGAAAGCGCTATATGACAAAAAGGGCTGGAAGACAAAGCAATTGGGGAAACGGATATGGGCCCCTATAGCAGACTGGAAATACAGGCTCGAAAATGGTTAAAGGAGCATACTCTTTTTGTTTGGGGGTAATTGAATAGCCTGGCTGGCGACCACTGCAGGTCGTCCAATCATGTTGAGACTAACTGTACATTTTCTTCTTTTTCTTTTGCATGATTTTGTCGCATAAATCGCTTGAAGTAATAGCATAATGAAATGTATCTCTACATGTTATACTTGATGATGATGAATAATAAAAAAAAGAAAAAAAGAAAAAACTATTCCTGAACAAGATACAGGGTTTCACTATCAATAGGCCAGACCCACATTATGTCCAAAGGTAGCACCCAGGGGTAGTAACAACATACAGTGTAGGAAAATTATGCCTTGATTGGCTACAGAAATCTACACAAGAGGATGTGAAACAACACTTATCTTTACTTACAGAAGGGGCAGACCTTAGGGATTTCTTGCTAGGACCGCGAAAACCACGTCAAAAACGTTTCATATATGCCGGCATCTATGCTGCTTATAATGAAATATGGAAGGTTACCCAAGCAGAAGCCGCAGGAAGAATATGAGAAACTGATCGTATTAATTTAGAGAAATCTTTCGCTGTGATCGACAATGGGTTAACGACTCTGTCATCCAGGATCTATTCACTGGGCAACATTGTATCCTCTGCTATAGACATTGGGGACAAGATTGGGTCATGCTGCGCCAAGGCCAGTCTCAATTACGTTCAATTATGCTATTGGGCTAGACGCTACAAAACGTGCGAGCGGGCTATGTGCCTTGGCGTTTCATCGACACCTCGTCTCTGGTTTCAGAATTCAATCTCACTAATAAACAGATCAAACTGGCACTAATGGGACCGAGGTATACAATTTTTAGCATTGAAAAACTATCAAAATTGCCATTTATGGTAGCAGAAAAAACAGCTACAGAATGGATCATTCATGGCAAAATAACTCTGCTTGTTACAACTTTCCATTTTCAGTATTGCCTCAAACAAATGCTAGCAGGCAAATATGAAAGGTTGGGTAAAGAATACATCAAAAACAACAAGAGAGGTAGGGATAAAGGACACTCCTGTCCCCCACAAAAAACAATTTAAATAACAACAGAGGAGTGACCGAAACGGTATAGAGGAATCGTCAATTCCAATATTTTAGTGTGCACGTAATCATGAGGACTGTGAGTCTCACATTAGGTGCTGCAAATTTATGTACTTAACACAGACACAGGAAACTAACTATAGTGGAATAATTCAGATTTTGAAAGTAAAACCCTCACTCATCAACATAGTTAATGACATGCTTCATCATAGGGTTTTTACCAAGGAGACGGAATGTCTCCCTGGACTGCTACTACGGCTGTGTTGCAGTGGAGCAGATTCCAACTATACACAAGGTGAAAAAGGTGTTAGGAGAGAAAGTAAAAAATGGCAAGCTGTCCTCCACAATAAATTTAATAAGGAGTCAGATTGTCATTATTAAAAACAGTGATTCGGACATTTAATTGTCATCAATTCGAGTCAACTATGTCCTTAGTGCTTTTCTTAAAATAGGACGACATGTTTCTGCTTACAGGGTGCTCTATTCCACAAAGCTTTCATCAGGACCAAAGAAAAATAGAAGAAGAAAAAGAAAACAACTTCCTGGCGGTCTACGCACCCAAAGGCGTATCCTAACCGTGGGAAGTTAAATACAAACGTAGGTAAACTCACAGTTTTACCCAGTTGTTGGTCATGCATGAGATTTCCAGCACCTATCTATCTGTAAGAAAAAGTCAAAATTCAAATAGACATCCACCCTGATACATAATACACAATTATGTCAGTATCAGTACTCAATTTACATGTTTCCATCTATAAAACATGAATTCCCTTTGTCAAATCACGATGCCATCTAAATTTAATACATACGTTTTACAATTAAATACATCAGGGTATCAATTCTATTAAAGATATCATGGCACTCGCGCAAATATTGCAACCATATTTTGCTGCAAACCGGTTCTCTTTTCTTACCAAGAAGCTTGCTTTAGGACCCAATCCCAGGCTCTGCTTTCAAGGTAGATTGCCCGGAATGTAAACAAATATTAATCCCCTTTGGCCTTGTTCAGAGCAAACAGGGAAAAATCATCTTACACTATGCACTCGTACAAGGAGGACTATGTTAAAAAAAAAAGATTAAAAACAAGGACTTTCGTATCAGCAATAGAGACTTACTTTCATATCACAAGGGAAATGCTCCCTGGGCACTGCGGCAGGGGTATTCTTCACGACTCGAGGTATCTACAAAAGACGTGAAAAAACCCTTTCCGTTAAAGATTGGAGTATCCTCGGGGCTCCCAACTTCTCAAAATAGTGGTGGTTGTTTGATTTTTTGTGACCACAGAATTAGATTCATAACTGCATTTGTTTATCAGGATAAAAACACTCCCGCAAGCAATTCAAAAATCGAGACTGCCAAAATTAACAGAGTATATAAATGCAGCAGACTTACTTTCACTGAGTCGGCTCCCCGCTCGGTACCTATTGTATCCACGTCCGCAGCCCGAATGCTATTTCGGTGTTTGGACGCGGAAGTTAAAAATGTCCCACAGGATTGGTCTACAGGCCCCACGTGACTGGAGTCCTGCATTACTGCGCTCTTTAGATGTAAAATGCTCCGCGGGATAAGTTTAAAAGGCCCACGTGAATAGGGTCATGTGACCCATATGTTTATCTTGTCCTAGAACTCAGGGTGACCAAACTAGACCCTTTGAGATGTCTCGTTTTTTTTTTACTTTCTTGTTTTAATAGTTTAAACACTCTTGTTAAAATCGAGCATCATCCTTGGAACACAATTATTATTATGCTCCTGAATCGAACACATCAGTGCATCTCCGCAGTCCAGGTGTTTTATTTCATTTTAAACACCTAATTTGAGACTCACAGTCCTCATGATTACGTGCACACTAAAATATTGGAAATGGCGATTCCTCTATAACGGTTCGGTCACTCCTCTGTTGTTATTTAAAAATGGGTAAAGAATACATCAAAACATCCTGGGAATTACCTTATACACACAGATGTTGGAGTGGGGGGCGTGAAGTGTTTCTTAGCGGTAGACACTGTGAAAATACACTGAGCGGCTCACTAATATGTCGGGATATTAGTTTACACGGGGCCTGTAGCGGTTCCAATGCAAAACTATCCTGCCACCTGCAAGGTTCACCGGCCGCTGTGATTAATCCAGTTTTTGGAAAACTCTCAAATGGAATCATTATGTTGAATGATCACAGCTGTTGTGGCATGTTGCCAGGAATCCCATATCTAGTAACAGTTACTTCCAGGGTCACTTGTTGTATGCGAGTGTTGTTCCCCTAAATAGACACATTCAGGGAGTTGCCATTATACCCTTCACTGAACGTCTCTTCTATACGATTTGATACTTTAAGTTGAATGAAAGCCATTCTTTTACAACACACCGTGCCTTTGAACTCTGCCAAAGAAACCTATGATCTACAAATTGCAAGGACTTCGGCTGAGATACAGGCTCTGTTAAGTACAAACTGCCCTACACATTTCGCAGAAATGTTGGGACGTATATTAAACATGTCTTATACAAGCGGTATTGTGCATGTACTTAAGACCATAGGTTCAGGACTGTTAACACCTTTGCAAGCAGTCCTCGGAATCATTCCAAACTTCGTGCACTCGGTGTTTGGTGGTCTGCTGCTAATTCTAGCACTCGTTGCAGGAATCCTGTTTTTATTCCTACTGCTATGCTATGGCAAGCCAATCTACCGGCGTCACTCCCAGAACCTTGGAGGAGGCTCTCCTGGAAAGGAAGTGTTGTGAGCGCATAGTACAGCTTTTGGGTTTACCTTGTCTATGAGAATTAAATACCACATGGTTTCTGCCATTCAGGCCAATCTGGCAAGATTGCATCTTACCTGTTCTACGCTGCCTGCTTTGCGGTGAAGAATGCCTGCTAGACATCTGTCTAACACTCCCATCAGTCATGCCAACGGATATCGATTCTCTGCTGGACCCGATAATGGTCCATGCTCTGTGTTGTCCCTAGAGGCTACCAATCCTGATGACTGCATTCATTGAAATCTCACAGCTGCAAATTGCTACTGCTGAGGTACGAGAGGTATCAACGGGCACACAGGTAACATCGGAAACGATCATTGCTGTTGCTTCCAATGCTGAAGGCGAAGGTTCGCATCTATGTACAGTTAATCTTCTAAACAAGGTATTCCAACTATCACCTATATCAGTAGAGATGATTTTTGTCTACAGGAATAGAAGATCATGTTTTCTCCATCCCTATACACTAACTTTTGATTCGGCACACAGTGTACCGGGAAGTCTCTGAATTTGCCCTTCATTTTTCATAAACAAAGATAAAACATTAGAACTTTTTCCTATGATTAATTACTTTTTTCCAAATTTGTATTTTTTCTTTTTTATGGCAAAGTAATCTGCTTACAGTAGAACTATTCATAGAAAACAGACTTCTTTGAACACTTCCAAGGGACAAATTGTCACCTTTTCACAACAATTGATTTATGTACCATGACAGGAAATGGTTTGACCTTTTTCTTCTGTACCCATGAACCATTTTATTATATGTATATATATGTTCATTCGTTTAGCATACACTGTAAATATATGCTTAGAGCAAAACGTTATCTTAATATGTACAGCACCTATGCATTTCATGTCTAGCAAATACTTCGTTTTAGTATGCTTTTGCAAATGTTTCAGCACCACTATGGTACTCACTTTTATATGTTTAGCATTAGCATGTTTAGCATTCAGTAATATCGATCATTCGAAATTGGAGTGGGTGTTGTGTTCTGTTTAGATACCCATACATAGGTTTCCCAAATTATGTCCTTATATAGGCACAACTCACATTGTCCTTATTTAGGCATAGAATCCCAGTCCTTATTTAGGCATCAGCCATGCTATACAAATACAGTCATGGTCATCTACATCCGTCCATCCAACTTCACAACGAGTTCTTAGAAACCAGACCCTTAAGCCTTTGGGATTTTCCCTGCTTGGATTATTGATTTCTCCAAGAACTCATTTATTACGCATGAACCACTATTCCTTAGGGGTTCATTCGTGACATCTTCCTCTGCACGACTTTACATCAATGCTAACATTCCTAGCCACCTACCAGGTATAAATATACCTTCCCTTACCAAGGCAAGCCACGGCTCGGCTCGATTGCAAGACGCGGCTCGTCTCAGCAAGTTCGGAAGAAACTACAACTCCAGGAGAAGTCGTATCCCAGCCTGACGCACTGACCAGACGCTGTCCTCCCTGCTCACGGAGACTCCAGCTATCGGTGTTCTGATGCCCTCCGCGGGGTGTTAGAGTTTGAGATCCAGGAAAGAGATTCCAACCTCTCTCATTCTAAGGTATGGAGACGACTAGAACATAGAGGGACTCTTGGCATACAAAACGTAATACTAACTTAGTATTCGGCACCTACTTCTTACCTCGCACTACACTTAGGTTAGGTACACTGGGGTAGAACTATTTAGAAGCATCAGATGAGTATCCATATTTTAGCCTGTGTTATTTATGGATGAATATATGTCATAGCTAAAAGACCATGCTGTTGCAGTATTATTTCTTCTTACTGCTTAAGCTGTACATATTATATTTTGCATACTGTTTTGCGATTGTAACAGCTCATATCTCTTGCACGAGAAATAAGACTGTTCAATAAATCCTTTTATTGAAACGCCCGTCTATCTATTTCTGTGTAACTCTGAAGAAACTAAGCATGCACAATTGACTGAGTGAAACTGTTATCTATTGTTACCACAATTGTGAGACTGTTCCGATTCTAAGGGAAACAAAGTTGTCATGTTTATGCGGTTGTCAGAAACTACTCTATTCTATTTATGGATAGTGTTCCCAGAATCAAATCCAGTAGCAAAAGTGTATCACTTCTACAAAGAAGATGAACCACCTGAAAAATATATTCCTTTTGAGGATATTGAAATTCTATTCCCATACCAGGAGCATAATCTCTGGTTTAAAGGTGCCCTAAAACATTATAATCACATTACCAGGCTCGGGCCACTAGGTAGACCAGGAGCAACATGGCCGATTTTAGCCGGCTACATGCCTCATCCTGACATTGAAGCAATGTCCGATGAGGAACTACTTAATCAAATACAAGAATTAATAGAATTACACAGTTAAATAACAACTGTCTGGAGTTTCTGAAATGTACTCTATTAAACAAAATCCTACATCTTCTAAAAAGAAGTGGGAAAATAACAAACAACATTCAAAAGAGAAACATTCTCAATCCCGAGGTAGGTCTCCTGAAAAGGAGCCCTCTGAAAGGAGGTATAACCTCAGGAATAGAGATAAAGTGAAAAAAACCTGACTGCACGCTGTACGTATTATATTTTGCACACTGTTTTGTGATTGCAACAGCTCATATCTCATGCACGAGAAATAAGACTGTTCAATAAATCCTTTTATTGAAACGCCTGTCTATCTATTTCTGTGTAACTCTGAAGAAACTAAGCATGCACGATTGACTTAGTGAAACTGTTATATATTTTTTCCACGATTCTGAGACTGTTCCGATTCTAAGGGAAATAACGTTGTCATGTTTATGCGGGTGTCAGAAACTACTCCCTTCTTGTTTATTCAAGAAGTTTCTAGTGACCTCTGAGTTAGCTGGCACACAAAGTAATTAAGTTTAATATACTCGATAGGGGCATATTGACCTCAGTCCTATGCAAAAACTATAGTGTATATTATTCCAATGCGCATAGCCTATAAGGGAAATAGGAACTACACTACACTGGGGAACCTAACACAAGGCCCTACCAGTTCAGATTAGTACAATTTGTAAAAATCAAACATATAAAAAATGTAACAAATAATTTTTGATTAAAGTCAAATGTGGGTTTCTTCGTGGAATCACCTATCGACCAAGTGCTATCAGCAAATGCAAAGTCTTGTACCTCACTGCTGATTCATAAATGTAGGCAGCTGCCTTTATATGTAGTATACCAAAACAAGGTATACTATGTAAAAAGTCCAGATGACCAATATTGGCTTATAGGGTTGAAATTAATAATTTCAAATGTTCTCTTCTGTGGCAGTGTGGGCGAGCAGTTTAGGCTGATCAGAGGGTACTGTAAATCATTTGTTGTACACACAGAGTCACTAAATGAGACACCTACACAAGTAGAAGAACAAGGTACTTACCTTCAGTAACACTATATCTGTAAGAGACATATATTAGTTATAGATTCCTTACCTTAGAATTACCCCCAGGCGTCAGACTGGATCTGGAGAAATTGTTTAGTTGCAGTACCCTTGCGTGTCAGTAGGTGGCGTTGGTCGACTCCGCGTCCGTCATCAGTGTCGTGATCGCCAGGATGACGTCGCAGTATCTACTAAGCTGCCTCCCCTGCACGTTGACGTCAGTTCTTTACTCGACATTTCATGCCAGAAGCGCAGAGCCATGCAAGACACTGACCACAGGGGCACAAAACTAGGGCTCTGAGAGGGATTCCCTCACACTAGAAGTCAGTTCGCAGAACGGGGAGGATGGGTGGGGCGGTAAGGAATCTATAACTCATACATATTTCTTACAGATATATCGTTACCGAAGGTAAGTAACTTGTTCATCTGAAAGAGACTATTATCTATAGATTCCTTACCTTAGAATAGATACCCCAGCAATACCAACCCAGGAGGTGGGTATGCGAACCAAGGTCATGCCAGGAAGTCCTGCAGAATGGAATGGCCAAAGAAGCAGTCTCTCTGCACTTGAGAATCCAGGCAATGTCTAGTGAACGTGTACAGCGATGCCCAAGTGGCTGTCTGGCAGATGTCATTAAGGGGGACTCCGCGTCCCAAAGCAGAAGTGGCTGCCGTCGCCCTGGTGGAGTGGGAGCACAATCCTACTAGAGGTTCCTTCTTCGCCAAGGAATAGCATATTTTGATGCAGACAACGACCCACAGAGAGATGGTCCGTTTCTGCACGGCCTGACCTTTCTTGGCGCCCACATAGCCAACAAAGAGTTGATCATCCATCCGGAATTGCTTTGTGTGATCCAAATAAAAGGATAGCACACGTTTTGGATCCAGATAGTGGAGTCTTTCTTCCTATTTAGAAGGGTACGGAGGCAGGAAGAAGGTGGACAAAGTGATGGTCTGCCCTATATGGAAAGAGGTAACCACTTTGGGAGAAAAGAAGGTGTAGTTCCGAGTATATTCTTGTCCGGATGAACAGCAAGGAAAGGAGGCTTAGAAGGAAGAGCCTGAAGCTCACTCACCCTGCGAGCAGAAGTGATAGCAATCAGTAAGGCAGTTTTCAGAGTCAAAAGTCTGAGAGGACAAATAAGTGATGGGTCGAAGGGAGCACACATCAGGAAAGTCAGAACCAGATTCAAGTCCCACTGAGGCAATACGAATGGAATTGGAGAAAAGAGATGAGTAATGCTCTTTAGAAACCTATTTACAATAGGGGACTTGAAAGGAGAAGGTTGATCTGAAAGGCGAAGGAAGGCCGAAACGGCCGAAAGATAGCTTTTAAGGGTGCTTAGAGCAGATCCCTGCTGGGCCAAAGAAAAAAGAAAGAGGAGAACCTCTGAAAGAGGGGCAGAAAGGGGAACCACAGCCTTTGCTGTGCACCATGCCACAAATTTGTTCCATCTGCAGGCGTATACCGTTTTCATGGAGGGACGCCTGGATGCCAAGATGACATTACAGACTTCGGGAGGAAGGACAAAAGCGGTCAACTGTCGCCATTCAGTCTCCACGCAAAGAGGTGGAGGCTGGACAGGTTTGGGTGGAGGACATCCCCTCCTTCTGCGACAGACGATCCTCCTAAAGAAGCAGTCTGATCGGAGGATCGGTGGCCATGTACAAGCGCTCGGGATACCAGACTATTAGTGCCCAATCCAGAGCCACAAGAATGACTTGGGCCCGGTCGAGCTTGATCTTCTTCAGCACTCTGAGCAGAAGTGGTATAAGCGGAAAGGCGTATAGAAGACCGCAACTCCACTTGTCGCGAAAAGCGCCACTGAGCGAGTGCCGCCTTGGAAATTCTAACGCGTATAACTGCTGACATTGTGCATTCTCTTCGGTGGTGAACAGATCTTACCAAGGCTCTCCCCACCACTGAAAGAGACCTTGCACCACCTCTGAGTGAAGACGCCATTTGTGATCCATCACGCACCGATGGCTGAGTTCTTCCGCCTTGGCGGTCAGGGAACCTGCCAGGTGTTGAACCACCAGGGACATGCCCTGATGTTCCAGCCATGTCCAGAGACAAAGGGTCGCTTGACGGAGGCTCCACGACCCCACCCGCACTGTTTGTTCCAGTACCATATGGCGGTGGTGTTGTCCGTGAACACCTGCACTACTCTTCCCTTGACAGGAGGAAGGAATGCTTTCAGTGCAAGACGAATCGCCTAGAGCTCCAGAAGGTTGATGTGGAGCTCGACTCTGCTGGAGACCAAAGGCCTCTGATCTCCGCCTCTCCCATGTGGGTACCCCATCCCAGGAGTGATGCATCTGTCACTACTATGAACTCTGGTTGGATTGAACCCAATCCTGGTTCCATAAGCACCACTGCAGTTAGTGTGAAGTGCACTCCGAGAGCTGGACGCAATCGGAAAGATTCCCCTGATGCTGTGCCCACTGAAACTTCAGGTCCCAGCAGCCTCAGGGTCATTCTCACCATAACCCGGGATAAAGGATGAAACATCTGAATCATAGCCCAAATATCCCAGACTCGCTGTTCGGGAGGATAAGCCTGAAACTGCGCTATATCCAGAACCCGATGAAGAGGAGCTTCTGAGAGGGAATCAGGTGCGATTTCAGCATGTTAATCGTGAACCCCAGCAAATACAGGAGGTCCGCTGTAGCCTGGAGGTGGGAGACGACAGTTTGGGGCGAGCCCACATTCAACAGCCAGTCGTCGAGATAGGGGAAGACTGGAACAAGATGAGCTGCCACCACCACCATCACTTTCGTGAACACCCGAGGGGCGCTGGTAAGGCCAAAGGAGAGAACGGTAAACTTGGGCACCAGAAAGTAGTGGGAATAACATCCACAGCCTACTTCTTTGGCAGGAACTCGCTCAATAGCTCCCTTGGCCAAGAGAGCCGTAACTTCCTGACGGAGAAAGGCCAAGTGATCCTCCGACATAAAAAGGAATTGTGGTGGCATGGATGGGGGGTTAGTCTTGAAGGGGAAGGAGTAGCCCCTTCGGACTATCTGCAAAACCCACCTGTCTGATGTGATGGTTTGCTAGTGGGAGAGGTGATGGCGGATCATACCGCCCACTGGCAACTGGTGGCTCTGAAAGGTCAGACTAAGAGGGTTTGGAGGCTGCTGCAGAGGGGGCACTGCTGGACTGGCCCGCCCACTGGCCCCCAGACCCACGGCACTGGGTCCCAAGTCCCTGTCCACGCAGAGGCTGGCCAGCTTGCGCCGGCATGTGACTCTGGGAGGAAAGTGGCGGGGCACCCCTTCCATAGCCATGATAGGGGCAAAAGGCAGACTGCATAGGGCGAGATGTAGTCGCGAGGCCCAAAGACCTAGCCGTAGCCCTAGAATCCTTGAAGCGCTCAAGTGCATGGCCTGCCTTGTCGCAAAACAAGTGGCGGCCATCAAAGAACATGTCTAAAAGTGTAGATTGGACATCACCTGAAAAGCCAGTGGATCTCAGCCGGGCATAATGTCTCAGGGCTACCGACGTTGAAATAGTTCTGCCTAACGAGTCAGCGGTGTCCAGCCCACAGCGAATGGCAAACTTTGCTGCATCTCTCCCTTCAGCAACTGCACGTGAGAGTGTGGCTCGGACCTCCTCCGGGCACTGTGGCAGCACCAGCTCAACTGTATCCCACACAGAGTGGGTGTAATGGCCCAAGAGACATGCGGTGTTCACCGTCCGCAGTTCTAAGCTTCCCAAGGTGTTCCAGCTTCTTGGATCCCCTATCTGGGGGAGCAGTAGGGAACAAGCCTTTGGATTTGTAGAGGCTTGGACTACCAAGCTCTCAGGGGTAGGATGTTGGGACAGGAAAATGGGGTCGCCCTGAGCCGGGCGGTGGCGTCAGGCAATTATCCTATCCACAGGAGCCCCTGTGCTGGGCTTGGACCAAGTGCCCAGAAGGATGTCCGTGAAGGCCTCATTGAATTGCACCAGAAGCTCAGAAGAGGATACTACCGGATGAAGCACCTCAGTCAGGAGGTTATTCCTGACTGCCACCGTAGGAAGCTCAAGGCCTCAGGCCTCAGTCGCCCTACTTTTCACCACAGTGTAGAAGGCTCCCTCCTCCGTAGCCACGGTAGGGGAAGAAAGCATACCAAGGTCTGTGGAGGTATCCAGACCACTGGCATCACCCAAATCCTCTCTCCAGTCCAGATCTTCAAGTTGCTCTGCAAGAGGGTCAACAGACCCCTTCCAGTCCTCTTCACCCTCTTCTGGCTGCCACTCAGGGCGATAGGGAATGCCAAGATAGAAGATTGGCACAAAACTGCCAGTCGGCGCCGGTACTGGCGTTGGTCAATGCAAGTCCGGCTCTGTATCTAAGTTGAGTGGGAGGCCAGGGTCGAAGCTGGCTGGGGAGACAACCGTGTCGGAGGCAGCCGCAGTATTGTCAATGGATTTGACGCCAGAGGAGGTGTCGTCAGGTCGACCGGTGCTGATCTGGATCCAGGCCTGAATCCTTGGGGACCCGGCGGCGCAGTGGTCGGGGCCGGAGCTGCCGGCGGCAAAGGCCTTGAACCCCCAACTGAGTCCGCGGGCCCGAAGGCGTGCCGGCGGAGTTGGGATAGCCAAAGATGGAGTGGAGACCATCATAAAATGTACAAAGCTGGCCAAAAGTCACTCTGGCTTCCCGGAAGGGGGGAGAGAATCTGAGCTGACCCAGCAGGCTCCGTGGAAGGATGCCGACCGTCCGCATTCCGTCAGCCGACGAACGGGGAGAAGGCGAAGAGCGATAATGCTTCTTTGCCGCCTTCTTGTACTTTGACTTACCCGAAGATGAAGACTTGGACAAGGAGTGGTGGTAATGGCTCCACGACTGGTCCGGAGCAGCGAGGAGCCGCCTGCTGGGCCTCCAGAAGCTTTCGGGACCGCTCCTGCAAATACATCGGGCCATGGCCTGACAGTCGGAGCACGACTTCGGGTCGTGGTCGCGCTCCAGACACCAAAGGCACACTAGATGTGGGTCCGTCACCGACATCAGCTTGCGGCAGGAGCCATAAGGCTTGAAGCCGGTCCACCGATGTGACATCCCTGTGCACCAGGAGTCAAACGACTCAAAAAGAAGTCGACAAAAAGTCAAAAACAGTTATTTAAAAAGTGACTAGGGTACCGATGTCTCGCGCTGGCTGGCACGGAAAAAGAAAGATTGACGTCAGCCCGCAGGGGCGTCATCTAAGTAGATACCGCAACGTCATCCCGACGATCACGACGACGGACGCGGAGTCGACCGACGCCACCTACCGACGCGCAAGAGTACTGCTACGAAAACATTTCTCTGGATCCAGTCTGACGCCTGGGGGTAATTCTAAGGTAAGGAATCTATAACTAATAGACTCTTTCAGATACTCGAGCCCAATATAGAAAAAGAACAGGTATTTTTATATTTATTTTAACACCAAGAACTTAGTGATAGGGTAAGTACTTTTCAGTTAATCAATTTTTGCAGGTAACTAAACATGTCGCTGAAATGCATTTTTATGCGGTAATGCTTTCCTATGGAGAAAGAACCATTTACTGCATACAGGTATTTGCATGCGAATCTCGGGGGTCCCTTTAGGACTTAAGGTGCTAGTGGAGGCAAGGTCCAAAGATCCACCAGCAGTAAGAGTTTACCTGTCCTGAAGTGTCCAGGTGCAAAGGTGCTGGATGGATGGGGGGGGGGCACCTAAAAACAAGCTGCAGAGGGGGACTCAGTTCCTGGGAGCAGGGGAGCACAGTCGGGTGTCTTGGGCCCGTGCCGGGGAGCTCAGGTGCAGAGAGTTTTGGTTGGCTGGGCCTGTGCATCAAAAGCACTCACGGTTCTCGGTTATACCTGCAAAGAGGGACAGAATATGACAGCTCGGTCACTCTCGGAGCTGGCCTCTGTGCTGCGGACATCCCTCGTCTGCTGGCCGATCGTTGTGGCATCGGAGTCTGGATTGGACTCAATAAAGCTTTGATTGCAGCAACGGGTTCGGTACCCCAGTATTGGTGCAGGGCATCTCCAGTTGGTCCTGGAATCTTCTCTCTTGGTAGGGAGATGAATCTGATGTTTTGGAGCATGGTGAGCACCCCAGTGGCTGCTGCGTTGGTGGACCTGGTGGTCAGCAGAACGGTGAACCTGAGGTTGTGGTCGGTGCCTGCAGGTTGGAGGGAAGTGGCTCCTCCTTTTCAAAGGAAATGCTGATGGCTTGGCAAAGTACTGGAGGCCCTCTAAGGCTTTTGGAGCATGCACAGCTGCAGGACAAGTCGGATTGTCGAGACAGGAGCAGGCAGGCAGAGTTTGGTGCCAAAGTCCACACTTCTCTCTTCTTCGGTTCTTCTTGGTCCTTCCTCTTGTGTCATGGGCATCCGAGTTCCTGGTGCCAGGGGGCCACCTAAATATTCAATTAAGGGGCATTAAGGGGAGTGAAGGGTGGTAGCCAATGGGCTACATACCCTTAGGGTCCCTATACCTTTTATATGACCACTTCCTTTGGGGAGTGGGCATACCCAGTCCCAGAATTCCTATTTCCACCACAATTAAAATGGTGGAACCCTTCTTTTGTGTGGGCACATCAAACAGCCCACCATGGGGTGTGACTGGCCTGGTAGTGCACCATGCCTCCTTGCATAGCTAATTTCCCACCTGTCCTTGTGTTGAATGGGCCTCACGGTCTGGCATCTCTCAGGTCTGTGGGAATCTGGGGTTGCATATCAAAGGTAGCAGAGGCTTTGAAGCCTCTGGCCTTGGTACGTAGATTCACTTGTATATCACAACAAGGTATAGTGCTTATAAGAGAAGCCACAGTTTTACAAGGAAGAAAGGATTTTTTCTTCTCCTAGCCTGGCACCCTGGCTTGTGAACACCAAGTGCTTATTGGGCCGTTATTGACATACTGTGTGGGCAAGTGCTACTTATGGTCCTGGATGAGGCTCGGACATACTCTCCCTAGCTATCATTGACAGGCGAGATATAGGATAGTGCAAGATTCCATGCATGTTGGATATGACTGATTCAGGGAGCAGAGTCATTGCTTCTATGGTGGTGCTGAGACACCATGCCTGGTTGAGGAACACTGGCTTTCCAGGGGATTTCCAAGCCTTGCTCATGGACATGCCCTTTGATAGGACTCGTCTCTTTGGAGACAAGGCGGATTCAGCCATGGAGTAATTCAAGGATAGTATGGCTCCTGCTAGTTCACTGGGGCTCTCTAGCCCTCCCTGACAGCCGCATTCCACCTTACACCTCTTCCATGGCTACGGTAGGGGCTCTCAACCGCGTCCTTCCCAACCTAGCCACCATGGCCATCAGATTCAATCCTTTCGTGGCTGCAGCTTCCACAAACCTTGTAGGGACCAGAGGTCCACCTAATCCACTCCCCCCAGCAGCCAAACAGCCAAAGCTTCTTTAGTTTGCCCTCAATCAAAAATAGGCACCCGGTTGGCGGACACCATCTCCTCCAGTGGAGGGATAGCATCAGACAAATGGGTGCTGCATGTTGTCCAAAGGGGTTATGCCCTCCCATTCCAACAAACCCTCCCCCACTCCCTCCATCCCCAGATCGGTTGACGGAGGACCACCTTCCGCTCTTGCGACAAACAGGAAGTATTGCCTCTTCTGGCCACCGGAGCATTGAGAGGGTGCCAGAATCAGAAGTAGGTCATGGTTGCTATTCCCACTACTTTCTGGCTCCAAAGAAGGATGGAGGCCTCCACCCTATCCTAGAGCTGTGCCCTCTGGCCTACTTCTTGAAAAAGGTAAATTCAAGATGCTCACCTTGGCTCAGATCTTATCTGCTCTCGACTCTGGAGACTGGATGGTAGCGTTGGAATTGCAGGATGCTTATTTCGACATTCCCATCCTGCCTGCCCTCAGATGCTAAATGTGGTTCATGGTGTGCCTGGAGCATTATCAGCTCGCTGTGCTCTAATTTGGTTTTACCAGTGCCCCTCAGGTGTTCTCCAAGATAATAACGATCACTTCAGTGGGTCTGCGAAGGTCAGGGTTTTTACCTTAACAATTGGCTGTTGGAAGGGAGCTCACCCCAGGTTGTCATCTCCCTCCTCCAGACTATGGTGGACCTCCTGCATTTGATGGGTTACACTATCAACATCCTAAAGTCACACCTGACACCCTCTCAGATGCTCCATTTCATCTGAGCTATTCTGGATTCAGCAGAACAGCAGTCCAAGATATTTGGAATTTGATTCCAATGCTTCAGCCTCTATCCTCAATTTCGGTGAGACTGTCTCTGAAGCTGCTGGGTCTCTTCACCTCCTGCATCCTCTTGGTAAAACAACCCATTGACATATGCAGGCTCTGCAGTGAGATTTTAAGACCCTTGGGCACAGCATCAGGGAAATCTCTCCAACTTGGTCCGGATATCAGATCGAACTGGCCTCCTGGTGGAGGTAGAGATCAGAGGACCCTGGTCTCCAGCGGAGTATCAGCTACACATCAATCTTTGGGAACAGAGAGTGATACGACTTGTATTGAAAGCCTGTCTTTCTTCAATCAGGGGTAGGCTAGTTCAAGTGTTCACAGAAATGTGGTACAGCAACAAACAGGACAGGGTAGGGTCATGGACCTTTTGTCAGGAGGCCCTACGCCTCTGGGTATGGCTAAAACAACAGGGCATTTCCCTGGTGGTTCAATACCTGGCGGACTCTCTGAATGTCAGAGCGGACAAACTCAGCTGTCGATGCCTAGTGAATCATGTATGGTATCTTCATCTGGAGGTGATGCAAAGTCTCTTCTGAGATTGAGGAGAGCCTTGGTTAGCTCTATGGGCCACCACTGAGAACGTGCGATGTCAGCACTTCGGTGCGCCTGAGTTTCCAAGGCATCTCTCAGAGACACATTTTGTCAAGAGTGTAGTTTGGGACTCCTGTACGCCCTTCTGCCAATACCACTCCTATCCAGAGTTTTCAAGAATATCAAGAACGGTGGGCCTAAGTCATACTAGCGGCTCTGAATTGGGCACAGAGAGTATGAGCATCCGTCCTCCAGTCATTTGCCCCTTCAGGAGGATATTCTGCTTCAGCAACAGGGCTGGGTACTGCACCAAACCTGTCCACTCTTCATTTTCATGCATGGAGATTGAGTGGCGACAGCTGAGGGTGTTTGATCTCCCTTCTGAAGTGTGAGATGTCATTCTGGAAGCCAGGTGTTCCTCCACTAAAACTATTTATGCTTGCAGATGAGACAAGTTTGTGGCATGGTGTATGTCTAAGTTGGTTGATACTCTGTCTGCACCCTTGTCTGAAGTTCTCGTTTGTTCTATCTCTGGCTTGGAAAGGCTTTTCTCTGGGCACAGTCAAAGGATATCTGTCTGCCGTTTCTGCCTTTCTACAGTTGTCAAACCAACCTTCCCTGTTCAGGTCACCTGTTGTGCCTAGATTCCTTAAAGGCTTGCAGGATCTGTTTCCTCCTACACCCTTCATTATGCCCCAATGGGACTTGAATTTAGTTCTTACCTTTCTTTTGCGTTTGTTCCCCTTCTGAAACGATGCATAGCTGCTCTCTGCGGTCTCCAACTCTAAAAACTTTCTTCGTTGTGGTGATTACATCTGCCAGGAGGGTCAGCGAGTTACAAGCTCTCGCAGTTAATCATTCCTACACTTCATTTTGAACAGATAGACTGGTTCTGAAGACTTGAACATCTTTTTTACCAAAGGTGGTGACACCTTTTCATCTCAGGCAAAACATCACCCTTCCTACCTTTTTTCCCCCTCCTCATCCTTGGAATGGAGAGGAGAGACTCCACCGCCGGGATCCAAAAAGAGCATTATTGTTCTACATTGATTGTACCAAAGAATTCCAGGTGGATGATCAACTCTTTGTTTGATTTTCAGGGGCAAAGAAAGGAAAGGCAAGTCAAAAGTGAACCATCCCTCAGTGGAGTCTCAAAAGTCACGTACGGCAGATGGGCACTTTGCCTGTTCAGTCCTCCAGGATTTCTTAGTCTGAAACAATCCATAGACCCACCTCCGGAGAGAGATACTGCTGTAATATCTATTCTAAGGTAAAGAATCTGTGGCTAGAAGTCTCAATCAGATGAACAGGTTACTTCCCTTCGGTAACGCTTTATCTGGTAGAGACTATCTAGCTACAGATTCTTTACCGACTCTCCCATCCTTCCTATTCTGCGAACTGATTTCTCTTAATTAAGAGATCCTTTTTGTGAACTGTAGGAGTTACAAGTACAAGAGTCTTTTATACGTCGGGTTCTAAATAAAGTATTATAAGAGGATAAATACTAAAAAAGGATGTGGGTTTTTCAGCCTGAAAAAGCTAAAAACAAATGTAAACAAGTGACAATTGATCGTATTGGCTAGTAACACAGTCAAACTGTCTATGGTATGTCCTAAAAGTATTGCTTCTTGGATCTATTGATATCAATTTCATCTCAAAAAAAGATATTTCTAAAGACAGAATTATTAAGTCACTTGACATTATCCTCATATGCATTGCTCAAAGTCAATTTAACGGGCTCTGGGTTGTTTTTTGAACCTGCTTTGAACAGGTTTTCCCATCCAGTAGTAGCATTACAGGGCACTATGTCTCATCTCTACCTTTATTTGTGATAATAACATTTATAAACTGTAGCAAGAAATCTAACTGTTTTTGTTTTTTTACAAATGTGGGGATTTATATGTTTTGTCAAACTGGATATGTTAGCAGAAATGCATTAAAACAAAATAATCTTGGTTTCCGGGCAGTATATAAACTAGGTACAGAATTAACGGTAGTTTGTTACAAACTGGTGTTTCCTGGTTTCATTACTGGTAATCTTTGAATATGAGCATGAAAAGGCACAAAGGAGCTTTTTATTACGGCCTCTCTTTACATAGGCCAAACACACCAAAGGTGATGGGAGGAATGCTTGCAATACGTTTAACTACTGACAATAGCTCAGGGTAACATTCCATACCATTGATCTTTTTCCCACCATGCCATCTCACTTTGGACCCAGCCGTATGCAAATAAATTTTGACCTTGCTCCAATAGGAACAGTCCAGACTGAAGTGCCTGGCCAGGTCCTCGCTGACCCGGAACACAAGCAACCCATAGTGTTTGCAGATGACGTTTCAAAGCCCTTCATTACTGCCCATTACTTAGCCACATTAAATGACTGTGCTATTTCTGCTGGTGCTGCAGCATCTGCAACACCCTAAATTCTAGCACCGCTGATCTCAAATTCCTCCCACCCCACAGTTCAGACACTCGTTGTGACCACAGGTTCCCATTTGCTACAGTTGGGTACACATTGCCATGCCACTGTCACATTGCCAAAGTTAGGTATAGATGTCCATGCCAGCACAATGCCCTAGTTAGGTACAAATTTTCATGCCAGGCTCAGAGCTGCCCCTGATAGGTACACATTGTCTTTCAAGTGTGGGCATGGTACCAGTAACAGAAAGTGTGATCTGCTTTACTGCCACAGTGGCGCCAATCTCTGAAGTAGTGTTGGTCCACTCCTGTTCTGGGTGCACCGGATGAAAGACTGGCCCCATGGGGAGTGGAGTTAGTAGAAATGTGTCTGTCTATATGGTGACCTCCAGGGCTGTCTGGAACGGTTCCTTCAGGCTGAAAGGCGCCACTGCAGAATGGCCCCTCGGTGGATTGCCTGGTGCTACAGGGTTGGTCGGAGGAGCAGCCTGCACCTTTCCTCTGCACAGGATGGCTATTATCTAATGACATTTGGAAGAAACTTTGTGTAGTCGCAATGGATGGAGGCCCTTAAGAAGAATTGTGTGTACGACAGGATTAAAAACAAGCATTTGCAAAGCAATTGGTCTCGCCTTTGGGATCTTATAAGCATTTAGAAATTGCAACACATTATCTTTGATGCAACAACATAATAGCACTGCATTGAGAAGTACTTATTTAAAGTGTTAGTTTTGTACAACTGGCAGTTTGAACTCACAGATCTCAAGTGCTTTCATTAACAAAATCTTACATAATAAGCAAGCCAGGTGTGTTAAAAAAAAAACCAATAAAATGGTAGTAAGGGAAGCAAATAGTTGGGAGGAGTTCAATATCTACAAGGCAATCCTAAAAAATTGAACAATGTCCAAACACAAACTGTTGAAGAAAGAAAAGCGTTCTTGTTTCTGCACTCTAGAATATCAGTAACGGTCTGATGCAGAGACACGCGGCCCAGGCAGAGAGATCTGCATTTGGCATTGTTCTGTGTTTAATGTACAAGGCTGTGAAAGTCCAATCTTGTAAGTTGCACAAACTCACAGCTCCAAAGTTTCTGGCAATGGACGAGGAACATGCCAGATGAAAAAATAGACATGCAGTTCTGTTCCCTGGTCTGCAACATCTTACGTAAATCAGCATAAGGGCCAAACGGGACAAAAATAAAAAGTGCTTTACTGCAATACATTGAGAACTCTGTTGAACTTGAATGTATAACTCTGCCGCTATAAACAGAAATTGCATCGCTTTCCCCGAAGTGAAGCAGTCTATCTATGTTAACACAAGAGTGCGAAGGCTTACCCCAAACGAATGCAGCGGGGGACATTTGACAGCAGGAAAGAAACGCATTGATATTGTGCCTGTGACTCCGCGTGGCAGATGCAGGAGATTCATCTGCGGGGAGCTCAGTCAGGACGCAGGCACACAGTATACTTTTTGGGGCCCGGAAGTCACCAGCAACCTCCACCCATTTATTTATGCTACAATGTGTAAATGCCCTTACGGGCTAAGGGTCTCGGAACCATGCAGCAGCTAGACCGCTACATCCCATCCCAAGTCGGTGTTCAAACAAATAAAACAATCAACACATAAACTCTGTGAGTCGGTCTTGGGTTGGGTCTTAGACAGCACCTCCGTAGGTGGCTTCCTCGACTTGCCCTTGGGCTGTCCTGCGACGAGGTGCTGTTGGCCGTGGTCGCTACTGTTTCTACTGCTATGGGTGGCTGCGTGCTCGCCATGGTTTGTTCTTGGTCCAGTCTTGTTGAGAGGTCGTCCGCTGCTGCTCCCCTATCCTCCTCAGGGCCGGAGGGTATCGGGTTTGTTCCAAGGTCTTGCACTCGCTTGAACCAGGATATATTTCGGATGATAGTCTCATCACCTTTCCGAGCTGTGAGGGCGGTCCCATTGATCTTCAGCACGGTCCACTCCCCTGACTCATACGTTGTGCGGAACTTCTCTCCCCGGTGGCGGTTCCGCACTAGGACTGAGCACCCTGACACAATTAACCTGTTCTAGGCCCTTCTCTTCTCACTCGCCGGCTCATTGTTCCTCGTTCTCCATGCTTGGGTGTTAGCGGGGTCGTACGGTTCCGGGGGCCATCCGTCAGCCTGGCCAGCAACAGGCACCAGGGTGATCTCTGCGTGGTACTGTGTGGGGTACTGCGATATTCACTTAGGAACCTCTGCAGCGCCGCCTCCGGGTCGGCCTGCTCGGAGACTGTGATTCGGATCACTTGGTTGAGGGTCCGCATGAATCATTCAGCTTCCCTATTGACTTGAGGCCATTGGGGAGTGATGCGGTGGTGACGGACTCCCAACAGCGCCAACAGATTTTGGAACTCTGCTCCTTTAAATGGGGGCCCATTGTCGGTCTTGACTTCGTGGGGTAACCCAAAGAGTGTGAACGTCTTCTCCAGGACTGGAGGATATCGATGCCATCACTTCGACTATGGGGTATTTTGTGTAGTTGTCGATTATTACAGCTGTAACCCTGCCGTCTGGAAAGCTCCCAAAGTCCATACTTACTCATGTCCAAAGGGATGTTGCCGGGTCCTCTGTTATCACTGGAGCGAGGTGTTCTTGGTTGCTTGTGAGCTGACAGGGTCTGCAGTTTCTCACCAAAGTATCCACTGCGTCTTCGAGTCCAGGAAACCACACTTTTTCCCTCATGCAAGACTTTATCCGCATGGTCCCTTGGTGTCCCTCATGCGCTACTGCGGTGGCTTGTTCTTAGAGGCTTGCAGGGATGACTATCCGGGAGCCTTTCAGTATCACTCCATTCGCAGCGGCGCTCAGCTCATCTCGCACTTTCCAGAATTTTCCTAGTCGGTCACTTTCCGCTTCGTTCCATCCGTTCGCGCCATGTAGGAAGTCTTCCCAGGTTCCACTATGGAGTGAGTTCAACACCCTTGTAAGTACGGCATCTGTGCTGGTTTCTGAGTTGATTCCCTCCATGGTAAGGGCTTGCGGACAAGCCCATTGGGACACCATGTCAACGTATTCTTCAGTTTTCAGCTCTTGATCGCCTCTGTCTCCAACCGCTTCTGGTGGGTGCCGTGACAGGAAGTCTGCAGGGTTTTTCGCCCCAGGTCGATATACCAGTTCCATTTGATAGTGTTGCGGCTGTATCACCCAGCACTCGATCCTTGGTGAAGGTTGTGGTGAAGTGCCTCTGACCAGCGGGATTAGTAGCTGGTGGTCCATCGCTACTCAAAATGAGTGTCCACTGACATACAGGTGAAAGTGGGTGCAGGCTCATTTGATGGCTAGCGCCTCCCTCTTGATTTGGGAATACCGGGTTTCTGTTGGTGTGAGGGCCTTACTTGCAAATACGAGTGGGGTCCATTTTCCTGGTTCTGTTTCCTGGGTCAGAGGAGCTCCTAGCCCCACAGGGCTGGCATCCACCTGGAGCTCCGTCTTCCGCGTGGCATCGAGGTATGCCATCGTGGTTTTTCCCCGAAGCGCTGCTTTGATCTTCTGGAAGGCATCTTCTTCACTTTGGCCCCACTTCCAGATGCCATCTTTTTTTGTCAGGGCACGCAACGATTCGGCTAGCGT